>NW_028225181.1:64337119-64712174 GCF_052327205.1 Somniosus microcephalus | reverse complement strand
CACCCACCCCTTTCTCCCCCACCCCTTTCTCTGCCATCCCTTGCTCCCCCACCCCTTGCTCCCCCACCCCTTGCTCCCCCACCCCTTGCTCCCCCACCCCTTGCTCCCCGACCCTTTTCTCCCCCACCCCTATCTCTCCTTCCCTCTCTGGCTCTCTCGCTCCTTCCCTCTGTCTCTCTCTCTCCCTCTCTCTCTCTCTCATTCCCTCTCTCCCTCCTTTGCTCTCTATCTCTCTCTCCTTCCCTCTCTCTCTCCTTCCCTCTCTCTCTCCTTCCCTCTCGCTCTCCTTCTCGCTCCTTCCCTCTCTCTCTCTCTCTCCTTCCCGCTCTCTTTCCTTCCCTCTATCTCTCTTTCCTTCCCTCTCTCCTTCCCCCTCTCTCTCTCTCTGCTCCCCCGTCTCTCTCTTCCCCCATCTCTCTTCCACCCTGTCTCTCTCTTCCTCCCCCAGTCGCTCTCTCTTCCCCGCAGTCGCTCTCTCTTTCCCCCCCGGTCGCTCTCTCTTCCCCCAGTCGCTCCCTCTCTTCCCCCCAGTCGCTCCCTCTCTTCCCCCAGTCGCTCTCTCTCTTTACCCCAGTCGCTCTCTCTTCCCCCAGTCGCTCTCTCTCTTCCCCCAGTCGCTCTCTCTTCCCCCCAGTCGCTCTCTCTCTTCCCCCCAGTCACTCTCTCTCTTCCCCCAGTCGCTCTCTCTCTTCCCACCAGTCGCTCTACCCCCAATCGGTGCGTGTGTGGGCGGGGCTAATCATTCTGAAGCGAGATGAGTGGCCGCCATCTTGATTCCAAACTCTTCCTGTCTTTTTCCCGCTTTCTGCGTGTTTCTTTTCAAATCTACATTTCCAGCAAAAAAAAAGTTGCTTTTGAAACACAAATTGTTTTTTTAAAAAGTTAATTAATTTGTTCATCTTTTCTCTAACCTCTATAATTTTCCTACCTTTCATCGTTTTTGCAGGCCTGGAAGCCTGGGCCTCTGTTGCCCAGCCACGCCCGAGCTAGGCAGCGCCCCTCCCGCTCGGGAGGCCAGTGCTCGGGAGAGCGGGAAGGTGGGCGGAGGTTTACGCCGGCAACCGGGCCCGGCCCTATCTCGCAATCGGTGGTCTTGAAGCCAGGGTTCGGGAGGGCATGGGGCGGGGCTCGGGAGGGCGGGGGGCAGGGCTCGGGCTGATCGAAGCGCTGCGCACGGCTGGGCCATGTCAGTGCGTAGGGCGGCACGGAGCTCCGTGGAGCCATCGCCGGCAGAGGGGAGAGGGTCTGCTGGCTCCCCCCTCCATTTCTCCCTTCCCCCCTTTCTCCCTTCCCCCCTCCTTACCCCCCACACCCGTCCCACCCCCCTTTCCCTCCCCCACACAGCCCCTCCCACAACAACCCCCTCCCTTCCCCTCCCCCTCCCCTCCCCCCTTCCCCTCCCCCCGCCCCCCTTCCCCCCATCCACTCCCACTCCCCCCTCCTCCCCTCCCCCTCCCCCCTTCCACTCCCCCCTTCCCCTACCTCACCCCCCTCCACCACTCCCCCTACCCCCCAGTCGCTCTCTCTTCCCCCCAGTCACTCTCTCTCTTCCCCCTTCCCCTCCCCCCCAGTCGCTCTCTCTCTTCCCCCCAGTCGCTCTCTCTCTTCCCCCCAGTCACGCTCTCTCTTCCCCCCAGTCGCTCTCTCTTCCCCCCAGTCGCTTTCTCTCTTCCCCCCAGTCGCTCTCTCTCTTTTGTCCCAGTCGCTCTCTCTCATCACCCCAGTCGCTCTCTCTCTTCACCCCAGTCGCTCTCTCTCTTCTCCCAGTCGCTCTCTCTCTTCACCCCAGTCGCTCTCTCTCTTCTCCCAGTCGCTTTCTCTCTTCCCCCAGTCGCTATCTCTCTTCCCCAGTCGCTCTCTCTTCCCCCAGTCACTCTCTCACTTCCCCCCAGTCGCTCTCTCTCTTCCCCCCAGTCGCTCTCTCTCTTCCCCCAGTCGCTCTCTCTCTTCCCCCCAGTCGCTCTTCCCCCCAGTCGCTCTCTCTCTTCCCCCCAGTCGCTCTCTCTCTTCCCCCCAGTTGCTCTCTCTCTTCCCCCCAGTCGCTCTCTCTCTTCCCCCCGTCGCTCTCTCTCTTCCCCCTAGTCGCTCTCTCTCTTCCCCCCAGTCGCTCTCTCTCTTCCCCCCAGTCACTCTCTCTCTTCCATCCCCATCTCTCTCTCTCTCCCCGTCACTCCCTCTCTTCCCCCCAGTCACTCTCTCTCTTCCCCCCAGTTGCTCACTCTCTTCCCCCCAGTCGCTCTCTCTCTTCACCACAGTCGCTCTCTCTCTCTTCCAACAATAGCATGCCCTCAAAAAAGCCTTGGCAACGCCGGGCACTCCAGCTAGTCTATCTATAAAAGCGGTACTTCTGCTTGTCCTTCCATCTGTCTGTCTGTCTGTCTGTCCGGCTATACACTCTCAAGTTATAGAGCGTACCTACACGTGCATTACATCAAAAGAAAGCTTACGATTCCAGAACGGTCATAAGCATATTTACGTTTTGGTGAGACAACAATTGCGCCCATGGTATCCAAAAAACATTCAAAATTCCGCTCATTATCCGCTCATTAGCATCGAGTGACATCGAGGTCGACCAATCGTACAGTCGAGCGACCCAACGGTCGACCAATCGCTGTGTCGCGGGAGCGGGTTCGTCGCGCGTGCGGGCGGGCCCTCCTGGAGTCGAGTGACTGGATGATTGAACAATCCTATGCTTCAGTGACATGATGGTTGACCAATCGGGGCGTGTGTGGGCGGGCCTTATCCTTGATTCCAATCTGTTCATTTTTTTTTCCCACTTTCTGCGTGTTTCTTTTCAAATCTACATTTCCAGCAAATAATCATTGCTTTTATTAAATTGCTTTTAAAAAACATTAATTCATTTGTAAATATTTTCTCTAACCTGATTCTTTTTCCTACCTTTCCCCGTTTTTGTAAGGCCTGAAAGCCTGGGCCTCTCCTGCCCAACCACGCCCGAGCTAGGTAATTGTCCCATGGCTTGTGGTAAGCTCCTCCCCCCCAGTCTACCCCGACACATTACCCGGGGCAACGGCGTTGGCTGCGAGGGACACGGGACAGGCACAGGGTGCGCGCACAACAGGCAACACACAGAAGTCCGAGGCATGGAGCGTGGGAAGCCAGCAGGTGAGATGCGGTGTCTCTCTCTCTTCCCCGCTCGGCGGTCTTGAAGCCGGATCGGGAGGGGTGGCGAGGCTCGGGAGGGCGGGGCTCTCGGCAGAGCAGGGGGCGGGGCTTGGGAGTGCGAAGCGGTGTGGCCCGGGCTCGGGAGTGCGGGGCAGGGCGCCCGGGGCTCGGGAGGGCGGGGGCTCGGAAGCGGGAAAAGGGTTACCCCGGCAACTGGGCCTGGCCGACTCTCACAGCTTGAAGCCGGCTCACGCCTGTTCCCGGGGCTTGGCTCCATTTGCACCCGCGGGACACTCGCCCTCTCTCTCTCCTTCCCTCTGTGTCTCTCTCTCCTCCCCCCTCTCCCCCACTCCCCAACTTCTCTCCCCCTCCCCCCTTCTCTCCCCCACTTCTCTCCCCCATCCCCCCCTTCTCTTTAATATTTCCTTCATCATTGATGTCAATTATTAAGGATTGTAAGAGTTCCTTAATATTTGCATAACTGCTTGATGTTATTTATTAAGATTTGCAACAGATCATTAATATTTGCATGATTGATCGATTATATTGATTAAAGATTTGCCATAGATTTATAATATTTGCATTATTGATTGATTTTATTTATTAAGGATTTTAATAGATCATTAATATTTGCATTATTGATTGATGTAATTTATTATGGATTTGTAATAAATCACTATTAGTTGGATAATTGATTGATATTATTCATTATGGATTTGCAGTAAATATTTAGTTTTTGAATTATTGATTGATTTAACTTAATATGAATTTCAGTAGATCTTTAATATTGCATTATTGATCGATGTTATGTATTATGGAGTAGTAATAGATCTTTAAAATTATCATGATTGATGTTATTAATTAAGGATTTCTAATAGAACTTTAATATTGGCATTATTGATTGATGACATCTGTTAAGGATATGTAATAGATCTTTAATATTTCCATTATTGATCACCATTATTTATTAAGGATTAGTAATACATCTTTAGTATTATCATTATTGATTGATATTATTTAAAAAGGATTTGTTATAGTTCTTTAATATTTGAATTATTGATTGACATTATTTAGTGTAGATTTGTAATAGATCTTTAATATTTGCATTATTGGTATTATTTCTGATGGATTTGTAATAGTTCTTTAATATTTCCATTATTGATGTTATATTTAAAAGATTTGTGCTAGATCATTAATATTTCCATTGTTGATGTTATTTATTAAGATTTTGTAATAGATCTTTAATATTTGCCTTTTTGATTTATGTTACTTCTTATAGATTTGCAATAGATCCTTAATATATGCATTATTTATTGATGATATCTGTTAAGGATTAGTAACAGATCTTTAATATTAATATTCTTGATTGATTGTATAAAAAAGGGTTTGTTATAGCTTGTTAATATTTGAATTATTGTTGGATATTCATTGCAGATTTGTAATAGATATTTAATATTTGCAGTATTGTTGTTATTTATGAAGGATTTGTAATAGTTCCTTAATATTTCCAATATTGATGTTATTTATTAAGGATTTGTAATAGATCTGCAATATTTCCGTTATTGATTGATATTATTTATTAAGGATTTCTAAAATATATTTAATATTTGCATTATTGATCGATGTTATTTATTAAGGATTCTTAACAGATGTATAATATTTGCAATAATGATTGATGTTATTTATTAAGGATTTGTTATAGATTTTTAACATTTGAATTATTGATGGAAGTTATTTATTATGGATTTGCAATAGATCTTTAATATTTGCACTATTGATTTTATTTATTAACAAATTATAACAGTTCACTAATATTGGCATTATTGATTGATGGTTTTAATTAAGGATTTGTAATAAATCTTCAAAATTTGCTTTAATGATCCATTTTATTTATTAAATTTTTGTAATAGATCTTTAAATTTGTTGTATTGATTGATATATTGATGAAGTATCTGTAATATATGTTTAATATTTCCATTATTAATGTTATTTATTGAGGTTTTATAATAGATCCTTAATATTTGCATTATTGATTGATGTTATTTATTAAGGATTTGTAATAGATCTTTAATATTTATATTATTGATTGATATTATTTATTATGGATTTGACATATGTATTTAATAATAATATTATTGATATTATTTATTATGGATTGGGAATAGATCATTAATATTTCCATTTTGATTGATTTTATTGATGAAACATTTGTTATGCTTTTTTATTTGCCTAATTGATTGCTGTTATTTATTAAGGATTTGTAATACATCATTAATATTTGTGTTATTCACTGCAATTATTGATGAAGATTTGTAAGAATTAATTATAAATATTATTTATTAAAGGATTACAATATATCTTTAATGTTTCCATTATTGATGATATTCATTCATGTTTGGAACAAATATTTAATATTTGCATTATTGACGTAATTTATTTAGAATTTTTAATAGATCTTTATTATTAGCAATATTGATCTTATTTATGAACGATTTGTAATAGATCTTTAATATTTGCATTATTGATTGGTGTTAAGTATTAAGGATTTGTTATAGATCTTTAATATTTGTATTATTGATCTCTGATATTTATTATGGCTTTGCAATTGATTTTTAATATTTGCATTATTGATTGATTATATTTATTAAAAGTTTGAAATAGAACTTTAATATTTGCATTATTGACCTCTATTATTTTTTAGGGATTTGCAATATATCTTTAATATTTACATTATTGATGTTATTTATTAATGATTTCTAATAATTCTTTAATATTTTCATTATTGACTGATGTTATTAATGATGGATTTGTAATAGATATTTACTGTTTGCATAATTGATTCTATAATGAATTAAGAATTTGCAATATAACTTTATTATTTGATTTCATGATTAAAGTTATTTATTAAGGGTAAGTAATAGAGCTTTTATATTTGCATTATTGATCAACATGATTTATTATGGATTTGTCATAGGTCTTCAATATTTCCATTTGTGATTGATATTATTTATTATGGAGTTTTATTAAATATTTAATATTCCATTGTTGCTGTTATTTATGAAGGATTTGTAATAGATCTTTAATATTTGCATTAATGATCTATGGTATTTATTAAGGATTTGTAATAGATCTTTAATATTTCCATTATTGATCAATATGATTTATTATTGATTTCTCATACATCTTTAATATTTGCATTATTGATTAATGTTATTTATTAAGGATTTGTAACAGATCTTTAATATTTGCATTATTGATTGATATTATTTGTTATGGGTTTGTAATAGATCATTAATATTTGTATTATTGACTGATATTATTCATTCAGGCTTTCCCAACTCCGAGCTCTCTTTCAACTGCCCTTATGAAATTACAACTGTGCAGCCTCTGGCCCTCCATTCACCATGACATTTCTACAGCTTCCAATCTGTGGAACGACATCCTCACCACCACCACCGTTGATGCCCTTGTCCCTACAAGAACAATTACCCTCTCTCACCCTGGCCATTCCTCCTAGTATGGCTCTCGTCCTCACTCCCTTACGTCCAAGTGTCCAGACTTGAACGGATATGGCGGACTTCTGGTTGAGCCATTCACCTCCAGATCTGGCTGGAAAACATGAAGCATTATCCCGTCCTTCTCTCAACTGCCAAAATTGCTCAATTTTCCACAATCATTCTGGAATGCAAGATAAACCCATGCTCCTATTCTCTGCTACTAACCATCATCTTAAACCCTTCTCCCCTGTCTCCTCCACCCTCCCCTCTGATAACAAGTGTGAGGAACTCATGGACTTCTTTGTCTCTAAGATTGAGTCAATCTGCTCAGCTGCCTCTGCAAATTCCCTTCCTTCCCCTAGCCCTCCAGGCCGAATTTCCGCTAAGGTTCCCCCTTGCCCTAGCCCTGAACTCACATCTTTCTCTAGTTTCTCTCCGACCTCCATTCATGAGCTCTCTGCACTCATCTTGTCCATGAGACCCACCTCCTGCTCCCTCGACCTCATTCCCACCAAACTGCTGACCACCCAACTTCCTTTTCTTGCTCCCATGTTAGCTGATATTGTTAACTGTTCTCTCTCCTCAGGTACTGTCCCGCTCGCCCTCAAATATGCTGTCATCAGTGTTCTCCTCAAAAAACCAAACATTGATCGCTCGGTCCTTGTAAACTACCACCCCATCTCCAATCTCCCTTTCCTCCCCAAAGTTCGTGAACGTGTTGTCACCTCCCAAATCCGTGCCCCTCTTTCCTGCAGTTCGATACTGAATCCCTCCAATCAGATTTCCGCCCTTGCCACAGTACCGAAACATCTCTCATCAAAATCACAAATTCCATCCTTTGTGACTGTGACAGAAGTAAATTTTCCTTCCTCGTCCTTTGCCTTGTCTGCAGCCTTTGGCACCATTGACCACTACATCCGTCTACAACTCCTCTCCACTTTAGTGCAGCTGCATGGGACTGCTCTCACCTGGTTCCTTTCTTATCTCTCTAATATTAGCCAGAGAATCACCTTTAACGGCTTCTCTTCCTGCTCCCGCATCATTACCTCTGGGGCCCCCCAAGGATTAATCCTTGAACCCTCCTATTTCTCACCTACATGTTATCCCTTGGGACATCATCCGAAAACACAACATCACTTTTCACATGTACGCTGATGACACCCAGCTCTACCTCACTACACCTTCTCTCGATACCCTCCATGGTCTCTAAATTGTCAGACTGCTTGTCTGATATACAGTTCTTTATGAGCCAAAATTTTCTTCAATTAATTATTGGGAAGACGAAAGCCATTGATTTCGGTCACCACCACAAATTCCATTACCTAGCCACTGATGCCATCCCTCGCCCCATCATCTTTCTGCGGCTGAACCACACTGTTCGCAACCTTGGTGTCATCTTTGACCCTGAAATGAGAATCCGACCACATATCCGCAGCATAACAAAGACCGCCTACATCCACCTCCGTAATATTGCACATCACTGCCCTTGCCTCAGCTCATCCGCTGCTGAAGCTCCCATTCATGCCCTTGTTAAGTCTACACTTGCCGAATGCAATGCACTCCTGGCTGGTCTCCCACAATGCACCCTGCGTAAACTTGAGGTGATCGAAAACTCAGATTCCTGTTTCCTAAGGCGCACCAAGTCCCGTTCGCCCATCACCCCTGTGCTCGGTGACCTACATTGGCTCTCGGTTAAGCAGAGCCTCTATTTCAAAATGATCATTCTTGTTTTGAAATTCCTCCATGGCCTTGTCCCGTCCTATCTCTGTAAATTGCTTCAGCCACACAAACCCCTGGGATATCTGCGCTCATCCAATTCTGGCCTCCTGAGCATCCATGATTATAATCGCTCAACATCTGGTGGCTATTATGTCCATGAATGATTGAGACATGGACAGTAGGAGTTGAACAAAACAAGTCTTTACTGATGGAAGTCAATCGAGAACTGAAAACAACAGAGGCTCACTAGTGCCTTTTATACAGGGGTGGTTACTGCCGGTACTGCAGTCTGAGACCAGTTATTCTCTTAAAGGTACATACACAACAATTCCTCCCCTTTTAGGTAAACAGTACATAACATTCATTTAACAACTAAATGATAACTAATTACAATCACAATTATGGTTGCTAGATACATTGGTTAAGTTTAAGCAATTATAAGTTCAGTCTTTGAGGAGGCTTCCTGATTCTGTCTGGATAACGCCTCTTTGGGGTATTAGGTTCTTCTGGCAATGTTGAGTCGGGATCAATGTCGTTGTTTGGTTCATCTGCTTCCAATATTACCAGTTCTGCGGTAGGTGCAATTGGTACGTCGATTTCATTGCCAGGTGTATCAGATCATGGTGTGGAGTTGACGTTTTCCAGTGACTCTAGAATTTGGCCAGCATGGCATCTTACAATGCTCTCTCCAACGTCCACGGTATACATGAGAGGTCCTTGCCGTGTACAAATCGTTCCTGGCTCCCATTTCTCAGTGGGGTAGTCCCGGGCCAAAACTGGTTCACCTGTCTTAAAACTCCTGGTCGGCCTTTCATTCATATTCTGAAACTGTCTGTTCTCCATATCTCTTCGGACGTTTGGTTTAACCAAATCCAAGCGGCATCGTAGTCTTCGATTGAAGAACATCATGGCTGGAGTTTGGTTGGTAACCGCATGTGTCGCATTCCGGTAGGCAAACAAGAAGTTGTCCACCTTGTGTTGTAGGGGTATATCTTCATTACACATTGCCTTGATAGCTTTCTTGAATGTTTGGACAAACCTTTCGGCCAATCCATTGGTGGCTGGATGATATGGGGCAGATGTGTAATGCTTAACACCATTGTTCTTTAAGAACCTCTGGAACTCTTCAGACACAAACTGTGGTCCATTGTCAGACCAAATCTGTTCAGGCAGCCCATTCCTAGCGAATATGGTTCGTAAAACTGTGATAGTTTTTTCTGTGGTGGTTGAGGACATTTTTATTACCTCTGGCCACTTTGAATGTGCATCCACTGCAATTAAAAACATCAAGTCCATGAAGGGACCAGCAAAATCAATGTGCACCATTTGCCATGGAGATGAGGGCCACTCCCATGGATGCAGAGGAGCTTGTGGTGGGGCGTTTTGGACCTTCTGGCATGCTGCACAGCTCTTGGTCATCTCTTCGATTTCTCTATCGATTCCCGGCCACCGCACAAACGCTCTGGCTACGTTCTTCATTTTTACCCCACCCAGATGACCCGCAGGAAGCTCATTGAGCACTCTATCCGTCAACTTAGGTGGAATTACTACTCTGGATCCACACATCAAGGTTCCTCTGCACACTGACAGCTGTTCTCTTCTTGGCGAGAATGCTGGCAGCAGTGGTTTGCCATGTGCTGGCCATCCCTTCACCGTTAAATCATAGACCCGTGATAGTGTCGGGTCATTCCGTGTTTCCTTTTCTATGTTTGCATTCGTCACAGGGAGACATTCGACTATGGTCGAGTGGAATAACTCCATTGGATCCACTGCAAGGTCTTCTTCTTCCACCGTCAGCAACGGTAGGCGTGACAATCCATCAGCATTCCCATGCTGTTTAGTTCCTTTGTACTCGATGTCATATTGGTGTGCCCCTAGGAAAAGGGACCACCTCTGCAGCCATTGTGCTGTCATTATCGGTACGCCCTTCTGAGGGTTGAAAATGGAGACAAGAGGTTGATGATCGGTTAGTAGAGTAAATTTTTGACCGTGCAGGTAGTGATTGAACTTCTTCACCCCCCACAGTAGGCTGAGGGCATCTCTGTCAATCTGGGCGTAGTTACGCTCGGCAGAAGTTAACGAGCGTGACGCAAAAGCTATTGGCCTCTCTAAACCATCAAGGAATTTTTGCGACAGTACCACCCCAATGCCGTAGGGAGACGCATCACACGCCAGTCTGATCGGCAGTGCTGGGTTGTAGTGAGCCAATACTTCCCTTGAAGTGATTAAGTCCTTACTCTTCTGAAAGGCCCCTTACAATCATCGCTCCATTTCCATGCTACCCCCATTCGTAGCAGGGCGTTCAGTGGGTGCAAAATTGTCGACAAATTCGGCAAAAACTTATGGTAGTAATTCACCAATCCGAGGAATGACCTCAGTTGCGACACATTTTCAGGTGCCGGGGCCTTAACAACCGCTTCAATTTTGTCAGGGGACTTATGTAACCCCTCTTCATCAATCACGTGGCCACAATACAACATCTGTTTCTTAAAAAACTCGCACTTGGGGCGATTGGCTCGTAGCCCATGTTCCCGTAGTCTAGTGAGCACCTGTTCTAGGTTGTTAAGGTGTTCACTGTCATCTTCACCTGTTACAAGGATGTCGTCCAAGTAACACTGAGTCCCCGGAATCCCTTGCAGGACTTGTTCCATCGCTCTTTGCCATATCGCCAGAGCCGATGCTACTCCGAATACAAATCGATGATACTGGTAAAGACCTTTGTGAGTGTTTATCATGAGATACTTCCTAGAGGACTCTTCAACCTCCATCTGCAAATATGCTTGTGCCAGGTCAATTTTTGTAAAACGCTTCCCTCCAGACAGTGAGGCGAAGATGTCTTCTATCCTTGGAAGAGGATATTGTACTGTGTGAAGGACTGGGTTCACCGTCACCTTGAAATCCCCACAGATGCGAATATTCCTTGGCTCCCCGGACTTATTGTTTAACGTTTTCTTCATGACAGGAACGATGGGTGCTGCCCACTCGCTCCAGTCGACCTTGGACAACACGCCTGCCTTCTCCAGATTCTCCAGCTCTGCCTCGATGGCTGGGCGAATTGCATATGGTACCGGTCTTGCTTTGAAAAACTTGGGAACTGCATTCTCTTCTATTTTTATCGAGGTGGTTATGCCTTTAAGCATGCCCAGTTCTTGTTGAAATACCTCTTTGGCGTTAGCTAAGATTGTTGACAATCGTCCAGGAGTGACGTCTTCATCTTTTTTACTGTCCACCATCATTGCATGAATGGAGTGCCAATCTAAGTTTATCTTCCTGATCCATTCACGTCCCAATAACGGTGGTCCACCATTTGGCAGTATGTAGAGATACAATTTCCGTATTTTCTTGCCGTTGTGTTCGACAGGCACCCTTATTTTTCCTCTGGTGTATACTTTTTGCCCCGTATACGTCGTCAAGATGATGGATGTCTCTCTCAAGGGTATGTGTGAGAATAGCCGCTCGTAGTCTCGTCGATTCATGACGGTTAGCGCTGATCCTGTATCCAATTCCATTTTAACTTGGGACCCTGCTATCGTGAGGGTGACCCAAATGGTTTGGTGATCCTCTTTTGCGATTACATTGTGAAGTTTGAGACAGCTTAGTCTCCTGTTCCCGGATTCACTATCGCTCATCTGGTCTTCAGAACTACTGTCCGTCATCTTTTGTACTTTCTTGTACGGTCCCTTAGTAGCCTTTTTGTTGTCACTGGTCTTCTTCCCAGACCTGCAAACTCGTGCAATGTGTCCCATCTTTCCGCATTGCCTGCATATTTTGTCTTTGGACCAGCAGTCCTTCTGGTCATGGTTAGTTCTGCCGCAGCGATAACATTTTGCAAATCCCCGTGTCATTTCATGGGTGCCGTATTCCTGTGGCTTTTGTTGAATTTCTGCAGCTCCCTTGGCTGCTGCTTCATATGATACTGCCATGCTGAAAGCCTTATCTAGCGTCAGCTCTTTCTCTGATAGTAACTTCTTCTGTGTTCCTTCACTCAGGAGTCCACAGACAAATTTGTCCCGTAGGGTATCTGCCAGTCCTGCTCTGAACTGGCAGTGCTTTGATAGCTTGCGTAGTTCTGTAAGGTACTCAGCATTGCTCTCATCTTTATGCTGAGTTCTCCTGTGGAATTTAAATCTTTCTGCTATCAACAGCGGTGCAGGGTTTAGGTGTTCCTGTAGGACAGCAACAATTTCGTTAAAACTCTTCGCCTTCAGTTTGGCTGGAGTAATCAGGTCCCGCAATAGGCCGCACGTTCTCGTGCCCATTAAGTTTAGCAATACCGATGCCTTTTTCTCATCAGCTATTTCGTTTGCCTCGAAATATACCTCGACTCTTTCCACATACCTGGTCCAGTCCTCTATTATATTATCAAAAGGAGTGCTACAGCCAGTCTTCGGCATCTTGCAAATCTAAAATGGTGCCTCCTGCGCTTTGCCTTCTTCCCTGATTTAACAAAATGGCACCTCCCGTGCTTTGCCTTCTTCCCCGCTGATTAGGATGGCACCTCCCGTGCTTTGCCTTCTTCCCCGCTGTTGCTAGCGCTGCTTTCCGCTGTTCCTGTTGCAACCTGCAGCTCCTCGCGGTTTCTTGCGCATTTAATATTTCTTTTTTTATTATTTTCCCATCGTGGAACAACCCTGTGGGACACTTGCCTCCCTCTTCTCGGGTCTATACGCAGCCCGGCTTCGTAGCCCCGGCCGCGCCCTGTGTGCTCCACCCTCTCTCTCTCTTCTTCTCGACAATGCTGCTCGGCCCCGTTGCAAGCTACCCGCTCGAGTTCACGACCGCCGCAGCCCAGGAAGGATCAGTGTACTACCTGCCACCAGCCCGATTAGCTGAAGCACCGTCGACAGGAACCAGGCCCCGCTTTCGACAGCTTCTCCAGCAACCTTCAACTCCGCTAACACAGGGGCGGATGCCCACGGTCGACGCCCGTTTCTGCTGCCTCTTACTTTCTTTTCTTTCTGGCCTCGACCTCTGCTCACTTCACTGTAGGAATGGATCCCAGGAGGTGGTGCAGACTGTAGGTAAGTTCGTATCTGCTCATTGCCAGTATTATGTCCGTGAATGATTGAGACACAGACAGCAGGAGTTGAACAAAACAAGTCTTTTCTGATGGAAGTCAATCGAGAACTGAAAACAACAGAGGCTCACTAGCGCCTTTTATACAGGGTTGGCCACTGCCGGTACTGCAGTCTGAGACCAGTTATTCTCTTAAGGTACATACATAACAGTGGCCATGCATTCTGTTGCCTCGGCCATAAGCTCTGCCGAAACCGTTCCGCCTTGCTACAGCTCTTTCCTCCTTTAAGACGCTCCTTAAAACATAACTCTTTGACGAAGCTTTTGGTCACCTGCCCTAATTTATCCTTATGTGGCTCAGTGTCAAATGTTTTGTCTTAAAATATTACCGTGAAGCACCTTGGAACGGTTTACCATGTTAAATGCACTATATAAATACAATTTGTTGCTCTTATCAATGATTTGAAATCGAGCTTTAATATTTGCATTATTGATTGATATTATTTATTAATAAATTTGTAATAGAGCTTTAAAATATGCATTATTGATTGATATTATTTATTAATGATTTTAATGGATCTTCAATATTTGTATTATTGATTGATATATTTTATTATGTATTTGCAATAGATCTTTAATATTTCTATAATTGATTGATATTATTTATTCTCCTCCTTCCTTGCCTTTGTTTTCAGCGCAAGTGAATTGAGAATTTTTTCTATGTATTAAGATGCCCTGAAATCATTGCTCTTTATTTACATAAATATCATAAATAATAGTTATACTTACACACTTCTTTCTAATATTTAGCGAGCTGTATATATTTTTTAAATTTAAAAATGATATTTATGCATTTGTATGTTTAAATTATCATTGACATTTGTCTGTTTGTTTTTATTTCCCATTGTCATTTAATTGTAATCTTTACATTCAATTATTATATTTATCTTACCATTAATATTTCATACTAGCTGGAGTGCCCGGCGGTGCCGAGGCTTTTTCGAGGGCATGTTGTTGTTGGAAGAGAGAGAGCAACTGGGGGGGAAGAGAGAGAGTGACTGGGGGGGAAGAGAGAGAGCGACGGGGGGGGAAGAGAGATAGCGACTGGGGGAGAAGCGAGAGAGTGACAGGGGGGAAGAGTGAGAGCGACTGGGGGGGAAGAGAGAGAGTGACTGGGGGGGAAGAGAGAGAGTGACTGGGGGGGAAGAGAGAGAGTGACTGGGGGGGAAGAGAGAGTGACTGGGGGGAAGAGAGAGAGCGACTGTGGGGGAAGAGAGAGAGCGACTGGGGGGGAAGAGAGAGAGCGACTGGGGGAAACAGAGGGAGTGACTGGGGGGAAGAGAGAGAGCGACTGGGGGAAGAGAGAGAGCGACTGGGGGGAAGAGAGAGAGCGACTGGGGGGGAAGAGAGAGAGCGACTGGGGGGAAGAGAGAGAGCGACTGGGGGAGAAGAGAGAGAGAGCGACTGGGGGGGAAGAGAGAGAGCGACTGGGGGGAAGAGAGAGAGCGACTGTGGGGGAAGAGAGAGAGCGACTGGGGGGGAAGAGAGAGAGCGACTGGGGGAAACAGAGAGAGTGACTGGGGGGAAGAGAGAGAGCGACTGGGGGAGAAGCGAGAGAGCGACTGGGGGGGAAGAGAGAGAGCGACTGGGGGGAAGGGAGAGAGCGACTGGGGGGAAGAGAGAGAGCGACTGGGGGGGAAGAGAGAGAGAGACTGGGGGGGAAGAGAGAGAGAGACTGGGGGGAAGAGAGAGAGCGACTGGGGGGGAAGAGAGAGAGCGACTGCGGGGGAAGAGAGAGAGTGACTGGGGGGGAAGAGAGAGAGCGACTGGGGGGGAAGAGAGAGAGTGACTGGGGGGAAGAGAGAGAGCGACTGTGGGGGAAGAGAGAGAGCGACTGGGGGGAAGCGAGAGAGCGACTGGGGGAAACAGAGAGAGTGACTGGGGGGAAGAGACAGAGCGACTGGGGGAAGAGAGAGAGCGACTGGGGGGAAGAGAGAGAGCGACTGGGGGGAAGAGAGAGAGCGACTGGGGGAGAAGAGAGAGAGAGCGACTGGGGGGGAAGAGAGAGAGCGACTGGGGAGGAAGAGAGAGAGCGACTGGGGGGGAAGAGAGAGAGCGACTGGGGGGAAGAGAGAGAGTGACTTGGGGGCAGAGAGAGAGAGACTGGGGGGGAAGAGAGAGAGTGACTGGGGGGAAGAGAGAGAGCGACTGGGGTGGAAGAGAGAGAGCGACTGCGGGGGAAGAGAGAGAGTGACTGGGGGGGAAGAGAGAGAGCGACTGGGGGGGAAGAGAGAGAGTGACTGGGGGGAAGAGAGAGAGCGACTGTGGGGGAAGAGAGAGAGCGACTGGGGGGAAGCGAGAGAGCGACTGGGGGAAACAGAGAGAGTGACTGGGGGGAAGAGACAGAGCGACTGGGGGAAGAGAGAGAGCGACTGGGGGGAAGAGAGAGAGCGACTGGGGGGAAGAGAGAGAGCGACTGGGGGAGAAGAGAGAGAGAGCGACTGGGGGGGAAGAGAGAGAGCGACTGGGGAGGAAGAGAGAGAGCGACTGGGGGGGAAGAGAGAGAGCGACTGGGGGGAAGAGAGAGAGTGACTTGGGGGCAGAGAGAGAGAGACTGGGGGGGAAGAGAGAGAGTGACTGGGGGGGAAGAGAGAGAGCGACTGGGGTGGAAGAGAGAGAGCGACTGCGGGGGAAGAGAGAGAGCGACTGGGGGGAAGAGAGAGAGCGACTGGGGGGGAAGAGAGAGAGCGACTGGGGGGGAAGAGAGAGAGCGACTGGGGGAAGAGAGAGAGTGACTGGGGGAAGAGAGAGAGCGACTGGGGGAAGAGGGAGAGCGACTGGGGGGGAGGGGAGGGGGGAGGGGAGGGGGAGGGTGGGAGGGATGGGGGGAGGTGGGAGGGGAGGGGAGGGGGGAGGGGGAGGGGAGGGGAAGGGGGAGGGGCAGAGTGAGGGGAGAGAGGGGAGGGGGAGAGGAAAGTTGGGGGAGAGCAGCGGGGAGGGGGGAGAGGAGAGTTGGGGGAGCGCAGACGGGGAGGGGAGTAGAGGGGGAGGGGAGGGAGAGAGACAGAGAGAGAGAGAGGGCAGGAGCTGACTTTGGTTCCAGCTTGCTTGGTTACTGTTGCGAAGTGACGTGAGGAGAAGGAGCCGATTGGCAGGAAAGAGGGGGGAGGGGAGGAGAGGAGAGGGGCAGAGAGGGAGGGAGGAGCGTGGGGGTCAGAGACGCCATTTTGTTTTTTTTAACTTTTTAAAAAACGGGTTTTCAGAGACAGCACGCGACGCTGGGCAAAACAGCAAAAGTTTAATTTGTTTTAAAAAGTGCTGAGGAGCAGCAGACGCCATGGGACGCCATTTTGTTTTTAAAAACTTTTTAAATGACGGGTTTGCAGAGAGAGCTCGCGACGCTGGGCAAAACAGCAAAAGTTTTATTTGTTTTCCTGAATTTTCTTTTCCAATGTCCGTCGGTTTGTTGAGCAAAGAAGGCTAAACTAATTTATTTATAGTCTCTGAAGGATTAGGCCCCACCCAGACAATAAACACACAGAAAGTGGGAATAAAGATGGCAGCCACTTACCTCATTTCAGAATGATAAGGCCCGCCCACACTCGCGGGCCTTATCATTGGTTCACTGTCAGGTCACTGAAGTGTAGGATTGGTCAATCATCCTGTCACTCGACTCTAGGCTAGCCCACCCACACACGCTATGAACCCGCCCCCACGATGCAGCGATTGGTCGACTGTCGGGTCGCTCGACCGTACGATTGGTCAACCTCGACGTCACTCGATGCTAATGAGCGGATAATGGATACCACGCGTGCAATTTTTGTCTCGCCGAAACGTAAATATGCTTATGACCGTTTCGGAATCGTAAGCTTTCTTTTGCTGTAACGCACGTGTAGGTACACTCTATAACTTTAGAGTGTATAGCCGGACAGACACACCAAAGGACAGACCGACAGACAGGCAGATAGACAGACAGACAGACAGAGAGACAGACAGACAGACAGAGAGATCGATCCTTTTATATGTATAGATTCACGAGTTCGGTCCCATTTGGAGAATTGTATCCAATTCTGGGCACCACATTTTTGGAAGGATGTGAAGGCTTGGGAGATCGTACAGAAGAGATTTACTTGAATAGTTCCCGGCATGAGGGATTACAGTTACATGGAGAGACTGGAGGAACTGGGGTTGTTCTTCTTAGAGCAGAGAAGGCTAAGTGGAGATTTATAGCGGTGTTCAAAACCATGAAGGATTTAAAGAATATAAAGAGAAACTGTTTCCACTGCCTGAAGGGTCGATAACATGAGGGCACAGATTGAAGGTGATTGGAAAAATAACCAGAGGTGATGCGAGATAAAGTTTTTTTACACAACGAGTGGTTAGCATTTGGAATGCACTGCCTGACAGGGTGGTGGAAACAGATTCAGTAGTTGCCTTCAAAAGGGAACTGGAGAAATATTTGAATGAGAAAAACTGCAGGGATATGGGGAAAGAGCAGGATTGATCTTCGAAAGAGCCGGCACAGATTCGAAGAGCCGGCACAGATTCGATGGGCCAAATGGCCTCCTTCAGTGCTGCCCTATCCTATGATTCTATGATATTCATATACTCAGTATTTCTATCAGAATACATATCATACAATTTGCATAATATTTTATTAAAATACCTTTGATATTCAGCTTACAATTTATTTATATATTCGGTATTAATATATTCAATATTCATATATATATAATTTTATAGTTCTATCCATTAAGAAACAACAACAAAAATACACTTTAATCTAATTTTACCTTAGGACTGAGGTACCCCATAATATCTCTCACTGACCATTGAGGGACCCCCACCATCTGCACTCAGTGTTCTCCTGGGGACTGATATACCCCATGATATCTCTCACTGACCATCGAGTGTCCCTCACCATCTGCACTCAGTGTTCACCTGGGGATTGAGATACCCCATGATATCTCTCACTGACCATCGAGTGTCCCTCACCATCTTCACTCAGTGTTCACCTGGGGACTGAGACACCCATGATATCGCCCACTGACCATCGAGAGTCCCTCGCCATCTGCACTCAGTGTTCACCTGGGGACTGAGATACCCCATGATATATCTCACTGACCATCGAGTGTCCCTCACCATCTGCACTCAGTGTTCACCTGGGGACTGAGATACCCCATGATATCTCTCACTGACCATCGAGTGTCCCACAGCATCTGCACTCAGTGTTCACCTGGGGACTGAGATACTCCATGATATCTCTCACAGACCATCGAGTGTCCCTCACCATCTGCACTCAGTGTTCACCTGTGAACGGAGATGCCACATGATATCTCTCAATGACCATCGAGTGTCCTTCACCATCTGCACTCAGTGTTCACCTGTGGATGGAGATGCCGCATGATATCTCTCACTGACCATCGAGTGTCCCTCACCATCTGCATTCAGTGTTCTCCAGCTCAGTCTGCAGGTGCAGGAGGGGTGTCCCAAATGTTGGAGGTGCCCGCGGGAACGGCAGCCTGAAACTAACCCAGGCACACGGTGTTCTGTAGCTGGGACATAAAAGTTAATGTAGAATAGAGAGATCGGTCTGTGAGGAGGGAGGGAGCAGGTGAAAGTGATACAGACATCCCGAGTCTCTGTATTAATAGAAGTAAAACGCAGCCGAACTTTTATGCACACAGAATGAAGCCTGGTTTACAGAATCGCTAAATTCCAGCTTTAAATTGGCAGCGTTTCTATTGGACGAAGTGAAGCTGAGGTTATTGCTGCTTTCTGTTACCTGGGAGATAAGGGATCATCTAGAATAGGGAAGATTGTCAGTGAGCAGTGAGTTAGAGGGAGGCTGGGCTGGCAGACAGATGGAAATCTGTTTTAGAGAAGGTTGAATTTTTCCAGCATTCAGCTGTGGGATTTTCGTCCAGAGCGGAGAGTGAGACTGAGGTTATTGGCGCTTCAGGCGGTACAAGCAGCTGTGTAACATTAACTGTACTTCAGGTTAATATTAAACACCTTTCTGTCACTCAGTCACAGATTCGGCACTCACTGACCCATGTGAACACCACACAGTCCTGGATCAGCCCTGGAGGAGCACGGAGTGTAGTGGGAAAGAGTGCATCAGACAAGAGAATTGGAAGTGTGATGAGGATCTTGTTCAAGGATGGTGCAGATTTAACAGGTAAAGTGACGGGGAAATTCAGCTAAATTAGTCGATAACCGAGGAGCAAATGTAAAAAAAAATCAAAGTGTGAGAATAGTATTGGGAAATGAAGAGAGACACGGGGCATCAGTCAGAGCAATGGGACAGGGAGGTCATACAGGGGATGGTGAGCAACCTCACTCAGCACAAAGAAACAGAGAGAATAAATGGAGATACCCGGGATAGAGGGGAATATAGAACAGGGAGAGAGAGTAAAGGGAGATACCCGGGGTAGAGGGGAATTTTGAACGGGGACAGAGAGTAAAGGGAGATACCCGGGATAGAGGGGAATATAGAACGGGGACAGAGAGTAAAGGGAGATACCCGGGATAGAGGGGAGTATAGAACGGGGACAGAGAGTAAAGGGAGATACCCGGGATAGAGGGGAATATAGAATGGGTACAGAGAGTAAAGGGAGGTACCCGGGATAGAGGGGAATATAGAACGGGGACAGAGAGTAAAGGGAGATACCCGGGATAGAGGGAAATTTCATACGGGGACAGAGAGTAAAGAGAGGTACCGGGGATAGAGGGGAATATAGAACGGGGACAGAGAGTAAAGGGAGATACCCGGGATAGAGGGGAATATAGAACGGGGACAGAGAGTAAAGGGAGATACCCGGGATAGAGGGGAGTATAGAACGGGGACAGAGATTAAAGGGAGATACCCGGGATAGAGGGGAATATAGAATGGGTACAGAGAGTAAAGGGAGGTACCCGGGATAGAGGGGAATATAGAACGGGGACAGAGAGTAAAGGGAGATACCCGGGATAGAGGGAAATTTCATACGGGGACAGAGAGTAAAGAGAGGTACCGGGGATAGAGGGGAATATAGAACGGGGACAGAGAGTAAAGGGAGGTACCTGGGATAGAGGGGAATATAGAACGGGGACAGAGAGTAAAGGGAGGTACCCGGGATAGAGGGGAATATAGAACGGGGACAGAGAGTAAAGGGAGATACCCGGGATAGAGGGGAATATAGAACGGGGACAGAGAGTAAAGGGGGATACCCGGGATAGAGGGGAATATAGAACGGGGACAGAGAGTAAAGGGAGATACCCGGGATAGAGGGGAATATAGAACGGGGACAGAGAGTAAAGGGAGACACCCGGGATAGAGGGGAGTATAGAACGGGGAGAGAGAGTAAAGGGAGATACCCGGGATAGAGGGGAATATAGAATGGGTACAGAGAGTAAAGGGAGGTACCCAGGATAGAGGGGAATATAGAACGGGGACAGAGAGTAAAGGGAGATACCCGGGATAGAGGGGAATTTCATACGGGGACAGAGAGTAAAGAGAGGTACCCGGGATAGAGAGGAATATAGAACGGGGACAGAGAGTAAAGGGAGGTACCTGGGATAGAGGGGAATATAGAACGGGGACAGAGAGTAAAGGAAGGTACCCGGGATAGAGGCGAATATAGAACGGGGACAGAGAGTAAAGGGAGATACCCGGGATGGAGTGGAATATAGTACGGGAACAGAGAGTAAAGGGAGATACCCGGGATAGAGGGGAATATAGAACGGGGACATAGAGTAATGGGAGATACCGGGATAGAGGGGAATATAGAATGGGGACAGAGAGTAAAGGGAGATACCCGGGATAGAGGGGAATATAGAACGGGGACAGAGAGTAAAGGGAGATACCCGGGATAGAGGGGAATATAGAACGGTGACTCAGAGTAAAGGGAGATACCCGGGATAGAGGGGAATATAGAACGGGGAAAGTGAGTAAAGGGAGATACCCGGGATAGAGGGGAATATAGAACGGTGACTCAGAGTAAAGGGAGATACCCGGGATAGAGGGGAATATAGAACGGGGACAGAGAGTAAAGGGAGATACCCGGGATAGAGGGGAATATAGAACGGGGACAGGGAGTAAAGGGAGATACCCGGGACTGAGGGGAATATAGAACGGAGACAGAGAATAAAGGGAGATACCCGGGATAGAGGGGAATATAGAACGGGGACAGAGAGTAAAGGGAGATACCCGGGGTAGAGGGGAATATAGAACGGGGACAGAGAGTAAAGGGAGATACCCGGGATAGAGGGGAATATAGAACGGGGACAGAGAGTAAAGGGAGATACCCGGGATAGAGGGGAATATAGAATGGTGACAGAGAGTAAAGAGAGATACCCGGGATAGAGGGGAATATAGAACGGGGACAGAGAGCAAAGGGAGATACCTGGGATGGAGGGGAATATAGAACGGGGACAGAGAGTAAAGGGAGATACCTGGGATAGAGGGGAATATAGAACAGGGACAGAGAGTAAAGGGAGATACCTGGGATATAGGGGAATATAGAACGGGGACAGAGAGTAAAGCGAGATACCTGGGATGGAGGGGAATATAGAACGGTGACTCAGAGTAAAGGGAGATACCCGGGATAGAGGGGAATACAGTGTAAAGTCTGTGGGTTGTGCAGTTAATAAATACACAGACTTCAGAAGTAACAAACAAACAGGTCTTTACTATTCGAAGGTCCGGGCGAATCTGCCCCAGCAATCCGGCCACAACACTTATATACTGGTGTGGTCACTATCGGTATTACAGTATACAGAAGCCAAACAAATAGTGCCACACCTAAAGTAGTTCTCTTAAAGGTGAACGGTTACATTCAATAGTTCCCTTAAAGGTAGATGGGTACATACACTACAATCCTCCCTTTTTAGCTTATTACTTACAGAGTCCCCGTTAAACATACATATCTTCAACTTCCTATATAACAAATTACAGATATAATCTCGGTGGAGTCAATGTCATATAAAACAATTTACAGATATAATCTCGGTGGGAACAGTTCCCAGGTTCAGTCTCTGCGGAAACAGTTCATAGATTCAGTCTCTGATATTGACTCGTTCTGAACAACATTTCTTTGGTGTAGCCGGTTCACCTGGCTAGCGTGACTCCTCCATAGCCTTTTTCTTGACGTAACAGCTTGAACTTTCGTCCTCTTGAACCAGCAGTGCGGACTTTTACAACCAACTGGCTCTCTTGACATTTTCCAGTTTTTCAACTAATTTATCTCCTTTCATAGTGTCCCGCCTGAGATGGTAGAAGTGCTAATATTTTAGACAGTTATTATCTTCTGCTTCTTCTTTTTCTTTTCTGCATTTTTGAAACTCTCGGAGCTCCTTTCTCGGCTGCCAGCTGTAGCGCCACCAACTCTCTATGTTCCTTAGACCTTAAGTGCTTCATCCGGATTTCAGCACTTTGGGAGTTTTCATCACAAGCTGGGCAGACCACATCCTCGTTATATTCAGTGTCACTCAACAGGTCATGGTAATATTCGGGTTTGTCCTGAGTTAGGCCAGCGAGAGAGCCTTCTTCTTCCTCCTCACCCGTCTGGACGTTAGCTGACGGTGGTTCCTTCCCTAGACATCTTTCTTGAAAAGACTTCTTCATGCATTCATATTCATCCCGCTCTTCCTGGGTTATCTGCCATTCCTTCACGACGGACCTCATTTGTGAGTTCAATACCTTCCCTTCCATCGGGAATTGCGTTATCAGGCTATTTAATCCTTCTACTGAAGTAACGGTTTCCACATTCTTCTGTTCACCTTGACGTGATTCAACGTACTTTTGGCATCCTTGTAAAATTTGTGTTGCCACCTCAGCTATCTCCGTGACTTTTGAGAGCTCCGAACTCGTTCCCCCTGAAGATTGAAGCTCGTGTTCAGATTGTTCCCCTTGTAGAGTCTTGTCCTTCAGCATATGAAGGAGTTGGCTGACCGTTAACTCTTCCCTGGGAACACGGTGGATCAGAGTCTTCTCCATTTCATCCACCTTTTCCTCCAATACTTCCACCCTCTGTTCCTCTTGAACTTTGGCTTTCAGCGCTCAGAAAAGTTGCGCCCTGATGCTCTCTAGTTCATGTTCAGGGACCATTCTTACAGCCTCTGAGTTTCTTACAGTTTCCTTTTCTTCCACTGAAAGGATTCCCAGTTGAATCTGTTCTTCAAGTTGTTGAACCTCGGTCATTGCCACCTCATATTTGTCTTGGGTGTCCTTCAATGTTTTTATGAGTTCTTGGACATCCTGTCTTTCATGCTCTGCCATGTTTTTCACCTCTAATTTCTCATCTATGAATGGAACTTCTACCGATGAGTCTGTCTTGGCCTTGAGCTCATCAAGAATTTCCTGCAGCCTTTGGACTTCTTGCTCATGTTCAACCTTTCGTTGTTCATATGCTTCTACTGAAACTAGCTTTTCGGAGGTTGCCGAGTTAACCCCCTCCAGAATTGTAGCCTGGGCCTGTTCATACTGTTCTTTCAACTTCTCACACTCTGCTTGTAAGGAGTCGTAGAGAAGAACTGGAATAAAATCCTGGTTTCCTGAAGATTCCTCTTCCTTTGGTTCGTTCTGTAAATATTCTACTTCCTGAACAGCATCAGGAGAATGTGATTGGTATTTGGCCACGATGGCTCTATGGTCGCTCTCTGCTTGAGCTAGCTGTCTCTGTTGTCTTTCCAGGTTCTCCCATTCGGTGTCCCAGAACTTTTCCATATTTTCCATCTCTTGTACGAGATGGTCACTCAACTGTTCTAATTGTTGTCGTACTTTGACATAAGTTTGCGTCCGAGCTCGGTGTTCTTCCATCGTGGATGAATCCTTTGCTTGAACAGGCTCAGAATTCTCTGTCAACCTGGAGTTCTGCTCTGCAGCTTTATTCTTCTTGGTACCATAAGTCCTTCTGCATGTCTTCGTTTTCTTCCCCATCGTTGGCAAGTCCCTTTTAGCCTTGTCTTCCATATTCGAATTGGTCTTATCATCATCCATTTCAGAATCTGAGCTAATAGCTTGCACCGAGTCCTCCCTCATTATGGCTTTTAGGTAATGCCATTCCATGTCTATTTTCGTAATCCACTCCCGTCCTAGAAGTGGTGGTCCTCCCTCAGGTAATACGTACAAGTTCATTCTTGGGTGTTCTTTACCCCTATCTCTCACCTTGACTCTTATTTTCCCCACGGGGTATACGTTATGCCCCGTGTATGTCTGTAATACGAACTTGGTATTTCTTAAAGGTATGTGAGAGAATAGGCAGTGGTAGTCCCTTCGGTTGATGACTGATAGAGCTGATCCAGTGTCCAGCTCCATTCTTACTTGGACTCCAGCTATTTTTAGTATGACCCAGATGGTCTGTAGATCCGTTTCTTTACCCACATTGTGGATTCTCAGACTACCCAGCTCCTGGTTGTTTGGGTCTGAGTCTGAATTCTGTTCATCTGAACTCTTCTCAGCCACCTTGTGTACCTTGTTGTACTTTTCTTGTGGTGGCTTCCTTTGATTGTTGGTCTTTTTCCCGGACCGGCATACCTTCGCGATGTGACCCAGTTTGCCACATTTCCTACACTCTTGGTTCTTAAACCAGCATTGATTCTGGTCATGCGTTGTCTTCCCACAACGGTAGCATTTTGTTGTGCTTGAAGTAATTTGGTCCACCCCGAGTGCCGCCGCCTTTAGTTGCATTTCCGCCGTTCCTTTCGCTGCGGCTTCGTGCGATGCAGCTATAAGGACAGCCCTGTCCAGTGTGAGGTCGTTCTCTTCCAGTAGTCGCTTCTGCGTCCCTTCTTTGGACAATCCGAATACGAACTTGTCCCACAGCGCTTCTGTCAGATTCCCGCCGAACTGGCAGTATTTCGCTAGCCTACGCAGTTCGACCAAGTATTCCGCATTGCTTTCGTCTTTCCTCTGCGTTCTTGCGTAGAACTTGAATCGTTCAGCCAGCATCAATGGTGTGGGGTTCAAGTGGTCCTTCAGCACAGCCACAACCTCTTCGAAGGTCTGATCCACTGGTTTATTTGGTGCTATTAGATGCTTCAAGAGCCCGTATGTTTTTGCCCCCATCGAGTTTAGCAATGTTATCGCCTTGTCGTCTTCCTCTATTTTGTTGGCTTCGCAATAGATCTCTATGCGCTCCACGTATGTGGCCCAGTCTTCTATTTCAGAATTAAAATCGTTAATATTCCCTCTCTTAGGCATCTTTCTTCCCTTGGGAGCAGCACCAGTATTTCTTTAAGTATTCTTATTTATTTGTTTATTTCTAAAATGGCGGTTTACCCGCGAAATTGGCGGTTTCCCGCTCTTTCCTTCTCTCCCCGCCCACTTCACTGGCGGTATGTCAGTTAAGATGGCGGTTTTCCCGCGAAAATGGCGGTTTCCCGCTCTTCCTTTCTCTCCCCGCCCCCTTCAATGGCGGTTTCCCGCTTCTGTCATCTCCTCCGCCTAATGGCGACTTCCCGCGTTTCTTCCTGGTGGAAGGGGTACGCTTTCCCCACAGCGGACAGGTTCAACCACTGGGCTGGCTCTCGCACAGCTCCCCTTACTCGGCTCTGTCTTTTCCTCCCGCCCGCACGGCTCTACCGGCGCTGGGTACACCCCGTTAACGGAGGACAGTTCAGCCGCTGGACTGGCTCTCGCACAGTCTCTCTCTCCGTACCTGGCTCTGTCGCTCTCTCTCCCGTACGTTCGGTTCTACCGGCGCTGGGTGCCCCGTTGGTGAAGAACAGTTCAGCCGCTGGACTGGCTCTCGCACAGTCTCTCTCCCCTTGCTCGGCTCTGTCTCTCCCACTCCCGCACGTTCAGTTCTACCGGCTCTGGTTACCCCGTTGGTGGAGGACAGCTCAGCTGCTGGACTGGCTCTCGCGCAGTCTCTCTCCCCTTGCTCGGCTCTGTCTCTCTCTCCCACCCGCACGGTTCCTGTTCGCCTCCCAGCCCTCTCGCAGACCAGTGTTTCCCTCCCCGGCGGCGGCTGGGTTTCTCTTCCCGTGCCTACTCCCAGTCTCAGCGCTTCATGGCTGCGGTCGCTGCCCGGCTTTTCCCACCGACGCCGTTGGACCCGACTTTCTGACCGGCTCCATTCCCCCCTCGACCGTGGTCGAGTGCACAGCCCTTATCCTCCGGATATTCTCTAACCTTCCCCTACTCACAGTCTCCGTGGCCGCCTTGTTTCCAGCTGATCGGCTCACTCCGCACCGTGGTAGAAGGGTAGTCAGTGCCTGTTGCAGACGGAAGCTTTTGTTGCTAAAGTCTTCCTCCTTCCTCCTGCTGCAGCCTCGTGTTTTCTTTCAGCAGCACGACGAGGGCGGTTGCCTCTCTTCGGCGCTCTTCGTTGCTTTGGTAGTCTTGCCGCAGGGTACGATCGGACTCGTCGCCACTGTAAAGTCTGTGGGTTGTGCAGTTAATAAATACACAGACTTCAGAAGTAACAAACAAACAGGTCTTTACTATTCGAAGGTCCGGGCGAATCTGCCCCAGCAATCCGGCCACAACACTTATATACTGGTGTGGTCACTATCGGTATTACAGTATACAGAAGCCAAACAAATAGTGCCACACCTAAAGTAGTTCTCTTAAAGGTGAACGGTTACATTCAATAGTTCCCTTAAAGGTAGATGGGTACATACACTACATATAGAACGGGGACAGAGAGTAAAGGGAGGTACCCGGGATAGAGGGGAATATAGAATGGGGACAGAGAGTAAAGGGAGATACCTGGGATAGAGGGGAATATAGAACGGTGACAGAGAGTAAAGGGAGATACCCGGGGTAGAGGGGAATATAGAACGGGGACAGAGAGTAAAGGGAGATACCTGGGATAGAGGGGAATATAGAACGGTGACTCAGAGTAAAGGATGGCCCCCAGTTTCCTGTACTCTCTGCGGGTCCCATTCTTTCATAGAATTATAGAATGGTTAAAGAACGGAAGAAGGCAATTGGTCCACCGAGCCCATGCCAGGTCTCTTCAAGAGCACTTCAGTTAGTCCCACTCCCCCACACATTCCCCGTAGCACTGCATTTTTTTCCTTCAGGTGCTTTTCCAACTCCTTTCTGAAAGCTGTGATTGAGGCTGCCCTCACCACCAATTCATGCGTTGCAATCCAGATCCTAACCACTTGCTGAGTAAAAATGTTTTACCTGTGTCGCCTTTGTTTGTTCTGCCAATCACCTTAAATCTTTGTCCACTGGTCCTTGTCTATTCTGCGAAAGAGAACCGTTTCTCTATATCTACTCTGTCTGGTCCCCTCATGATATTGAACTCCTCTATCAAAACTTCTCTCAACCTTCTCTGCTGTAAGGAGAACAATCAGCTTTTCCAGTCTATCCACCTGACGGAAGTCTCTCGTCCCTGGAAACATTCTCGAAAACCTTTTCTGCACCCTCTCTAAGACCTTCACATCCTTCCTAATGTACAGTGCCCAGTATTGGACACAATACTCCAGTTGAGGACGAAACAGTGTTTTATACACGTTCAAAATAATTTCCATGCTTTGTACTCTATACCTCTATTCATGAAGCAAATGATTCCATAAGCTTTTTAAACTACTGTTTCAATCTGCCCTGCCAACATAAATGATTTCTGCACATATACCCATGGCTCTCTCTGTTCATGGACGCCCTTAACATCGTACCCTTTAGTTTATATTTCCCCTACTCTTTCTGTCTACCAAAATGTATCACTTTGCATTTTCTGCATTAACTTTCATCTGCCACGTGTCTAACTATTCCACCAGCATGCCTATGTCCTCTTGAAGTCTATCACTATCCTTCACACTGTTACAACCAAATATTGTGTCATGTGTAAATTTTGAGATTGTGCCCTGTACACCCTCCATCCAATTCATTAATATATATCAAAAAAGCAGTGGTCCTGGAATCGACCCTTGGGGAACACCACTGTGTACCTTTCTCCAGTCCGACAAACAAACATTCACCACTACACTGTGTTTCCTGTCACTTAGCCAATTTTGTATCCATGCTGCCACTGTGCCTTTTATTCCATAGGCTTCAACTTTGCTGGCAAGCCTATTATGTGGAACTTGATTGAAAACCTTTTGGAAATCCATGTACACCACATAACAGCATTGGTCTCATCAACTCTGTCTGTTACCTCATCAGAAAATGTGATCAAGTTAGTTATACACGGTTTGCCTTTAACAAATCAGTGCTGGCTTTCCTTAATTAATCCAAACTCGGCCAAGTGACTTCAGAAATTCTTCCTCCTCTCTGCCATTTACTGATTATTATTTCTAACTGCTTATCCAGTACAGAGTTTAAACGGATTGGGCTGTAGTTGCTGAATTTATCTTTGCACCCCTTTTTGGATAAGGGTGTAACTTTTGCAATTCTCCAGTCCTCTGGCACCACCCCCATTTCCAAGGAGGATTGGAAGTACCTCTTGCTTTGTCCTTCACTTCCCTCTGCGTTCTAGGATGCATTCCATCTTGTCCCGGTGACTTATCTACATTAAGTACAGCCACCCTTTCTAGATCCTCCTCTTTATCAGAATTTCTCCCATCCAGTATGTCCTCTAACTCCTCCGTGGTGAAGGCAGATGCAAAGTACTCATTTAGCACTTCAGCCATGCCCTCTGCCTCCATGTGTAGCTCTCGTTTTTGGGCCATAATTGGCCCAACCCCTCCTCTTACAGTGGTGTTTCCCAAGGGTCGGTTCTAGGACCTCTGCGTTTTACTATTTATATGCCTATAGAAGACTTTTGGATTACCGTTTTTGTTAGCTCAATTTTATTCTCGCACCCTCTCTCTGCCCCTCTTATTTTACTTTTCACTTCACCTCTGAACGTTTTATATTTAGCCTCATTCTCAGACGTATTCTCGATCTCACATTTGTCATGTGCCCTTTTTTTCTGTTTCCTCTTGCTCTCTTTCTCTTTCGTCATTCACTGAGCTCTAACGTTAGTTGCCCTATCATTCTCCCTAGTTAGAATGTAACTCAACTGTACCAGAACTATTTACTCTTTAAAGGCAGCCCATTATATAATTAAAGTTTTAACTGCCAATCTTTGATTCCAGTTTACCTGGGCCAGGTCCGATCTCATCCCACTGAAATTGGCCTTCCTCCAATTAACTATTTTTACTCTAGATTGCTCCCTGCCCATTTCCATTGTGAATTCAAACTTTATGATACTATCTTAAATGCTCACTGAATATTCACCTACTGGCACTTGCTCCACTCACCAGAACAAGATCCAACAATGCCTCCATTCTCGTTGGGCCGGAAACAGACTGATCAAGAAGTTTCTCCTGAACTCACTTCAGAAATTCTTCCTCCGCTCTGCCATTTACACTATTACTAACAGAGTCTAGATTAGGATAGTTGATGTACCCCATTATCACTACACTATAGTCCTTGCTTCTCACTGTAATTTCACGGCAAAATTGGATCCTCCATATTTGTACCTATACTTGGTGGCCTATAGAATACACCTAGTAGTTTAATGGCACCACTATTATTTCATAACTCTAGCCATATAGATTCTGTCCTTCACATCTGCAGCACATCCTCTCTCTCCAGCACTGTAACATTCTCCTTCCCCACATCCTATCGTTCATTCCCTATCTTTCCTGAACCTTTTATATCCAGCAATATTTAATACACAATCCTGCCCTCGTTTGAGCCAGGTCTACATTTTTACGGCATCATCATATTCCTATGTGGTTACTTGCGCCTGCAGCTCACCATCCTTGTTTACTATGCTTCATGCGTTCACATACATACACTGCAAACCTGTCTTAGACCATCATGTGTTCTATCTTTGTCTGACCCTGTAGTGTATGTGCCTTTAAGAGCCCCCTGTGTACTGTAATGCCGGTAATGGCCACTCAGGCTATATAAGCCTGTATATTGTGTTGTATCAGTTAGTGCACCTCCAGACTTTGTTCAGTAAACACCTGTGAAACAAACTCCTGCCTTCAGTGTCTCTATTAACACACGGACACAACAGTGGCGACGAATTGGAAACGGACTTACCTGCAATTCGGCAGCACCTCCAGGACATCGATTCCTCAGACGTCCAAAGAAAAAAAAAAGCAAGAAAAAGAAAAAGCTGTGGTTTCACCAGCTAGCCGAGCTGGTGTCAGGTACTGCAATAATCCTTCCTGGGCGTCGGGCTGGGGCTCCATCGGCTGGCTCTGCAGCGAGGCCAAGCAGCGAAGGCGGAGGCAAGCAGTAACAGACGGGGAGGGAGTACTCGGGAGACGGCCGGCGCTGCAAGCAGGTCAGCGTTCAGACCTAGCAGAGAGAGCCCGGCGGAAACGAGTCTCCACCCGTAAATAAATTTTAAAAAACCCACGGAAAACAGCGTTGTCATCGGCAGCAGCGGCGGGGAAGCGCGGGAAGCGCCATATCTTTTCTGCAGGAAAGAAAGAAAAGCGCGGGAGGCGTCATTTTTTTTCCAGGATGCCTAAGGCTGGCAATATTGATGTTTTTGATAATGATATAAAGGATTGGACCACATATGTGGAAAGAGTGGAGGTCTATTGCACCGCAAATGGAATAGAAAATGATAAAAAAGCGTCAGTACTTCTAAATCTAATGGGTGCAAAGACATACGGGCTGTTACGAAACTTAATCACGCCAGCCATACCAAAAGACAAGAATTTTAAGGAAATTGTTGATACCCTACAGGAGCACTTAAACTCAACACCGCTGCTGATAGCGGAATGATTCAAATTCTTCAAGAGGAATCAACACAAGAATGAAAGTAATGCTGATTACCTCACCGAATTAAGAAAGCTATCAAAGCACTGCCAATTCGGGGCAGGACTAGCAGATTATCTTCGAGACAAATTCGTCTGCTGTCTCCTAAGTGAAGGAACACAGAAAAGGCTGCTTTCTGAGAAAGATTCAACACTGGACAAGGCTTTCAGTATGGCTGTATCATACGAAGCAGCCGCAAGAGGAGCTGCAGAGATACAACAAAAGACATAGGACTTAGGTACCCATGAAATTACATAGGATTTCGAGAGATTTTATCGCTGCAGCAGATCCACCCATGACCAGAGGGACTGCTGGTTCAAGGACAAAGCATGCAGGCAATGCGGGAAGATTGGACACATTGCACGGGTATGCCGATCTGGACAAAAAAAATCCACGGACAGGAAAAAAAAAATCAATAAAGAAAAGTACAGGAAGGTACAAATGATGACGGACAGTAGCTCCGAAGACCAGAAGAGCGATAGCGACTCCGAAAACAAGAGACTAAGCTGTCTCAAATTACATAATGTAATTGCCAAAGAAGATTACCAGACCATTTGGGTTACCCTCACGATAGCAGGTTCCCCAGTTAAAAAGGAGCTAGATACAGGATCAGCTCTGACCATCATAAATCGACGGGATTACGAGCGGCTATTTACGCATATACCTTTAAAAGACACAACCATTATCTTAAAAACATATACGGGGCAGAAAGTATACCCCAAAGGAAAAATAAGGGTGCCTGTTGTATACAACGGCAAAGAAATACAGAAGTTGTATTTATACGTTCTACAAGATGGTGGTCCACCGCTGTTGGGACGTGAATGGGTCAGGAAAATACGTTTAGACTGGCACTCCATTCAGGCACTGACGGTGACCAGTGAGAAAAAAAATGATGATGACGTCATGCCTGAACGATTAAAAGACATCTTGGCCAACGCCAAGGAAGTGTTTCAAGAGAAACTAGGAACCTTGAAAGGCATCACCGCCTCAATAAAAGTGGAAGATGCGGCAATTCCCAAGATTTTTAAGGCAAGACCGGTGCCATACGCAATTCGTCCAGCAGTCGAGGCAGAGCTGGAGAATTTGGAGAAGGCAGGCGTCTTATCCAAAATAGATTGGAGCGAGTGGGCAACACCCATCGTCCCGGTCATGAAGAAAACGTTGAATAATGATAAATCTGAAGAACAGAGAAAAATTCACATCTGTGGAGACTTCAAGGTGAGTGTAAACTCGGTCCTTCACACGGTACAGTATCCTCTTCTGATGATAGAGGATATTTTCGCCTCACTATCCGGATGGAAACGTTTCACCAAAATTGACTTGGCACAGGCATATCTACAGATGGAGGTTGAAGAGGCCTCTAAAAAGTATCTCACGATAAATACACACAAAGGCCTGTACCAGTACAATCGACTGGTTTTTGGAATAGCATTCGCTCCGGCTATCTGGCAAAGAGCTATGGAACAAGTCCTCCAAGGGATTCCGGGGACTCAATGCTACCTAGACGACATCCTTGTAACAGGAGAAAACGACAACGAGCACCTTGCCAATTTGGAGCAGGTGCTCATTAGGCTGAGAGAACGGGGCCTACGAGCAAATGGCCCCCGAGTGCGAATTTTTCCAGAATCAAATATCATATTGTGGACACATAATTAATAAGGAAGGGTTGCATAAGTCACCTGAAAAAATTGAAGCGGTCATAAAAGCCCCAGCACCTGAAAATGTTTCACAATTAAGGTCGTTCCTGGGATTAATAAATTACTATCATAAATTTTTACCGAACTTGTCAACTCTTCTGCACCCTCTTAATGAACTGCTACAAACAGGAGTAATTTGGAAATGGAGCGAAGACTGTTAACGTGCCTTCCATAAATGCAAATACTTAATCACGTCCAAAGAAATTTTGGCTCATTACAACCCATCACTGCCAATCAGACTGGCGTGCGATGCATCCCCTTATGGCATAGGAGTGGTATTATCGCATAGATTCCCTGATGGCTCGGAACGGCCGATAGCTTTTGCGTCACGCTCATTGAACTCAGCTGAGCGTAACTATGCCCAAATCGACAGGGAAGCACTCAGCCTGGTATGGGGAGTGAAGAAATTCAACCATTACCTACGCGGACAAAAATTTACCTTGTTGACTGACCATCAACCCCTCATCTCCATATTCAACCCTAAAAAGGGTGTTCCCATTATGACAGCGCAAAGGCTACAGAGGTGGTCGCTTTTTCTAGGGGCACACAAATATAACATAGAATACAAAGGATCAAAACAGCATGGGAATGCTGACGGTTTATTGCGCCTACCATTGCCAATGGTAGAAGAGACACCTACCGTAGACCTAGTGGAGATTTTCCACTCTACCATAGTCAAATGTCTACCAGTAACAAATTCTGCCACTGAAAGGGAAACTAGAAATGACCCGACTCTCTCACGAGTCTACAATTTGACAGTGAAGGGATGGCCAGCACATGGCGAACCGTTGTTGCCAGCATTCTCGCAAAGAAGGGAACAGCTGTCAGTGTGCCGAGGAACCTTGATGTGTGGATCCAGAGTGGTGATTCCACCCAAAGTCCAGGATAAAGTTCTAAAGGAACATCACGAGGGGCATCTGGGTGGAGTGAAAATGAAGAACCTATCCAGAGCGTTTGTATGGTGGCCAGGTATCGATGGAGACATCGAAGAAATGACCAAGAGCTGCCTAGGATGCCAGAAGGTCCAAAACGCTCCACCACATGCCCCTCTACATCCATGGGAGTGGCCCTCATCTCCATGGCAAAGGGTACACATCGACTTTGCTGGTCCATTTATGGACTCAATGTTCTTAATCGCGGTTGATGCACACTCCAAGTGGCCGGAGGTAATAAAGATGTCCTCCACCACCACGGAAAAAACCATCACAATATTAAGGACCATATTTGCCAGGAATGGGCTGCCTGAACAGATCTGTTCTGATAATGGACCACAATTTGTGTCCGAAGAATACAGGAAGTTCTTAAAAAAACAATGGGGTTAAGCACTACACGTCCGCCCCATACTATCCCGCCACCAATGGATTGGCTGAAAGGTTTGTCCAGACCTCCAAGAAGGCCATAAATGCCATGGGTAATGAAGACATAAAACTTCAGCATAAGGTGGATATCTTCTTGTTTGCATACAGGAATGCCACACATATGGTTACAAACCAAACTCCTGCCATGATGTTCTTCAATAGAAGCCTAAGATGCCGGCTGGATTTGATCAAGCCAAACATCAGAAGGGACGTGGAGAACCGGCAATTTCAAGGCATGAATGAAAGGCCAACTAGAACCTTCCAGATAGGCCAACAAGTTTTGGCCCGGGACTACCGTACCGAGAAATGGCAGCCTGGAACTATCTGCACACGACTAGGACCGCTGATGTATACCGTGGACATTGGAGAAAGCATAATAAGGCGCCATGCTGACCAAATCATAGAGTCATCCGAAAAGGGACAACCTACACCACAACTCTATACGCCTAATGATGAAGTAGAGATACCCATAGTATCTACCTCCGATCCGATGATACTGGAACCCGATGAACCCGACACTGGCATTCAAGCCGAATCAGCCTTGCCAAAAGAACCTACTACAACACCAGAAACTAGTACACCACCGAGGCATTATCCGGACCGAATCAGGAAGCCTCCAGAAAGACTGACTTATAATTGATTAACTGCAGCAATGTGTAGATTATTGTTCTTGTAACATGTAATTAATGATTACTTAAAATATTATGTACTGGTTGGCTAAAAGGGGAGGAATTGTAGTGTATGTGCATTTAAGAGCCACCTGTGTACTGTAATGCCGGTAATGGCCACTCGGGCTATATAAGCCTGTATATTGTGTTGTATCAGTTAGTGCACCACCAGACTATGTTCAGTAAACACCTGTGAAACAAACTCCTGCCTTCAGTGTCTCTATTAACACACGGACACAACAGACTCCACCTAATAACTTACTATTTCTTACATTAGCGCGATCCATCTCTCCCAATCGTTTGTGCCCTTTATTTCTCCTTTCTAATGGTACATCCTGATGTCCATCACCCTGCTAACTTAATTTAAACCCTCCCCAACAGCACTAGCAAACCTCCCTAAGAGGATATTGTTACCGGCTCTGCTGACGTGCAACCAGTCTGGACTGTACATGACCCACCTCCCCCAGAAAAGGCCCCAATCCTCTCTCTCCTCCTATTTCTCTACTCACTTGTGCATGGCAACAGGAATTATCCAGAGATTACTGCCTTTGAAGTCCTTATTTATAATTTATTTCCTAGCTCCCTAAAATCTGCTGCAGGACCTCATCCCTCTTTCTCCCTATGTATTCCGTACCGATATGGACCACGACCTGTGGCTGTTCACCCTCCCCCCTGAGAATGTTCTGCAGCTGCATGGTGACATCCTTAATCCTGGCACCTGGGAGACAACATACCACGCCGGAATCACATCTGCAGCTAGAGAAACGCGTGTCTGCTCCCCTAACTTGAATCACCTACCATTATTGCTTTCCCTATCTTCCTCCACCCCACTGAGATGAAAAACCCATGGTGCCCTGTACTCCTGACAGGAACCAGCGTCCTCACCAGTACTCTGAAAGAATACTGGTTGGAGAGCGAGATGCACTCAGGGGAATCCTGCACTACCTGCCTGGTCCTCCTCTTCTGTCTGGTGGTCACCCATTCCCTCTCTACCTATGCACTCCTTAGCTGCGGTGTCACCACCTCCTGAATCATGCAATCCACGTAGCTCTCAGCCTCACGGATGCACCACAGTGCCAGTTAAATCAATGAAATACATAATAACGACCTGGTTGTTACTCACTAAAACTTGACTTGCAAATGAAAATTCAGCAGAATGAAGTTGTAATATGGATGAGCCTATGTTACTTGCAATGTGGAGACACATTAAGTGAAACCCGGAGCTCGACCTCCTGCAGCTCACGACACGTCCAGCACATGTGGTTGTCCAGGACACAGGAAGCGTCCTGGATTTCCCACATGGCACAGGATGCGCATTCCATGGGACTGACCTGCCATGCCTCTATTTATTTGACAATTACCTAACTTTTCTAACTCTACAGAGGTACCTATTTGAAGTTGTTCATAAAATATGTTAACAGTTACTAATTTAATGTAGTAATAAAAGTTACTAATTTAATATTGTATTAAAAGTCCCTAATTTAATGTAGTATTAACAGTTACTAATTTAACGTAGTATTAACAGTTACTAATTTAATATTGTATTAACAGTTACTAATTTAATGTAGTATTAACAGTTACTAATTTAACGTACTGTTAACAGTTATTAATCTCCAAGCTCCTGCTTTAACCCTAACCAGCTATTTAACCCCGGCCCCTAACATGAAGAGCAGAAACTCGGTGAGATCTTTCTCAAGCAGTCAGTTCCAGTCTTTGTGTCAGTTAATAAGAGCCATCAGTTCAGGGGCTGACTCTGTGATTGTTGTTCCAGTTCTGGTGGATGGCAGATTCCCGAGACTGAGGTCAAACACCATCGCTGCTCCACAAAGCACCCAGGCTGGTTAAATGGTAATTTCAGACTTTATAATCTCAGATTTACATTCACTGTCCAGCACTCTTCACTCGGTTACATTCTTCAATATTTACAAACCTCGTTTCAGGTTCTCATCCCACCGTGGGACAGGGAGAAGTGGTGAGGACCGTTTGTTTTACCAAGGGTGGAAATCGCTGTCAAAAGACCCTGGAGATAAAGATCAAAAACTGCACCAGTTACTTTGTTTATGAGTTGAAGCCGACACCCGATGGTGAATCTGCTTATTGCACAGGTACATTGGGGGAGGGGGGCAAAGGTCAGCAACTCGGGTGGGTGGGAAAGGTCAGGAACTCGGAGGGGCGAAGGCCAGGAACTGAGTGGGAGAGAATTTCAGGAATTTGGGCCGGGGGAGTGAAGTTCATGAACTCGGCGGGTGGGGTGGGTGGTGGTGAGGTGGCCAAGACATCCTTCCACAGGTGCCATGCACAGAATTGAACACAGAATGCAAGATCGTGTCTTACTGGGGAACTGCTTGTGTAACCAGGACATGGGACACTGTGAGGCCACTGACCAGATATCAATGTCCCAGACCCAGACTGCTGCTCACCCACTAACACTGGGACAGTAAATGGACTGCGATGGTCTCTGCATTAAAATTAAATGTCAATAATCAGCAGTAGTGCGCATCTCAAAATGTTAGTGTAATCTGTACACTGGAATGTGTTACTGATAGACCAGTGTCAATTACTGACACATTACTGATATGAGAGAGATTTTCCCTGTGAATATTCTTTATGTAACACTCAGTGCCCGCTTAGCTTGCTAGCAGCAGGAGGGGAATTGCTAGAATCTATTATTAAGGAGTGTAAGGGTAAACCGGGAGAGCTTCTTTTCCGTGAGGCGGACTTTCTGATATAAAGGATCGACGTCCGCCTTATTCCCAAACAATCACTCGGAGTCCGGAGGTTCGTTCAGTAAAGCAACTTTATTCACAAGTCGACAGGGAAGACACTCATCCTGGGATGAATGCTTCCTGATCGCTGAAATTCTCCTGCCTTATATACAGGTTTTGTTCTGAGTCGTGGCTACTGTTTGCAATTAGTTGATTTATACATTTACATTTCTGTCATCGTGCAGTTGGCTTCGGGTGCAAATTCTTGCGACCTGTGTGCATTGGTCTTGTGACGCCATACATTACCTCTCAATACATTCCTCAGTTAGTGATTCACAGTTTGTGCACTTTGGCCACGGCTACACCAGACTTCCCTTCTGGACATTGTTCATAACCATTCATAACCATTCCTTATATTGTTGGATAAGTGCTCTGTTCCTTAATCCTCTCATCTTAGCTCTTTTTAACCCTTTCAGTCCTCCTTTTGATCCTGATTAATCCCTTGACCAATCATTGACCAACCCGATTATTTTTTTCCTATTATGGTGTCCTGACGGGGTGGTGATCAAATCCAACCCATTGGGTCACCTAGTTTACATAATCATATTGTCCAGATTTCTATGCCCCCTACACCCAACCCATCGACATATTATCCATAGGTTTTAAGCATTAATGTTGTTAGTGCTATACATCCATTAAGCAGGTCTTTCTCCCAAGCCTTTGCTCGTTCGTAGTAATAGTTCGTCTGCTCGATGGGAATCTGCCCAGGAGGTTTCTGTAACAATTACCACCGAACAGCATACATCACTACTTTATCAAGGTCATATACATTTCTTCCATGTCCTTTCTTTTTTGTTTTCTACTTATTTTACAGGCGGCACATGCTGCTATTCCCATTCTTATTGCTAAAACCAATTGTACTATAACTAGTATGTGAGAAGTAATGCGGATCCATGGGTTCATCCCCCAATCCCACAGCTTCCCTACCATGGGACTTCCTGTAGTTCTACTGCTATGTCCCTTTCTAGTTCCCCAAGTTTACTTTGCAACATTATGTATCGTTTCACCATATTACTTAAGCCCTCTTTTATCTCTTGCAGACACTCTTGCTGGCGGGGTATCAGAGACCCCACCAGATCTTCATAATTGACCAATTCGTCCCTTATACTATCTGGCACATTTAATCTAATTTCCTCCCTTAAGTCTACATACACCAATCTGGTGTGTCCAATTGTCACAGGGATCTTTGGTGTGAAGCAAGAGTTAGGTATTGTGATTACACATACTAAGTTAATTTATTGGTACTCAGTCTCTGTGTTGGCTGTACAATACTCCCCTCTGCCTCTGTATCCCGAGCGGGTGTGATGGTGATCGACGTGATAATTCCAACATGCACCCCTTTATCTTATTATAGCCGCACTCATCCTTAGGGACTTCTCCTACAGGATGTGGGCATATCATAAGCGTACCTTTCCCATGGCATCCGATTAGGGAGACTCCTCTTATAGTACCATTCTTAGTATTGGAGGTATGTCTCACCCCTCACTATGCCTATGTTTGTTACCTGGTAGTGTGGGTATGGAGTCGTGTCTAGTTTCACCACTGGTATCATGATTACCTGCCTATCATTGCTGTCACTTCTGCTTTGCATTTTTGTATCACTGGATATACTCTGCTCATCCCCTTGAAGGTACAAGCACTCAGGGGGCCTGGCTTCTGGCTCAGGCCATAGAGATGTGCGCCGTTAATCCAATCTGGTACCTCACCTCATTGTATCTGTGCCAGATTGTGTTTTATCTTTCCGGTGGTCCATTGGCCATTGGCATGGCACAAGGCTCTCCCTGCCCCATAGTTTGCCTGTTCCTCATCTCTATGGTTTAGTTTGTTGATAGTGCTAGCATGGTCTTCTATAACTTTGATTCCTTCAAGCAATTTCCTATCGTATGTTCTCCCAACTCTGATTCTTGTTGAACTAAACCAGTTTCTTTCTTTAAAATCTGTTTTATTACCCTTTGTAATTACTCCACACTACTCTGGACTCCTTGCATATCCAGGGCATTAATGAATGACATCCCTGTATTTATTCCCGTGAGTACATCGTTTCCTAAGCCGCTCTTAATTCTTTGGTGGAATGCAGCATGTCCCCTGAAACTAGTAGTCCCTGTCGCATCAGCAGCTTGGTTAATTACATTCCATATCATATATGCATACAACTCTCTAGTATTAGTAAATCTTTCACAATATCCTGGCCACTGTAGCATGGTTACGTTCATTAGTACCGGTACAACGTCTTGTCTCACATTATCATACAATTGTTCTCCCTCGGTAAATCATTCTACAGGGTCCGCATGATTGTTGATCCAAGTTCACCCAGGTACCGTCACAACTGTAACATCCTTTTCCTTGTTTATCACACTCGAACCATGTGATATAATGAAGTTCCTCATGGAGTCTCTACCAGGAGATCAAAACTTGTAGTCCTTTTCTTCCAGCCCGTTATTTGGACTTATAAGTTTTGTCGTCAGAGTAGTTATAATCATCCATCTTGCGGGATCCATATTTATTTCTATTAAAACAGAGGTCGGGTCATCTTCCGAGCTCTTTCCCCTAGAGGAGAGGGTGAATGGGAATCTTTAGTGTTAAATGGTTTCACTTGGGTCCAGTGCTTCCATCGCATACCCGTCGGTTCCTGTAGACAAACACATATATCACTTGTCATTAATACAGTATATGGCCCCATCGAAAGGGGTTCCATTCCCTTTCTTCCAATAACTTGCGTCATTACCTGCTGGCCTATTTTGGGCAATGCATCTGCTTTAGATCCAGCCTTTTCTCTTTCTAGATCTTTAATCTGTTGCTGGTTCCTCACTTCTTTATTTAGTGCTTGTACCTCCTGATTTAGTTGTACTATGTATTGCCTTAATCTATCTTGTACTGGTCCTGGTTCTCCCACCCCTCCAGCCAGACGCTCTGCTAGTCACATAGCTCGTCTTGTCATTAATTCATAGGGGATCAGTCCGATTGTTAGTCCTGGGATGGCTCGCAGCCTCATTAGTATGCTTGGTAATAATTACGACCATCACTTCACTGTTTCTTGGATGGCTTTTGTCAGCGCGTTTTTCAGTGTCCTATTTATTCTTTCTTCCATCGCCGAGCTCTGGGGGTGATACGGTATGTGATATGGTATAGGTCTTAATATTTTCATTATTGATTGATGGTATTTATTAAGGAATTGCAGATACTAATTAATATTTGCATTATTGATTGAAGTTTTTTATTATGGATTTGTAATAGATCTTTAATGTTTTGATTATTGATTAGTATTATTTATATAGGGTTTGTAATAGATCTTTAATATTTGCATTATCATGGATTTGCAATAAATCTTTAATATTTGCATTATTGATTGAAATTTTTTATTAAGGGTTTGTAATAGATCTTTAATACTTGTATTATTGATTGATATTATTTATTCAGGATTTCCCAACTCCCAACTGCACTTAAGCAATCCTAACTGTCCAGCCTCTTTCCCTCCATTCACCATGACATTTCTCCAGCTACCAATCTGCTGAACCACATCCACAACACCACATTTGACGCCCTAGTCTATACTAAAACAATTACCCTCTCTCTCCCTGCCCTTTACTCCTGGTACAGCTCTAATCTTCACTCCCTTATGTCCAAGGGACGCAGACTCGAACGGATATGGCGGATATCTGGTTCAGCCATTCACCGCCAGATCTGGCTGGACCACATAAAGCATTATCGGGTCCTGCTCTAGTCTGCCAAAATTGCTCACTATTCCAGAATCATTCTGGAATGGAAAGATAAACTCTGGCTCCTATTCTCTACTGTTAACCATCTTCTTAAACACCTCTTCCCTGTTTCCTGCACCCTCACCTCCGATAACACGTCTGAGGAGCTCATGGACTTCTTTGTCTCTAAGATTGAGACTATCCGTTCAGCTGCCTCTGCCACTTCCCTTCCGTTCCCTAGCCCACCGGGCCAAACCTCATCTGCAGTTCCCCCCTTCCCTAGCCCTGGACTGACACCTTTCTCCAGTTACTCTCCGATCTCCCCTCATGACCTCTTTCGCTCATCTTGTCCATTAGACACACCTCCTGTCCCTCAAACCTATTCCCACCAAACTACTGACCACCCATCTTCCTTTTCTGACCCCCATGTTAGCTGATATTGTTAACGGTTCTCTCTCCTCAGGTACTGTTCCCCTCTCCCTCAAATATGTCATCATTACTCCTCTCCTCAAAAAACAAACCTTGATCCCTCTGTCCATGAAACTACCGCCCGATCTCCAACCTCCCTTTCCAATCCTAAGTCCTTGAATGTGTTGTCACCTCCCAAATCCGTGACAATCTTTCCCTCAATTCCATGTTTGAGCCCCTCCAAGGTTAACACCCTTGCCACAGTACTGAAACGGCTCTCATCAAAGTCACAAATGACATCCATTTTGACTGTGACATGGTAAACTATCCCTCCTCGTCCTTCTTGACTTGCCTGCTGCCTTTGACACGGTTGACCACGCCATCCTTCTCCAACACTTCTCAACCCTTGTCCAGCTGGTTGGGACTGCACTCACCTGGTTCAATTCATATATATCAAATATTAGCCAGAGAATCGCCTGCAATGGCTTCTCTTCACCTCCCACCTCGTTAAATCTGGTGCCCCCAAGGATCTATTCTAGGCCCCTCCGATTACCCAGCTTCATGCTGCTCCTTTGCGACATCATCAGAAAACACAGCATCAGTTTCCACAGGTATGCTGACGACATCCATCTCTACCTCACTACCTCTTCTGTCGACCTCTCCACCGTCCCTAAATTGTCAGAATGCATGTCCGACATACTGTTCTGGATGAGCAAAGACTTTCTCCAACTTAATATTGGGAAAACCGAAGCCATTGATTTCGTTCCCCGTCACGAACTCCGGTCCCTAGCCACTGACACCATCCCTCTCCCTAACATCTGTCTGATGCTGAACCACACTGTTCGCAAACGTGGTGCCATATTTGAACCTGAAATGAGCTTCTGAGCACACATCCACTGCATAACAAAAAACGCCAACTTATGCCACCGTATCATCACCCGTCCCTGCCCTTGCCTGCGCTCATCCGCTGCTGAAACCCATATCCATGCCTTTGCTAGCTCTAGAATTGACTATTCCAATGCACTCCTGGCTGGCATCCCACATTCCAACCTGCAAAAAATTGAGGTAATCCAACACGCGGCTTCCCGTGTCCTAACTCATACGAAGTCCCGTTCACCCATCTGCCCTGTGCTCGCTGATCTACATTGGCTACAGGTTAAGCAGTGCCTCGATTTCAAAATTCTCATTCTTGTTATCAAATCTTTTCAAGGCCTCGCCCCTTCCTACCTCTGTAATCTCTTCCAGCACCACAATCACCTGAAATATCTGCACTCCTCTAATTCTGGACTCTTGAGCATCCATAATTATAGTCGCTCAACCTTTGGTGGCCGTGTCTTCTGTTGCCTAGGCCCCAAGCTCAGGAATTCCCTGCCTAAACCTCTCTGCCTTGCTACCTCTCTTTCCTCCTTTAAGACACTCCTTAATACATATCTCTTAGACCAAGCTTTTGGTCACCTACCCAAATTTATCATTATGTGCATCGGTGTCAAATTTATTATCTTAAGATACTCCTGTGGAGCACCTTGGGAAGTTTTACTATGTTAAAGGCGCTATATAAATAAAAGCTGTTTTTGGTATTATTAAGGATTTGTAATAGATCTGTAATATTTTCATTATTGATCAATATTATTTATTAAGGATTTGTAATAGATCTTTAATATTTGCATTATTGATTGATATAATTTATTAAGGATTTGTAATAGATCATTAATATTTGCATTATTGATTGATATTATTTATTATGGTTCTGTAATAGATCTTTAATATTTCCATTATTGATTGATATTATTTATTATGGATTTGCAATAGATCTTAATGATTTGCATTATTGATTGATAATATTTATTATGGATTTGTAATAGATCTTTAATATTTGCATTATTGATTGATATTATTTATTAAGGATTTGTAATAGATCTTTAATATTTGCATTACTGATCGATATTATTTATTCTCCTCCTTCCTTGTCTCTGTTTTTACCGCATGACAATTTAGTTTTTCTATGTATTCAGATGTCCTGAAATAATTGCTCTTTATTTGCAATAATATCGTAAATATTAGTTATATATGCACACTTTTATCTAATATTCAGCGAGCTGTGTTTTTTTTTTATGTAATACTTATATTTATGTATTTGTACATTTAATTTATCATTTAGATTTAATGTTTGTTTATATTACCCACTGTCCTTTTAAAAAAAATCTTTACATTCAGTTCTTATATTCATCATAAAGTTTATATATCATATTCACGAATTCGGTCGCAGTTGGAGAATTATATCCAATTCTGGGCATCACATTTTAGGAAGGATGTGAATGCTTTCGATATCTTACAGAAGGGATTTACTAAAATGGTTCCAGGGATGAATGATTACAGTTACGTGGGTTGATTGCAGAAACTGAGGTTGTTCTCCTTAGAGCAGAGAAGGCTAAGAGGAGATTTGATACAGGTGTTCAAAATCATGAAGTGTTAAGATAGAACAAATAAAGAGAAACTGTTTCCACTGGCTGAAGGGTCAATAACAAGACGGCACAGATTTGAGGTGATTGTGAAAAAAAACAGAGGCGACTCGAGATAAAGCTTTTTTTTTGCAATGAGTTGGTAGGATTTGGAAAGCAAGGCCTCATAGGGCGGTGGAAAAATGTTTAGTAGTAGCCTTTAAAAGTAAATTGTATAAATAATAGCAGGAGAAAAATTGCTGGGATATGGGGAAAGAATGGGGGAGTGGGACTAACTGCATTGAACTTCGAAATAGCTGGCGCAGACATGATGGGCCAAATGGCCACCTCCAGTTCTGAACTATTCTATGATTCTGTGATATTCATATAGTCAGTAATTATATCAGAATATTGATCATACAAGTTGTATAATGTATAAAGTACCTTCGATATACAGCTTCCAATTTATTTATATTATCAGTATTAATATATTCAATGTTTATATTTTATCAATCAACAACGAACAACAGAAAGTTATTTTATTCTAATTTCACCCCAGGAGTGAGATACCCCATGATATCTCCTACTGACCATCGAGCATCCCTCACCATCTGCACCCAGTGTTCACCTGGGGACTGAGATACCCCATGATAACTCTCACTGACCATCGAGTGTCCCTCACCATCTGCACCCAGTGTTCACCTGGGGACTGAGATACCCCATGATATCTCTCACTGACCATCGAGTGTCCCTCACCATCTGCACTCAGTGTTCACCTGGGGACTGAAACACCCCATGATATCTCTCGCTGACCATCGAGTGTCCCTCACCATCTGCACTCAGTGTTCACCTGGGGACTGAGATAACCCATGATAACTATCACTGACCATCGAGTGTCCCTCACCATCTGCACTCAGTGTTCACCTGGGGAATGAGATACCCCATGACAACTCTCACTGACCATCGAATGTCCCTCACCATCTGCACTCAGTGTTCACCTGGGGAATGAGATACCCCATGATATCTCTCGCTGACCATCGAGTGTTCCTCACCATCTGCACTCAGTGTTCACCTGGGGAATGAGATACCCCAAGATATCTCTCACTGTTGGTGGTGCCCGCGGGAACTGCAGCCTGAAACGTACCCGGGCACACGGCGTTCTGTAGCTGGGACATAACAGTTCATGTAGAACAGAGAGATCAGTCTGTGAGGAGGGACGGAGAGGGTGAGTGCGAGCCGGACATCCTCTGTCTCTGTGTTAATAGAAGTAAAACGGAGCCCAAATTTTCGGGACACAGAACAAAGCCTGCTTTACAGAAAAGCTAAATTCCAGATTTAAATTTGCAGCACTTCTATTGGACGAAGTGAAGCTGAGGTTATTGCTGCTTGCTGTTCCCTGAGAGCTAAGGATTCATCTAGAATATAGAGGATGGTCTGTGAGCAGTGAGTTAGAGGTGAGGCTGAGCTGGAAGACAGATGGAAATCTTGTTTAGAGAAGGAGGAAAGTTTCCAGCTTTCAATTTGGGGATTTTCTACCAGGGCGGAGAATGAGACTGTGGTTATTGGTGCTTCGCGGGGTACAAGCTGCTGTGTAACATTAACTGTATTTTATATTAACATTAAACATCTTTCTGTCACTCAGTCGCAAACTCTGCACTCACTGACCCGTGTGTACATCACAAAGTTCTGGAGGACACCTGGAGGAGCACGTACTGCCATGGGACTGAGTGTGTCAGAGATCAGAAAAGAAAGTGTGATTACAAGCTTGTTCAAGGATGGTACAGATTTAAAAGGTAACCTGAGGTGGAAATTATAGAAAAACAATCGATAAGCGAGGAGTAAATGTACAAAACAAATCAAAGTGCGAGAGTAGGAATGGGAAATGCAGAGAGACCAGAAACGTCAGTCTGAGCAATGGGGCAGGGAGATCAGACAGGGGAATGGGAACAACCGGACTCAGCACAGAGGAACAGGGAGAATAAAGGGAGATATCCGAGATAGAGGGGAATATAGAATGGGGAAAGTGAGTAAAGGTAGATACCCGGGTTAGAGGGGAATGTAGAACAGGGACAGAGTGTAAAGGGAGATACCCGGGATAGAGGGAAATATAGAACGGGGACAGAGAGTAAAGGGAGACACCCGGGATAGAGAGGAATATAGAACGGGGACAGTGAGTAAAGGGAGATACCCGGGATAGAGGGGAATATAGAACGGGGACAGTGAGTAAAGGGAGATACCATAGATAGAGGGGAATATAGAACAGGAACAGAGAGTAAAGGGAGATACCCGGGAGAGAAGGGAATATAGAATAAGGACAGAGAGTAAAGGAAGATACCCGGGATAGAGGGGAATATAGAACGGGGACAGAGAGTAAAGGGAGATAACTGGGATAGAGGGGAATATAGAACGGGCACAGTGAGTAAAGGGAGATACCCGGGATAGTGGGGAATATAGAACGGGGACAGAGTGTAATGGGAGATACCCGGGATAGAGGGGAATATAGAACCGGGACAGAGAGTAAAGGGAGATACCCGGGATAGAGGGGAATATAGAACGGACACAGACAGTAAATGGAGATACTGGGATACAGGGGAATATAGAACAGGGACCGAGAGAAAAGGGAGATACCCGGGATAGAGGGGAATATAGAATGGAGAATGAGAGTAAAGGGAGATACCCGGGATAGAGGGGAATAAAGAACGGGGACAGAGTGTAAAGGGAGATACCCGGGATAGAGGGGAAGATAGAACGGAGACAGAGAGTAAAGAGAGATACTCGGGATAGAGGGAATATAGCATGGGGACAGAGAGTAAAGGGAGATACCCGGGCTAGAGGGGAATATAGAACGGGGACAGCGAGTAAAGGGAGATACCCGGGATAGAGGGGAATATAGAACGGGGACAGAGAGTAAAGGGAGATACCCAGGATAGAGGGGAATATAGAATGGGGACAGTGAGTAAAGGGAGATACCCGGGATAGAGAGAATATAGAACGGGGACAGAGAGTAAAGGGAGATACCCGGGATAGAGGGGAATATAGAACGGGGACAGTGAGTTAAGGGAGATACCTGGGATAGAGGGGAATATAGAATGGGGACAGAGAGTAAAGGGAGATACCTGGGATAGAGGGGAATATAGAACGGGGACAGAGATTAAAGGGAGATACCCGGGATAGAGGGGAATATAGAATGGGGACAGTGAGTAAAGGGAGATACCCGCGATAGAGGGGAATATAGAACGGGGAAAGAGAGTAAAGGGAGATACCTGGGATAGAGGGGAATATAGAACGGGGACAGAGAGTAAAGGGAGATACCCAGGATAGAGGTGAATATAGAACGGGGACAGAGAGTAAAGGGAGATACCCGGGATAGAGGGGGATATAGAACGGGGACAGAGAGTAAAGGGAGATACCCGGGATAGAGGGGAATATAGTACAGGGACAGTGACTAAAGGGAGATACCCGAGATAGAGGGGAATATTGAACAGGAACAGAGAGTAAAGGGAGATACCCGGGATAGAGGGGAACATAGAACGGGGACAGAGAGTAAAGGGAGATACCCAGGATAGAGGGGAATATAGAATGGGGACAGAGAGTAAAGGGAGATACCCGGGACAGAGGGGAATATAGAACGGGGGCAGAGAGTAAAGGGAGATACCTGGGATAGAGGGGAATATAGAACGGGCACAGTGAGTAAAGGGAGATACCCGGTATAGAGGGGAATATAGAACGGGGACAGAGAGTAAAGGGAGATACCCAGCATAGAGGGGAATATAGAACCGGGACAGAGAGTAAAGGGAGATACCCGGCATCGAGGGGAATATAGAATGAACACAGAGAGTAAATGGAGATACCGGGATAGAGGGGAATATACAACGGGGACAGAGAGAAAAGGGAGATACCCGGGATAGAGTGGAATATAGAATGGAGAATGAGAGTAAAGGGAGATACGCGGGATAGAGGGGAATAGAGAACTGGGACAGAGTGTAAAGGGAGATACCCCGGATAGAGGGGAATATAGAACGGGGACAGAGAATAAAGGGAGATACCCGGGATAGAGGGGAATATTGAACGGGGACAGAGAGTAAAGGGAGATACTTGGGACAGAGGGTATATAGAATGGGGACAGAGAGTAAAGGGAGATACCCGGGATAGAGGGGAATATTGAACGGGGACAGAGAGTAAAGGGAGATACCTGGGATGGAGGGGAATATAGAACGGGGACAGAGAGTAAAGGGAGATACCCGGGAAAGAGGGGAATATAGAACGGGGACAGAGAGTAAAGGGAAATACCCGGGATAGAGGGGAATATAGAACGGGGACAGAGAGTAAAGGGAGATACCTGGGATAGAGGTGAATATAGAGCGGGGACAGTGAGTAAAGGGAGATACCCGGGATAGAGGGGAATATAGAACGGGGACAGAGATTAAAGGGAGATACCCTGGATAGAGGGGTAAATAGAACGGGGACAGTGAGTAAAGGGAGATACCAGAGATAGAGGGGAATATAGAACAGGAACAGAGAGTAAAGGGAGATACCCGGGAGAGAGGGGAATATAGAATAAGGACAGAGAGTAAAGGGAGATACCCGGGATAGAGGGGAATATAGAACGGGGACAGAGAGTAAAGGGAGATACCTGGGATAGAGGGGAATATAGAACGGGCACAGTGAGTAAAGGGAGATACCCGGGATAGTGGGGAATATAGAACGGGGACGGAGAGTAATGGGAGATACCCGGGATAGAGGGGAATATAGAACCGGGACAGAGAGTAAAGGGAGATACCCGGGATAGAGGGGAATATCGAGCGGACACAGACAATAAATGGAGATACCGGGATAGAGGGGAATATAGAACGGGGACCGAGAGAAAAGGGAGATACCCGGGATAGAGGGGAATATAGAACGGAGAATGAGAGTAAAGGGAGATACCCGGGATAGAGTGGAATATAGAACGGGGACAGAGTCTAAAGGGAGATACCCGGGATAGAGGGGAATATAGAACGGGGACAGAGAGTAAAGGGCGATACCCGGGATAGAGGGGAATATAGAATGGGGACAGAGAGTAAAGGGAGATACCCGGGCTAGAGGGGAATATAGAACGGGGACAGCGAGTAAAGGGAGATAACCGGGATAGAGGGGAATATAGAACGGGAACAGAGAGTAAAGGGAGATACCTGGGATAGAGGGGAATATAGAACGGGCACAGTGAGTAATGGGAGATACCCGGGATAGAGAGAATATAGAACGGGGACAGAGAGTAAAGGGAGATACCCGGGATAGAGGGGAATATAGAATGGGGACAGTGAGTAAAGGGAGATACCCGGGATAGAGGGGAATATAGAACGGGGACAGAGAGTAAAGGGAGATACCTGGGATATAGGGGAAAATAGAACGGGCGCAGTGAGTAAAGGGAGATACCCGGGATAGAGGGGCATATAGAACGGGGACAGAGAGTAAAGGGAGATACCCAGGATAGAGGGGAATATAGAACCGGGTCAGAGAGTAAAGGGAGATACCCGGCATAGAGGGGAATATAGAATGAACACAGAGAGTAAATGGAGATACCGGGATAGAGGGGAATATACAACGGGGACAGAGAGAAAAGGGAGATACCCGGGATAGAGGGGAATATAGAACGGAGAATGAGAGTAAAGGGAGATACCCGGGATCGAGGGGAATAGAGAACGGGGTCAGAGTGTAAAGGGAGATACCCGCGATAGAGGGGAATATAGAACGGGGACAGAGAGTAAAGGGAGATACCCGGGATAGAGGGGAATATAGAACGGGGACAGAGAGTAAAGGGAGATACTTGGGATAGAGGGAATATAGAATGGGGACAGAGATTAAAGGGAGATACTCGGGATAGAGGGGAATATAGAACGGGGACAGAGAGTAAAGGGAGATACCCGGGATAGAGGGGAATATCGAACGGGGACAGAGAGTAAAGGGAGATACCAGGGATAGAGGGGAATATTGAACGGGTGCAGAGAGTATAGGGAGGTACCCGGGATAGAGGGGGATATAGAACGGGGACAGTGAGCAAAGGGAGATACCCGGGATAGAGGGGAATATAGAACGGGGACAGAGAGTAAAGGGAGATACCCGGGATAGAGAGGAATATAGAACGGGGACAGAGAGTAAAGGGAGATACCTGGGATAGAGTGAAATATAGAACGGGGCAGAGAATAAAGGGAGATACCTGGGATAGAGGGGAATATAGAACGGGGACAGAGAATAAAGCGAGATACCCGGGATAGAGGGGAATATAGAACGGGGACAGAGAATAAAGTGGGATACCCGGGATAGAGGGGAATATAGAACGGGGACAGAGAGTAAAGGGAGATACCCGGGATAGAGGGGAATATAGAACGGGGACAGAGAGTAAAGCGAGATACCCGGGATAGTTGGGGCTATAGAACGGGGACAGAGAATAAAGGGAGATACCCGGGATAGAGGGGAATATAGAACGGGGACAGAGAGTAAAGGGAGATACCCGGGATAGAGGGGAATATAGAACGGGGACAGAGATTAAAGGGAGATACCTGGGATAGAGGGGAATATAGAACGGGGACAGAGAGTAAAGGGAGATACCAAGGATAGAGGGGAATATAGAACGGGGACAGAGAGTAAAGGGAGATGCCTGGGATAGAGGGGAATATAGAACGGTGACAGAGAGTAAAGAGAGATAGCTGGGATAGAGGGGAATATAGAACTGGGACAGAGAGTAAAGCGAGATACCCGGGATAGAGGGGAATATAGAACGGGGACAGAGAGAAAAGGGAGATACGCGGGATAGACGGGAATACAGAACGGGGACATAGAGTAAAGGGAGTTACCCGGGATAGAGGGGAATATAGAACGGGGACAGAGAGTAAAGGGAGATACCCGGGATAAATGGGAATATAGAACGCGGACAGAGAGTAAAGGGAGATACCCGGGATAGAGGGGAATATAGAACGGTGACGGAGAGTAAAGGGAGATACCCGGGATAGAGGGGAATATAGAACGGGGACAGAGAATAAAGGGAGATACCAGGGATAGAGGGGAATATAAAACGGGGACAGAGAGTAAAGGGAGATACCAGGGATAGAGGGGAATATAGAACGGGGACAGAGAGTAAAGGGAGATACCCGGGATAGAGGGGAATATAGAATAGGGACAGGGAGTAAAGGGAGATACCCGGGATAGAGGGGAATATAGAACGGGTCAGAGAGTAAAGGGAGGTACCCGGGATAGAGAGTAATACAGAACTGGGACATAGAATTAAGAGAGATACCCGGGATAGAGAGTAATATAGAACGGGGACAGCGAGTAAAGTGAGATACCCGGGATAGAGGGGAATACAGAACGGGGACAGAGAGTAAAGGGAGATACCCGGGATAGAGGGGAATACAGAACGGGGACAGAGAGTAAGGGGAGATACCCGGGATAGAGGGGAATACAGAACGGGGACAGAGAGTAAGGGGAGATACCCGGGATAGAGGGGAATACAGAACGGGGACAGAGAGTAAAGGGAGATACCCGGGATAGAGGGGAATATAGAACTGGGACAGAGAGTAAAGGGAGATACCCGGGATATAGGGGAATATAGAACGGTGACAGAGAGTAAAGGATGGCACCCAGTTTCCTGTACTCTCTGCGGGTCCCATTCTTTCATAGAATTATAGAATGGTTAAAGCACGGAAGAAGGACATTTGTCCGCCGAGCCCATGCCAGGTCTCTTCAAGAGCATTTCAGTTAGTCCCACTCCCCCACACATTCCCCGTAGCACTGCATTTTTTTTCCTTCAGGTTCTTTTCCAACTCCTTTCTGAAAGCTGTGATTGAGGCTGCCCTCACCACCAATTCATGCGTTGCAATCCAGATCCTGACCACTTGCTGAGTAAAAATGTTTTACCTGTGTCGCCTTTGTTTCTTCTGCCAATCACCTTAAATCTTTGTCCACTGGTCCTTGTCTATTCTGCGAAAGAGAACCGTTTCTCTGTATCTACTCTGTCTGGTCCCCTCATGATATTGAACTCCTCTGTCAAAACTTCTCTCAACCTTCTCTGCTCTCAGGAGAACAATCAACTTTTCCAGTCTACCCACCTGACGGAAGTCTCTCGTCCCTGGAAACATTCTCGAAAACCTTTTCTGCATCATCTCTAAGACCTTCACATCCTTCCTAATGTACAGTGCCCAGAATTGGACACAATACTCCAGTTGAGGCCGAAACAGTGTTTTATACACGTTCCAAATAATTTCCATGCTTTGTACCCTATACCTCTATTCATGAAGCAAATTATCCCATAAGCTTTTTAAACTACTGTTTCAATCTGCCCTGCCATCTTGAACGATTTCTGCACATATACCCATGACTCTCTCTGTTCATGGACTCCCTTGACATTGTACCCTTTAGTTTATATTTCCTCTACTCTTTCTGTCTACCAAAATGTATCACTTCGCATTTTCTGCATTAACTTTCATCTGCCACGTGTCTAACTATCCCAGCAGCATGCCTATGTCCTCTTGAAGTCTATCACTATCCTTCACACTGTTACATCCAAATATTGTGTCATGTGTAAATTTTGAGATTGTGCCCTGTACACCCTCCATCCAATTCATTAATATATATCAAAAAAGCAGTGGTCCTAGAATCGACCCTTGGGGAACACCACTATGTACCTTTCTCCAGTCCGACAAACAAACGTTTACCATTACACTGTGTTTCCTGTCACTTAGCCAATTTTGTATCCATGCTGCCACTGTGCCTTTTATTCCATAGGCTTCAACTTTGCTGGCAAGTCTATTATGTGGCACTTGGTTGAAAACCTTTTGGAAATCCATGTACACCACATAACAGCATTGGTCTCATCAACTCTGTCTGTTACCTCATCAGAAAATTTGATCAAGTTAGTTATACACGGTTTGCCTTTAACAAATCAGTGCTGGCTTTCCTTAATTAATCCAAACTCGGCCAAGTGACTTCAGAAATTCTTCCTCCTCTCTGCCATTTACTGATTATTATTTCTAACTGCTTATACAGTGCAGAGTTTAAACGGATTGGGCTGTCGTTGCTGAATTTACCTTTACACCCTTTTTTGGATAAGGGTGTAACTTTTGCAATTCTCCAGTCCTCTGGCACCACCCCCGTTTCCAAGGAGGATTGAAAGTACCTCTTGCTTTGTCCTTCACTTCCCTCTGCGTTCTAGGATGCATCCCATCTTGTCCTGGTGACTTATCTACATTAAGTACAGCCACCCTTTCTAGATCCTCCTATTTATCAAAATTTCTCCCATCCAGTATGTCCTCTAACTCCTCCGTGGTGAAGGCAGATGCAAAGTACTCATTTAGCACTTCAGCCATGCCCTCTGCCTCCATGTGTAGCTCTCGTATTTGGGCCATAATTGGCCCAACCCCTCCTCTTACAGTGGTGTTCCCTAAGGGTCGGTTCTAGGACCTCTGCGTTTTACTATTTATATGCCTATAGAAGATTTTTGGATTACCGTTTTTGATGGCTCCATTTTATTCTCGCACCCTCTCTTTGCCCCTCTTATTTTACTTTTCACTTCTCCTCTGAACGTTTTAAATTTAGCCTCATTCTCAGACGTATTCTCGATCTCACATTTGTCATATGCCCTTTTTTTCTGTTTCCTCTTGCTCTCTTTCTCTTTCGTCATTCAGTGAGCTCTGACGTTAGTTGCCCTATCATTCTCCCTAGTTAGAATGTAACTCGACTGTACCAGAACTATTTACTCTTTAAAGGCAGCCCATTGTATAATTAAAGTTTTAACTGCCAATCTTTGATTCCAGTTTACCTGGGCCAGGTCCGATCTCACCCCGCTGAAATTGGCCTTCCTCCAATTAACTATTTTTACTCTAGATTGCTCCCTGCCCATTTCCATTTTGAATCCAAATCTTATGATACTCTCTTAAATGTTCACTGAATATTCACCTACTGGCACTTGCTCCACTCACCAGAACAAGATCAAACAATGCCTCCATTCTCGTTGGGCCGGAAACAGACTGATCAAGAAGTTTCTCCTGAACTCACTTCAGAAATTCTTCCTCCTCTCTGCCATTTACACTATTACTAACACAGTCTAGATTAGGATAGTTGATGTACCCCATTATCACTACACTATAGTCCTTGCTTCTCACTGTAATTTCACGGCAAAATTGGATCCTCCATATTTGTACCTATACTTGGTGGCCTATAGAATACACCTAGTAGTGTAATGGCACCTCTATTATTTCTTAACTCTAGCCATATAGCAGCACATCCTCTCTCTCCAGCACTGTAACATTCTCCTTCCCCACATCCTATCGTTCATTCCCTATCTTTCCTGAACCTTTTATATCCAGCAATGTTTAATACACAATCCTGCCCTCGTTTGAGCCAGGTCTACAGTTTTACAGCATCATCATTTTCCTATGTGGTTACTTGCGCCTGCAGCTCACCATCCTTGTTTACTATGCTTCATGCGTTCACATACATACACTGTAAACCTGTCTTAGACCATCCTGTGTTCTATCTTAGTCTGACCCCACCTAATAACTTACTATTTCTTACATTAGCGCGATCCATCTCTCCCAATCGTTTGTGCCCTTTATTTCTCCTTTATAATGCTACATCCTGGTGTCCATCACCCTGCTAACTTAATTTAAACCCTCCCCAACAGCACTAGCAAACCTCCCTAAGAGGATATTGTAACCGGCTCTGCTGATGTGCAACCCGTCTGGACTGTACATGACCCACCTCCCCCAGAAAAGTCCCCAATCCTCTCTCTCCTCCTATTTCTCTACTCACTTGCGCATGGCAACAGGAATTATCCAGAGATTACTGCCTTTGAAGTCCTGATTTATAATTTATTTCCTAGCTTCCTAAAATCTGCTGCAGGACCTCATCCCTCTTTCTCCCTATGTATTCCGTACCGATATGGACCACGACCTGTGGCTGTTCACCCTCCCCCCTGAGAATGTTCTGCAGCCGCATGGGGACATCCTTAACCCTGGCACCTGGGAGACAACATACCATGCCGGAATCACATCTGCAGCTAGAGAAACGCGTGTCTGCTCCCCTAACTTGAATCACCTACCATTATTGCTTTCCCTATCTTCCTCCACCCCACTGAGATGAAAAACCCATGGTGCCATGTATTCCCGACAGGAACCAGCGTCCTCACCAGTACCCTGAAAGAATACTGGTTGGAGAGCGAGATGCACTCAGGGGAATCCTGCACTACCTGCCTGGTCCTCCTCTTCTGTCTGGTGGTCACCCATTCCTCTCTACCTACGCACTCCTTAGCTGCGGTGTCACCACCTCCTGAATCATGCACTCCACGTAGCTCTCAGCCTCACGGATGCACCACAGTGCCAGTTAAATCAATGAAATACATAATAACGACCTGGTTGTTACTCACTAAAACTTGACTTGCAAATGAAAATTCAGCAGAATGAAGTTGTAATATGGATGAGCCTATGTTACTTGCAATGTGGAGACACATTAAGTGAAACCCGGAGCTCGACCTCCTGCAGCTCACGACACGTCCAGCACATGTGGTTGTCCAGGACACAGGAAGCGTCCTGGATTTCCCACATGGCACAGGATGCGCATTCCATGGGACTGACCTGCCATGCCTCTATTTATTTGACAATTACCTAACTTTTCTAACTCTACAGAGGTACCTATTTGAAGTTGTTCATAAAATATGTTAACAGTTACTAATTTAATGTAGTAATAAAAGTTACTAATTTAATATTGTATTAAAAGTCCCTAATTTAATGTAGTATTAACAGTTACTAATTTAACGTAGTATTAACAGTTACTAATTTAATATTGTATTAACAGTTACTAATTTAATGTAGTATTAACAGTTACTAATTTAACGTACTGTTAACAGTTATTAATCTCCAAGCTCCTGCTTTAACCCTAACCAGCTATTTAACCCCGGCCCCTAACATGAAGAGCAGAAACTCGGTGAGATCTTTCTCAAGCAGTCAGTTCCAGTCTTTGTGTCAGTTAATAAGAGCCATCAGTTCAGGGGCTGACTCTGTGATTGTTGTTCCAGTTCTGGTGGATGGCAGATTCCCGAGACTGAGCTCAAACACCATCGCTGCTCCACAAAGCACCCAGGCTGGTTAAATGGTAATTTCAGACTTTATAATCTCAGATTTACATTCCCTGTCCAGCACTCTTCACTCGGTTACATTCTTCAATATTTACAAACCTCGTTTCAGGTTCTCATCCCACCGTGGGACAGGGAGAAGTGGTGAGGACCGTTTGTTTTACCAAGGGTGGAAATCGCTGTCAAAAGACCCTGGAGATAAAGATCAAAAACTGCACCAGTTACTTTGTTTATGAGTTGAAGCCGACACCCGATGGTGAATCTGTTTATTGCACAGGTACATTGGGGGAGGGGGGCAAAGGTCAGCAACTCGGGTGGGTGGGAAAGGTCAGGAACTCGGAGGGGCGAAGGCCAGGAACTGAGTGGGAGAGAATTTCAGGAATTTGGGCCGGGGGAGTGAAGTTCATGAACTCGGCGGGTGGGGTGGGTGGTGGTGAGATGGCCAAGACATCCTTCCACAGGTGCCATGCACAGAATTGAACACAGAATGCAAGATCGTGTCTTACTGGGGAACTGCTTGTGTAACCAGGACATGGGACACTGTGAGGCCACTGACCAGATATCAATGTCCCAGACCCAGACTGCTGCTCACCCACTAACACTGGGACAGTAAATGGACTGCGATGGTCTCTGCATTAAAATTAAATGTCAATAATCAGCAGTAGTGCGCATCTCAAAATGTTAGTGTAATCTGTACACTGGAATGTGTTACTGATAGACCAGTGTCAATTACTGACACATTACTGATATGAGAGAGATTTTCCCTGTGAATATTCTTTATGTAACACTCAGTGCCCGCTTAGCTTGCTAGCAGCAGGAGGGGAATTGCTAGAATCTATTATTAAGGAGTGTAAGGGTAAACCGGGAGAGCTTCTTTTCCGTGAGGCGGACTTTCTGATATAAAGGATCGACGTCCGCCTTATTCCCAAACAATCACTCGGAGTCCGGAGGTTCGTTCAGTAAAGCAACTTTATTCACAAGTCGACAGGGAAGACACTCATCCTGGGATGAATGCTTCCTGATCGCTGAAATTCTCCTGCCTTATATACAGGTTTTTTTCTGAGTCGTGGCTACTGTTTGCAATTAGTTGATTTATACATTTACATTTCTGTCATCGTGCAGTTGGCTTCGGGTGCAAATTCTTGCGACCTGTGTGCATTGGTCTTGTGACGCCATACATTACCTCTCAATACATTCCTCAGTTAGTGATTCAAGGTTTGTGCACTTTGGCCACGGCTACACCAGACTTCCCTTCTGGACATTGTTCATAACCATTCATAACCATTCCTTATATTGTTGGATAAGTGCTCTGTTCCTTAATCCTCTCATCTTAGCTCTTTTTAACCCTTTCAGTCCTCCTTTTGATCCTGATTAATCCCTTGACCAATAATTGACCAACCCGATTATTTTTTTCCTATTATGGTGTCCTGACGGGGTGGTGATCAAATCCAACCCATTGGGTCACCTAGTTTACATAATCATATTGTCCAGATTTCTATGCCCCCTACACCCAACCCATCGACATATTATCCATAGGTTTTAAGCATTAATGTTGTTAGTGCTATACATCCATTAAGCAGGTCTTTCTCCCAAGCCTTTGCTCGTTCGTAGTAATAGTTCGTCTGCTCGATGGGAATCTGCCCAGGAGGTTTCTGTAACAATTACCACCGAACAGCATACATCACTACTTTATCAAGGTCATATACATTTCTTCCATGTCCTTTCTTTTTTGTTTTCTACTTATTTTACAGGCGGCACATGCTGCTATTCCCATTCTTATTGCTAAAACCAATTGTACTATAACTAGTATGTGAGAAGTAATGCGGATCCATGGGTTCATCCCCCAATCCCACAGCTTCCCTACCATGGGACTTCCTGTAGTTCTACTGCTATGTCCCTTTCTAGTTCCCCAAGTTTACTTTGCAACATTATGTATCGTTTCACCATATTACTTAAGCCCTCTTTTATCTCTTGCAGACACTCTTGCTGGCGGGGTATCAGAGACCCCACCAGATCTTCATAATTGACCAATTCGTCCCTTATACTATCTGGCACATTTAATCTAATTTCCTCCCTTAAGTCTACATACACCAATCTGGTGTGTCCAATTGTCACAGGGATCTTTGGTGTGAAGCAAGAGTTAGGTATTGTGATTACACATACTAGGTTAATTTATTGGTACTCAGTCTCTGTGTTGGCTGTACAATACTCCCCTCTGCCTCTGTATCCCGAGCGGGTGTGATGGTGATCGACGTGATAATTCCAACATGCACCCCTTTATCTTATTATAGCCGCACTCATCCTTAGGGACTTCTCCTACAGGATGTGGGCATATCATAAGCGTACCTTTCCCATGGCATCCGATTAGGGAGACTCCTCTTATAGTACCATTCTTAGTATTGGAGGTATGTCTCACCCCTCACTATGCCTATGTTTGTTACCTGGTAGTGTGGGTATGGCGTCGTGTCTAGTTTCACCACTGGTATCATGATTACCTGCCTATCATTGCTGTCACTTCTGCTTTGCATTTTTGTATCACTGGATATACTCTGCTCATCCCCTTGAAGGTACAAGCACTCAGGGGGCCTGGCTTCTGGCTCAGGCCATAGAGATGTGCGCCGTTAATCCAATCTGGTACCTCACCTCGTTGTATCTGTGCCAGATTGTGTTTTATCTTTCCGGTGGTCCATTGGCCATTGGCATGGCACAAGGCTCTCCCTACCCCATAGTTTGCCTGTTCCTCATCTCTATGGTTTAGTTTGTTGATAGTGCTTGCATGGTCTTCTATAACTTTGATTCCTTCAAGCAATTTCCTTATTGTATGTTCTCCCAACTCTGATTCTTGTTGAACTAAACCAGTTTCTTTCTTTAAAATCTGTTTTATTACCCTTTGTAATTACTCCACACTACTCTGGACTCCTTGCATATCCAGGGCATTAATGAATGACATCCCTGTATTTATTCCCGTGAGTACATCGTTTCCTAAGCCGCTCTTAATTCTTTGGTGGAATGCAGCATGTCCCCTGAAACTAGTAGTCCCTGTCGCATCAGCAGCTTGGTTAATTACATTCCTTATCATATATGCATACAACTCTCTAGTATTAGTAAATCTTTCACAATATCCTGGCCACTGTAGCATGGTTACGTTCATTGGTACCGGTACAACGTCTTGTCTCACATTATCATACAATTGTTCTCCCTCGGTAAATCATTCTACAGGGTCCGCATGATTGTTGATCCAAGTTCACCCAGGTACCGTCACAACTGTAACATCCTTTTCCTTGTTTATCACACTCGAACCGTGTGATATAATGAAGTTCCTCATGGAGTCTCTACCAGGAGATCAAAACTTGTAGTCCTTTTCTTCCAGCCCGTTATTTGGACTTATAAGTTTTGTCGTCAGAGTAGTTATAATCATCCATCTTGCGGGATCCATATTTATTTCTATTAAAACAGAGGTCGGGTCATCTTCCGAGCTCTTTCCCCTAGAGGAGAGGGTGAATGGGAATCTTTAGTGTTAAATGGTTTCACTTGGGTCCAGTGCTTCCATCGCATACCCGTCAGTTCCTGTAGACAAACCCATATATCACTTGTCATTAATACAGTATATGGCCCCATCGAAAGGGGTTCCATTCCCTTTCTTCCAATAACTTGCGTCATTACCTGCTGGCCTATTTTGGTCAATGCATCTGCTTTAGATCCAGCCTTTTCTCTTTCTAGATCTTTAATCTGTTGCTGGTTCCTCACTTCTTTATTTAGTGCTTGTACCTCCTGATTTAGTTGTACTATGTATTGCCTTAATCTATCTTGTACTGGTCCTGGTTCTCCCACCCCTCTAGCCAGACGCTCTGCTAGTCACATAGCTCGTCTTGTCATTAATTCATAGGGGATCAGTCCGATTGTTAGTCCTGGGATGGCTCGCAGCCTCATTAGTATGCTTGGTAATAATTACGACCATCACTTCACTGTTTCTTGGATGGCTTTTGTCAGTGCGTTTTTCAGTGTCCTATTTATTCTTTCTTCCATCGCCGAGCTCTGGGGGTGATACGGTATGTGATATGGTATAGGTCTTAATATTTTCATTATTGATTGATGGTATTTATTAAGGAATTGCAGATATTAATTAATATTTGCATTATTGATTGAAGTTTTTTATTATGGATTTGTAATAGATCTTTAATGTTTTGATTATTGATTAGTATTATTTATTTAGGGTTTGTAATAAATCTTTAATATTTGCATTATCATGGATTTGCAATAAATCTTTAATATTTGCATTATTGATTGAAATTTTTTATTAAGGGTTTGTAATAGATCTTTAATACTTGTATTATTGATTGATATTATTTATTCAGGATTTCCCAACTCCCAACTGCACTTAAGAAATCCTAACTCTCCAGCCTCTGTCCCTCCATTCACCATGACATTTCTCCAGCTACCAATCTGCTGAACCACATCCACAACACCACATTTGACGCCCTAGTCTATACTAAAACAATTACCCTCTCTCTCCCTGCCCTTTACTCCTGGTACAGCTCTAATCTTCACTCCCTTATGTCCAAGGGACGCAGACTCGAACGGATATGGCGGATATCTGGTTCAGCCATTCACCGCCAGATCTGGCTGGACCACATAAAGCATTATCGGGTCCTGCTCTAGTCTGCCAAAATTGCTCACTATTCCAGAATCATTCTGGAATGGAAAGATAAACTCTGGCTCCTATTCTCTACTGTTAACCATCTTCTTAAACACCTCTTCCCTGTTTCCTGCACCCTCACCTCCGATAACACGTCTGAGGAGCTCATGGACTTCTTTGTCTCTAAGATTGAGACTATCCGTTCAGCTGCCTCTGCCACTTCCCTTCCGTTCCCTAGCCCACCGGGCCAAACCTCATCTGCAGTTCCCCCCTTCCCTAGCCCTGGACTGACACCTTTCTCCAGTTACTCTCCGATCTCCCCTCATGACCTCTTTCGCTCATCTTGTCCATTAGACACACCTCCTGTCCCTCAAACCTATTCCCACCAAACTACTGACCACCCATCTTCCTTTTCTGACCCCCATGTTAGCTGATATTGTTAACGGTTCTCTCTCCTCAGGTACTGTTCCCCTCTCCCTCAAATATGTCATCATTACTCCTCTCCTCAAAAAACAAACCTTGATCCCTCTGTCCATGAAACTACCGCCCGATCTCCAACCTCCCTTTCCAATCCTAAGTCCTTGAATGTGTTGTCACCTCCCAAATCCGTGACAATCTTTCCCTCAATTCCATGTTTGAGCCCCTCCAAGGTTAACACCCTTGCCACAGTACTGAAACGGCTCTCATCAAAGTCACAAATGACATCCATTTTGACTGTGACATGGTAAACTATCCCTCCTCGTCCTTCTTGACTTGCCTGCTGCCTTTGACACGGTTGACCACGCCATCCTTCTCCAACACTTCTCAACCCTTGTCCAGCTGGTTGGGACTGCACTCACCTGGTTCAATTCATATATATCAAATATTAGCCAGAGAATCGCCTGCAATGGCTTCTCTTCACCTCCCACCTCGTTAAATCTGGTGCCCCCAAGGATCTATTCTAGGCCCCTCCGATTACCCAGCTTCATGCTGCTCCTTTGCGACATCATCAGAAAACACAGCATCAGTTTCCACAGGTATGCTGACGACATCCATCTCTACCTCACTACCTCTTCTGTCGACCTCTCCACCGTCCCTAAATTGTCAGAATGTATGTCCGACATACTGTTCTGGATGAGCAAAAGCTTTCTCCAACTTAATACTGGGAAAACCAAAGCCATTGATTTCGTTCCGCGCCACGAACTCCGGTCCCTAGCCACTGACACCATCCCTCTCCCTAACATCTGTCTGATGCTGAACCACACTGTTCGCAAATGTGGTGCCATATTTGACCCTGAAATGAGCTTCTGAGCACACATCCACAGCATAACAAAGACCGCCAACTTATGCCACCGTATCATCACCCGTCCCTGCCCTTGCCTACGCTCATCCGCTGCCGAAACCCATATCCATGCCTTTGCTAGCTCTAGAATTGACTATTCCAATGCACTCCTGGCTGGCATCCCACATTCCAACCTGCAAAAAATTGAGGTAATCCAACACGTGGCTTCCCGTGTCCTAACTCATACGAAGTCCCGTTCGCCCATCTGCCCTGTGCTCGCTGATCTACATTGGCTACAGGTTAAGCAGTGCATCGATTTCAAAATTCTCATTCTTGTTATCAAATCCTTTTAAGGCCTCGCCCCTTCCTACCTCTGTAACCTTTTCCAGCACCACAATCACCTGAAATATCTGCACTCCTCTAATTCTGGACTCTTGAGCATCCATAATTATAGTCGCTCAACCTTTGGTGGCCGTGCCTTCTGTTGCCTAGGCCCCAAGCTCAGGAATTCCCTGCCTAAACCTCTCTGCCTTGCTACCTCTCTTTCCTCCTTTAAGACGCTCCTTAATACATATCTCTTAGACCAAGCTTTTGGTCACCTACCCAAATTTATCATTATGTGCTTCGGTGTCAAATTTATTATCTTAAGATGCTCCTGTGGAGCACCTTGGGAAGTTTTACTATGTTAAAGGCGCTATATAAATAAAAGTTGTTGTTGGTATTATTAAGAGTTTGTAATAGATCTGTAATATTTTCATTATTGATCAATATTATTTATTAAGGATTTGTAATAGATCTTTAATTTTTGCATTATTGATTGATATAATTTATTAAGGATGTGTAATAGATCTTTAATATTTGCATTATTGATTGATAGTATTTATTATGGTTCTGTAATAGATCTTTAATATTTGCATTATTGATTGATATTAATTATTACGGATTTGTAATCGATCATTAATAGTTGATTTATTGATTGATATTATTTTTTACGGATTTGCAAAAGATCTTAATGATTTGCATTATTGATTGATACTATTTATTGAGGATTTGTAATAGATCTTTAATATTTGCATTACTGATCGATATTATTTATTCTCCTCCTTCCTTGTCTCTTTTTACCACATGACAATTTAGATTATTTTCTATCTATTCAGATGTCCTGAAGTAATTGCTCTTTATTTGCAATAATATCGTAAATATTAGTTATATATCACACTTTTATCTAATATTCAGCGAGCTGTATTTTTTTAAAAATGTAATACTTATATTTATGTATTTGTACATTTAATTTATCATTTAGATTTATATGTTTGTTTATATTTCCCATTGTCTTTTTAAAAAAAATCTTTACATTCAGTTCTTATATTCATCTTAAAGTTTATATTTCATATTCACGAATTCGGCCGCAGTTGGAGAATTATATCCAATTCTGGGCATCACATTTTAGGAAGGACGTGAATGCTTTCGATATCTTACAGAAGGGATTTACTAAAATGGTTCCAGGGATGAATGATTACAGTTATGTGGGTTCATTGGAGAAACTGGGGTTGTTCTCCTTAGAGCAGAGAAGGCTAAGAGGAGATTTGCTACAGATGTTCAAAATCATGAAGTGTTAAAATAGAACAAATAAAGAGAAACTGTTTCCACTGGCTGAAGGGTCAATAACAAGACGGCACAGATTTGAGGTGATTGTGAAAAAAACCAGAGGGGCCTCGAGATAAAGTTTTTTTTATGCAATGAGTTGGTAGGATTTGGAAAGCAAGGCCTCATAGGGCGGTAGAAAAAGGTTTAGTTGCAGACTTTAAAAGTAAATTGTATAAATAATTGAAGGAGAAAAAATGCTGGGATATGGGGAAAGAGTGGGGAAGTGGGACTAACTGGATTGAACTTCGAAATAGCCGGTGCAGACACGATGGGCCAAATGGCCACCTCCAGCTCTGAACTATTCTATGATTCTATGATATTCATATACTCAGTAATTATATCAGAATATTGATCATACAAGTTGTATAATGTTATCAAAGTACCTTCGATATACAGCTTCCAATTTATTTATATTATCAGTATTAATATATTCAATGTTTATATTTTTATCAATCAACAACGAACAACAGAAAGTTATTTTATTCTAATTTCACCCCAGGACTAAGATACCCCATGATATCTCCTACTGACCATCGAGCGTCCCTCACCATGTGCACTCAGTGTTCACTTGGGGACTGAGACACCCCATAATAACTCTCACTGACCATCGCGCGTCCCTCACCATCTGCACCCAGTGTTCGCCTGGGGACTGAGATACCCCATGATAACTCTCACTGACCATCGAGTGTCCCTCACCATGTGCACTCAGTGTTCACCTGGGGACTGAGACACCCCATGATATCTCTCACTGACCATCGAGTGTCCCTCACCATGTGCACTCAGTGTTCACCTGGGGACTGAGGCACACCATGATAACTCTCACTGACCATCGAGTGTCCCTCACCATCTGCACTCAGTGTTCACCTGGGGACTGAGACACACCACGATAACTCTCACTGACCACCGAGTGTCCCTCACCATCTGCACTCAGTGTTCACCTGGGGACTGAGACATCCCATGATATCTCTCACTGACCATCACGCGTCCCTCACCATCTGCACTCAGTGTACACCTGGGGACTGAGATACCCCATGGTATCTCTCACTGACCATCGAGTGTCCCTCACCATCTGCACTCAGTGTTCACCCGGGGACTGAGATACCCCATGATATCTCTCACTGACCATCACGTGTCCCTCACCATCTGCACTCAGTGTACACCTGGGGACTGAGGCACACCACGATAACTCTCACTGACCATCGAGCGTCCCTCACCATCTGCACTCAGTGTTCACCCGGGGACTGAGATACCCCATGATATCTCTCACTGACCATCCAGTGTCCCTCACCATCTGCACTCAGTGTTCACCTGGGGACTGAGACACCCCATGATATCTCTCACTGACCATCGAGTGTCCCTCACCATCTGCACTCAGTGTTCATCTGGGGACTGAGATACCCCATGATATCTCTCACTGACCATCGAGTGTCCCTCACCATCTGCACTCAGTGTTCACCTGGGGACTGAGATACCCCATGATATCTCTCACTGACCATCCAGTGTCCCTCACCATCTGCACTCAGTGTTCACCTGGGGACTGAGACACCCCATGATATCTCTCACTGACCATCGAGTGTCCCTCACCATCAGCACTCAGTGTTCACCTGGGGAATGAGATACCCCAAGATATCTCTCACTGATGGTGGTGCCCGCGGGAACTGCAGCCTGAAACGTACCTGGGCACATGGCATTCTGTAGCTGGGACATAACAGTTCATGTAGAACAGAGAGATCAGTCTGTGAGGAGGGACGGAGAGGGTGAGTGTGAGCCGGACATCCTCAGTCTCTGCGTTAATAGAAGTAAAACGGAGCCCAAATTTTCGGGACACAGAACGAAGCCTGGTTTACAGAAAAGCTAAATTCCAGATTTAAATTTGCAGCACTTCAATTGGACGAAGTGAAGCTGAGGTTAATGCTGCTTGAGAGCCTGAGAGCTAAGGATTCATCTGGAATATAGAGTACGATTTGTGAGCAGTGAGTTAGAGAGGCTGAGCTGGAAGACAGATGGAAATCTAGTTTAGAGAAGGAGGAAAGTTTCCAGCTTTCAATTTGGGGATTTTCTACCTTGGCGGAGAATGAGACTGAGGTTATTGGTGCTTTGCGGTGTTGTGTCCTTGTATAATAAGACACAGACTGCAAGAGAACGGTACAACAGGTATCTACTCAACGTCGCTCACACGGGAACTGATCTGTACAGATTACTACTCAGTGCTATACACAGGTGTGGTCACTGCCGGTACTACAGCATACATGAGCTGTAAAAGATACTTCCCCACATAAAGGTATATACATTACAATTCCTCCCCTTTTAGATTAACAGTACCATAACACTCATTTAACAATTAAATATCAAACTAATTACAATTAACACTTTTAACCTTAGCTGAAAATAGTCTATTTATATATTCAGTCTTTGGGGAGGCTTCCTGATCCTTTCTGGATAGCGCTTTTCCCGAGTGTCTCGCTCTTGGTGCGGAGGCGATTCTGGCACCCTTTCATCGGTTGGGTCATCAGCTTCCGATGCTACTGTTTCTGGGGTAGACGTGACCTGTACGTCGGGTTCATCACCAGGTACATACGGGAGAGGCATGGGGTTGACTTGTTCCTGTGACTCTAGGATCTGGTTAGCATGGTGTCTCACGATGCTCTCCCCAACGTCCACTGTGTACATTAGTGGGCCCTGCCGTGTGCATATCATTCCTGGCTGCCATTTTTCTGTTCGGTAGTCACGGGCCAAGACTGGTTGCCCTACATTGAAGCTCTTGGCTTCTCATGGATGTGCTGGAGTTGCTTACTCTCAGCATCTCTTTGTACGTTTGGTCTGAGCAAATCCAGGCGAGATCTTAACCTTCCGTTAAAGAACATCATGGCTGGGGCCTGGTTGGTGACTGCATGTGTCGCATTCCGGTAGGCGAACAGGAAATTGTCCACCTTGTGCTGCAGTGGAATGTTTCAGTGTACATAGCCTTTATTGCCTTCTTAAAGATTTGTATGAACCTCTCAGCCAATCCATTTGTGGCTGGATGATACGGGGCGGATGTGTAATGCTATACCCCATTCTTTTTCAAGAACCTCCGGAACTCTTCGGACACAAACTGTGGTCCGTTGTCGGAGCAAATCTGTTCTGGCAAGCCATTCCTGGCAAAAATGGTCCGTAGGACTGCAATAGTGTTCTCCGTGGTGGTGGAGGATATTTTGATGACCTCAGGCCATTTCGAGTGCGCATCCACGGCTATTAAAAACATTGAGTCCATGAATGGACCAGCAAAATCAATATGCACTCGTTGCCATGGAGATGAGGGCCACTCCCATGGGTGTAGAGGGGCCTGTGGTGTTGCATTTTGGACTTTCTGGCATCCTGAGCAACTCTTGGTCAGGTCCTCGATTTGTTTATCGATTCCCGGCCACCACACATAAGCCCTGGCTAGGCTTTTCATTTTTACCCCTCCCAGATGACCCTCATGAAGCTCATTGAGCTCTCTATCCCTTAACTTGGGTGGAATTACCACTTGGGATCCACACATCAAGGTCCCCCGGCACACTGACAGCTGTTCTCTCCTTGTCGAGAATGCTGGCAACAGTGAGTCACCATGTGCTGGCCATCCCTTCACTGTCAAATCATATACCCGAGACAGTGTCGGGTCATTTCGGGATTCCTATTTGAAACAAGTGTTAGTTACCGGTAGGTATTCAACTATAGTCGAATGGAATATTTCGACAGGATCCACTGCTAGTGCTTCCTCCGCAGTAGGCAGTGGCAGGCATGATAGCCCATGAGCATTTTCATGCTGTTTCGTGCCCTTATATTCAATCTCATAGTGGTGCGCCCCAAGAAAAAGTGACCATCATTGGAGTCGTTGCGCATTCATCACCGGAACGCCCTTCTTCAGATTAAAAATGGAGACAAGAGGCTGGTGATCAGTCAGCAAGGTGAATTTCTGCCCGTGCAGATAGTGATTGAACTTTTTCACTCCCCACACTAGGCTGAGGGCCTCCCTGTCAATCTGGGTGTAGTTATGCGCTGCTGAGGTTAGTGATCGTGACGCAAAGGCTATTGGCCTCTCTGAGCCGTCCGAGAATTTGTGCGACAGCACCGCTCCAATGCCCTAGGGTGACGCATCACATGCCAACCGAATTGGTAATGCTGGGTTGTAATGAGCCAATACCTCTTTCGATGTGATTAGTGTTTGGCTCTTCTGGAAAGCTCGTCTACATTCGTCACTCCACTTCCATGGCACCCCAGTTTGCAGTAGGGTGTTCAGTGGGTGTAGTATTGTAGACAAATTTGGCAAGAACTTATGGTAGTAGTTTACCAGCCCGAGGAACGACCTCAGTTGTGACACATTTTCCGGTGCTGGAGCCTTGACTACTGCCTCAATCTTCTCTGGGGGCTTATGTAACCCCTCTTTATCGATAACATGGCCACAATACGAGATCTGTTTTCTAAAAAACTCGCATTTGAGGCGATTAGCTCGGAGCCCATATTCCTGCAATCTAGTGAGCACCTGCTCCAGGTTGGCAAGGTGATCACTGTCAATTTCGCCCGTGACCAGGATGTCGTCCAAATAACACTGGGTCCCTGGGATCCCTTGCAGGACTTGTTCCATTGCCCTCTGCCAAAAAGCTGGAGCTGATGCTACCCCGAATTCCAGCCGGTTGTATTGGTAGAGACCTTTATGGGTGTTGATTGTGAGGTATTTTTTTGATGCTTCTTCTACCTCCATTTGCAGATACGCCTGGGCCAGATCAATCTTAGTGAAGCATTTCCCTCCAGATAGCGAGGCAAAAATATCTTCAATCCGCGGAAGTGGATATTGTACGTTGTGAAGGACTGGGTTCACTGTTACCTTAAAGTCCCCACAGATGCGAACCTTCCTTGGTACCCCAGGCGTGCTGCTCAATGACTTTTTCATCACGGACGATGGGTGTAGCCCACTCGCTCCAGTCTACCTTGGACAGTAAACCTGAATGTTCCAGACTCTCCAGCTCTGCTTCGACGGCTGGGCGGATCGCATAAGGTACCGGTGTGGCCTTAAAACATTTGGGGCTTGCGTTTTCTTCAATTTTAATCATCGCTGTCATGCCTTTTAGTGTTCCGAGTCATTGCTGGAACAGTTCTTTCATGTCAGTTAGGATCTTTGACAGTCGCCCAGGTGTGACGTCGTCATCCTTTTTGTCAGCCACAGTCAGTGCCTGTATGGAATGCCAATCCAGTTGTATTTTCCAGATCCATTCACGTCCCAGTAATGGTGGTCCTCCATCTTGTAATACATGCATGTCTAGTTTTGGTGTTTCCTTACCGTTATATATAATGGTCACCCTTATTTTTCCTTTGGGGTAGACTTTTTGCACCGTGTACATCTTCAAAATAATTTTTGTGTCTCTCAAGGGTATGTGTGAGAATAGCCGCTCGTAGTCCCGTCAGTTTATGACTGTTAGGGCTGATCCTGTGTCCGATTCCATCTTTAACTGGACTCCTGCTATCTTGAGAGTGACCCAAATGGTTCGGTGATCCACCGTTGTGATCACATTATATAGTTTCAGACAGCTCAGTTCCCTGCTTTCAGAGTCGTTATCACTCTTTTGTTCGTCTGAACTATTCTCCGTCATCTTATGTACCTTCTTGTACTTTTCTTTGGTAGGTTTCTTATTGCTGGTTTTCTTTCCCGACCTGCAGACTCGTGCTATGTGTCCTACTTTTCCACACTGTCTGCACACTTTGTCATTGAACCAGCAATCATTCTGGTCGTGGGTTGTTCTGCCGCAGCGATAGCACTTCTCTGTTCCATATGACATTTCATTTGTGCCATATTCTTGTGGTCTCTGTTGTATCTCTGCAGCGCCCCGTGCTGCTGCTTCATATGATACCGCAATGCTGAAAGCCTTTTCCAGGGTAAGGTCCTTTTCAGATAAAAGCCGTTTCTGGGTTCCTTCACTTTGAAGCCCACACACAAACTTGTCCCTGAAGGTATCTGCCAGTCCCGCTCCAAACTGGCAGTGTTTTGATAGTTTGCCCAGTTCTGTTAAATAATCAGCATTTCTTTCATGCTTATGCTGGTTCCGTTTGTGAAACTTGAATCTTTCTGCTATCAGCAGCGGTGTGGGGTTTAAATGTTCCTGTAGTATCGTTACTATGTCTTCAAAACTCTTTTCCATTGGCTTCGTTGGGGTTACTAGATTTCGTAATAAACCATACGTCTTTGCACCCATTAAATTTAACAATACCAATGCTTTCTTGTCATCTGACACCTCATTTGCCTTGCAGTATACCTCTATTCGTTTGACATATGTAGTCCAATCTTCGACTTCATTGTCAAATGCGGTGGTACGGCCACTCTTCGGCATTTTGGGTGTGGTTTAAAATGGCGTCTCCCAATGGCTTAAAATGGCGTCTCCCGCGCTTTCCTTCCTCCCCCGCTGCTGCCAACGCCGCTCCCAGCGGTTCTCCTGGCAATGGCGGCGCACTGTAGGTTTCGCACGCTTCTCCTGTGCTGCTGCCAACGCCACTCTCGGCGCTCCTCGTGGCAATGGCGGTGCCTCGCGGGTTTCTGCGCGTCTCTCTCTCCCTCTCTTCGACGCTGCTCGGCCCCTGAACACCGGCTGTGCCCTATGCGCTCTGCCATCTCTCTCTCTCCCCCGTCGACATTGCTCGACCCTTTGCTGTGCCGCTCGGTCAGGCTCTAGCCCGCCGCTGTCCGGGAAGGGTCTGTGCACTACCTGTTGCCAGCCCGTTTCGCTGGACCACCTCGACTGGAAAGCCAAGCCTGGCTCTCGACAGCCTACCCTGCAATTCTCGAGTCTCTGCTGGATGACTGGGCGGTTGCCCGTGGTCGACGCACGAGTCTCTGGCCTTGATCTCCAATCCACTGATCTCCAGGAACGAATCCCCGGGAGGTGATGCAGAGTTGCAGGTAGGTTCGAAATTACCTTGTCGCCAATGTTGTGTCCATGTATAATAAGACACAGACTGCAGGAGAACGGTACAATAGGTGTTTAGTCAACGTGCCTCACACTGGAACTGATCTGTACAGATTACTACTCAGTGCTATATACAGGTGTGGTCACTGCCGGTACTGCAGTATACATGATCTGTAAAAGATAGTTCCCCCCTTAAAGGTATATACATTACACGCGGGGTATAAGCTGCTGTGTAACATTAACTGTGTTTTATATTAACATTAAACATCTTTCTGTCACTCAGTCGCAAACTCTGCACTCACTGACCCATGTGGACATCACAAAGTCCTGGAGGACACCTGGAGGAGCACGTACTGCGATGGGACTGTGTGTGTCAGAGATCACAAATCGAATTGTGATTACAATCTTGTTCAGGGATGGTACAGATTTAAAAGGTAACATGAGGTGGAAATTACAGAAAAACTAGTCCAGAAGCGAGGAGTAAATGTACAAAACAAAACAAAGTGCGAGAGTAGGAATGGGAACATGCAGAGAGACCAGAATCTTCAGTCAGAGCAATGGGGCAGGGGGATCAGACAGGGGAAGGGGAACAACCGGACTCAGCACAGAGAAACAGGGAGCATAAAGGGAGATATCTGAGATAGAGGGGAATATAGAATGGGGAAAGTGAGTAAAGGGAGATACCCGGCAGAGGGGAATGTAGAACAGGGACAGAGTGTAAAGGGAGATACCCGGGATAGAGGGAAATGTAGAATGGGGACAGAGAGTAAAGGGAGATACCCAGGATAGGAGGAAATATAGAATGGTGACAGGGAGTAAAGGGAGATACCCGGGATAGAGGGGAATATAGAACAGGGACAGAGAGTAAAGGGAGATAGCTGGGATAGAGGGGATTATAGAACGGTGACAGAGAGTAAAGGGAGATACCCAGGATAGAGGGGAATATAGAACGGGGACAGAGAGTAAAGGGAGATACCTGGGATAGAGGGAAATATAGAACGGTGACAGAGAGTAAAGGCAGATACCCAGGATAGAGGGGAATATAGAACGGGGACAAAGCGTAAAGGGAGATACCCGGGACAGAGGGGAATATAGAACGGGGACAGAGAGTAAAGGGAGATACCCGGGATAGAGGGGAATATAGAACGGGGACAGAGAGTAAAGGGAGATTCCTGGGATAGAGGGGAATATAGAACGGGGACAGAGAGTAAAGGGAGATACCCGGGATAGAGGGGAATAAAAAACGGGGACAGAGAGTAAAGGGAGATACCCGGGATAGAGGGGAATATAGAACGGGGACAGAGAGTAAAGGGAGATACCCGGGATAGAGGGGAATATAGAACGGGGACAGAGAGTAAAGGGAGGTACCCGGGATAGAGGGGAATATAGAATGGGGACAGAGAGTAAAGTGAGATACCCGGGATAGAGGGGAATATAGAACGGGGACAGAGAGTAAAGGGAGATACCCGGGATAGAGAGGAATATAGAACGGAGACAGAGAGTAAAGGGAGATACCCGGGATAGAGGGGAATATAGAACAGGGACAGAGAGTAAAGGGAGATACCCGGGATAGAGGGGAATATAGAACGGGGACAGAGAGTAAAGGGAGATAGCGGGTTATAGGGGAATATAGAACAGGGACAGAGAGTAAAGGGAGATACCCGGGATAGAGGGGAATATAGAACGGGAACAGAGAGTAAAGGGAGATACCCGGGATAGAGGGGAATATAGAACGGGGGCAGAGAGTAAAGGGAGATACCCGGGATAGAGGGCAATATAGAATGGGAACAGAGAGTAAAGGGAGATACCCGGGATAGAGGGGAATATAGAACAGGGACAGAGAGTTAAGTGAGATACCCGGGATAGAAGGGAATATTAACGGTAACAGAGAGTAAAGGGAGATACCTGGGATAGAGGGGAATATAGAACGGGGACAGAGAGTAAAGGGAGATAACCGGGATAGAGGGAAATATAGAACGGGGACAGAGAGTAAAGGGAGATACCCGGGATAGAGGGGAATATAGAACGGGGACAGAGAATAAAGGGAGATACCTGGGATAGAGTGGAATATAGAACGGGGACAGAGAGTAAAGGGAGATACCCGGGATAGAGGGGAATATAGAACGGGGACAGAGAGTAAAGGGAGATACCCGGGATAGAGGGGAATATAGAATGGGGACAGAGAGTAAAGAGAGATACCTGGGATAGAGGGGAATATAGAATGGGGACAGAGAGTAAAGGGAGATACCCGGGATAGAGGGGAATATAGAACGGGGACAGAGAGTAAAGAGAGATAACTGTGATAGAGGGGAATATAGAACGGGGACAGAGAGTAAAGGGAGATACCCGGGAAAGAGGGGAATATAGAATGGGGACAGTGAGTAAAGGGAGATACCCGGGATAGAGTGGAATATAGAACGGGGACAGAGAGTAAAGGGAGATACCCGGGATAGAGTGGAATATAGAACGGGGACAGAGAGTAAAGGGAGATACCCGGGATACTGGGGAATATAGAACGGGGACAGAGAGTAAAGGGAGATACCCGGGATAGAGGGGAATATAGAACGGGGACAGTGAGTAAAGGGAGATACACGGGATAGAGGGGAATATAGAACGGGGACAGAGAGTAAAGGGAGATACCCGGGATAGAGGGGAAGAGAGAACGGGGACAGTGAGTAAAGGGAGATACCCGGGATAGAGGGGAATATAGAACGGGGACAGAGAGTAAAGGGAGATACCCGGGATCGAGGTGAATATAGAATGGGGACAGAGAGTAAAGGGAGATACCCGGGATAGAGGGGAATATAGAACGGAGACAGAGAGTAAAGGGAGATACCCGGGATGGAGGGGAATATAGAACGGGGACAGAGAGTAAAGGGAGATACAAGGGATAGAGAGAAATATAGAACGGGAACAGAGAGTAAAGGGAGATACCCGGGATAGGGGGAATATAGAATGGGGACAGAGAGTAAAGGGAGATACCCAGGATAGAGGGGAATATAGAACGGGGACAGAGAGTAAAGGGAGATACCCAGGATAGAGGGGAATATAGAATGGGGACAGAGAGTAAAGGGAGATACCCGGGATAGAGGGGAATATAGAACGGGGACAGAGAGTAAAGGGAGATACCCGGGATAGAGGGGAATATAGAACGGGGACAGAGAGTAAAGGGAGATACCCGGGATAGAGTGGAATATAGAACGGGGACAGAGAGTAAAGGGAGGTTCCCGGGATAGAGCGGAATATAGAACGGGGACAGAGAGTAAAGTGAGATACCTGGGTTGGAGGGGAATATAGAACGGGGACAGTGAGTAAAGTGAGATACCCGGGATAGAGGGGAATATAGAACGGGGACAGAGAGTAAAGGGAGATACCCGGGATAGAGGAGAATATAGAACGGGGACAGAGAGTAAAGGGAGATACCCGGGATAGAGGGGAATATAGAACGGGGACAGAGAGTAAAGGGAGATACCCGGGATAGAGGGGAATATAGAACGGGGACAGAGAGTAAAGGGAGATACGCGGGATAGTGGGGAATATAGAACGGGGACAGAGAGTAAAGGGAGATACCCGGGATAGAGGGGAATATAGAACGGGGACAGAGAGTAAAGGGAGGTACCCGGGATAGAGGGGAATATAGAACGGGGACAGTGAGTAAAGGGAGATACCCGGGATAGAGGGGAATATAGAACGGGGTCAGAGAGTAAAGGGAGATACCCGGGATAGAGGGGAATATAGAATGGGGACAGAGAGTAAAGGGAGATACCCGGGATAGTGGGGAATATAGAACGGGGACAGAGAGTAAAGGGAGATACCCGGGATAGAGGGGAATATAGAACGGGGACAGAGAGTAAAGTGAGATACCCGGGATAGAGGGGAATATAGAAGGGGGACAGAGAGTAAATGGAGATACCCGGGATAGAGGGGAACATAGAACGGGGACAGAGAGTAAAGGGAGATACCCGGGATAGAGGGGAATATAGAACGTGGACAGAGAGTAAAGGGAGATACCCGGGATAGAGTGGAATATGGAACCGGGACAGAGAGTAAAGGGAGATACCCGGGATAGAGGGGAAAAAAGAACGGGGACAGTGAGTAAAGGGAGATACCCTTTATAGAGGGGAATATAGAACGGGGACAGAGAGTAAAGGGAGATACCCGGGATAGAGGGGAATATAGAACGGGGACAGAGAGTAAAGGGAGATACCCGGGATAGAGGCGAATATAGAACGGGGACAGAGAGAAAAGGGAGATACCAGGGATCGAGGGGAATATAGAATGGGGACAGAGAGTAAAGGGAGATACCCGGGATAGAGGGGAATATAGAACGGAGACAGAGAGTAAAGGGAGATACCCGGGATGGAGGGGAATATAGAACGGGGACAGAGAGTAAAGGGAGATACAAGGGATAGAGAGAAATATAGAACGGGAACAGAGAGTAAAGGGAGCTACCCGGGATAGGGGGAATATAGAATGGGGACAGAGAGTAAAGGGAGATACCCAGGATAGAGGGGAATATAGAACGGGGACAGAGAGTAAAGGGAGATACCCAGGATAGAGGGGAATATAGAATGGGGACAGAGAGTAAAGGGAGATACCCGGGATAGAGGGGAATATAGAACGGGGACAGAGAGTAAAGGGAGATACCCGGGATAGAGGGGAATATAGAACGGGGACAGAGAGTAAAGGGAGATACCCGGGATAGAGTGGAATATAGAACGGGGACAGAGAGTAAAGGGAGGTTCCCGGGATAGAGGGGAATATAGAACGGGGACAGAGAGTAAAGTGAGATACCTGGGTTGGAGGGGAATATAGAACGGGGACAGTGAGTAAAGTGAGATACCCGGGATAGAGTGGAATATAGAACGGGGACAGAGAGTAAAGGGAGATACCCGGGATAGAGGAGAATATAGAACGGGGACAGAGAGTAAAGGGAGATACCCGGGATAGAGGGGAATATAGAACGGGGACAGAGATTAAAGGGAGATACCCGGGATAGAGGGGAATATAGAACGGGGACAGTGAGTAAAGGGAGATACACGGGATAGAGGGGAATATAGAACGGGGACAGAGAGTAAAGGGAGATACCCGGGATAGAGGGGAATATAGAACGGGGACAGTGAGTAAAGGGAGATACCCGGGATAGAGGGGAATATCGAACGGCGACAGAGAGTAAAGGGAGATACCCGGGATAGAGGGGAATATAGAACGGGGTCAGAGAGTAAAGGGAGATACCCGGGATCGAGGGGAATATAGAATGGGGACAGAGAGTAAAGGGAGATACCCGGGATAGAGGGGAATATAGAACGGAGACAGGGAGTAAAGGGAGATACCCGGGATGGAGGGGAATATAGAATGGGGACAGAGACTAAAGGGAGATACAAGGGATAGAGAGAAATATAGAACGGGAACAGAGAGTAAAGGGAGATACCCGGGATAGGGGTAATATAGAATGGGGACAGAGAGTAAAGGGAGATACCCAGGATAGAGGGGAATATAGAACGGGGACAGAGAGTAAAGGGAGATACCCAGGATAGAGGGGAATATAGAATGGGGACAGAGAGTAAAGGGAGATACCCGAGATAGAGGGGAATATAGAACGGGGACAGAGAGTAAAGGGAGATACCCGGGATAGAGGGGAATATAGAACGGGGACAGAGAGCAAAGGGAGATACCCGGGATAGAGGGGAATATAGAACGGGGACAGAGAGTAAAGGGAGGTACCCGGGATAGAGGGGAATATAGAACGGGGACAGTGAGTAAAGTGAGATACCCGGGATAGAGGGGAATATAGAACGGGGACAGAGAGTAAAGGGAGATACGCGGGATAGAGGGGAATATAGAACGGGGACAGAGAGTAAAGGGAGATACCCGTGACAGAGGGGAATATAGAACGGGGACAGAGAGTAAAGGGAGATACCCGGGATAGAGTGGAATATAGAACGGGGACAGAGAGTAAAGGGAGGTTCCCGGGATAGAGGGGAATATAGAATGGGGACAGAGAGTAAAGGGAGATACGCGGGATAGTGGGGAATATAGAACGGGGACAGAGAGTAAAGAGAGATACCTGGGATAGAGGGGAATATAGAATGGGGACAGAGAGTAAAGGGAGATACCCGGGATAGATGGGAATATAGAACGGGGACAGAGAGTAAAGAGAGATAACTGTGATAGAGGGGAATATAGAACGGGGACAGAGAGTAAAGGGAGATACCCGGGAAAGAGGGGAATATAGAATGGGGACAGTGAGTAAAGGGAGATACCCGGGATAGAGTGGAATATAGAACGGGGACAGAGAGTAAAGGGAGATACCCGGGATAGAGTGGAATATAGAACGGGGACAGAGAGTAAAGGGAGATACCCGGGATACTGGGGAATATAGAACGGGGACAGAGAGTAAAGGGAGATACCCGGGATAGAGGGGAATATAGAACGGGGACAGTGAGTAAAGGGAGATACACGGGATAGAGGGGAATATAGAACGGGGACAGAGAGTAAAGGGAGATACCCGGGATAGAGGGGAAGAGAGAACGGGGACAGTGAGTAAAGGGAGATACCCGGGATAGAGGGGAATATAGAACGGGGACAGAGAGTAAAGGGAGATACCCGGGATCGAGGTGAATATAGAATGGGGACAGAGAGTAAAGGGAGATACCCGGGATAGAGGGGAATATAGAACGGAGACAGAGAGTAAAGGGAGATACCCGGGATGGAGGGGAATATAGAACGGGGACAGAGAGTAAAGGGAGATACAAGGGATAGAGAGAAATATAGAACGGGAACAGAGAGTAAAGGGAGATACCCGGGATAGGGGGAGTATAGAATGGGGACAGAGAGTAAAGGGAGATACCCAGGATAGAGGGGAATATAGAACGGGGACAGAGAGTAAAGGGAGATACCCAGGATAGAGGGGAATATAGAATGGGGACAGAGAGTAAAGGGAGATACCCGGGATAGAGGGGAATATAGAACGGGGACAGAGAGTAAAGGGAGATACCCGGGATAGAGGGGAATATAGAACGGGGACAGAGAGTAAAGGGAGATACCCGGGATAGAGTGGAATATAGAACGGGGACAGAGAGTAAAGGGAGGTTCCCGGGATAGAGCGGAATATAGAACGGGGACAGAGAGTAAAGTGAGATACCTGGGTTGGAGGGGAATATAGAACGGGGACAGTGAGTAAAGTGAGATACCCGGGATAGAGGGGAATATAGAACGGGGACAGAGAGTAAAGGGAGATACCCGGGATAGAGGAGAATATAGAACGGGGACAGAGAGTAAAGGGAGATACCCGGGATAGAGGGGAATATAGAACGGGGACAGAGAGTAAAGGGAGATACCCGGGATAGAGGGGAATATAGAACGGGGACAGAGAGTAAAGGGAGATACGCGGGATAGTGGGGAATATAGAACGGGGACAGAGAGTAAAGGGAGATACCCGGGATAGAGGGGAATATAGAACGGGGACAGAGAGTAAAGGGAGGTACCCGGGATAGAGGGGAATATAGAACGGGGACAGTGAGTAAAGGGAGATACCCGGGATAGAGGGGAATATAGAACGGGGTCAGAGAGTAAAGGGAGATACCCGGGATAGAGGGGAATATAGAATGGGGACAGAGAGTAAAGGGAGATACCCGGGATAGTGGGGAATATAGAACGGGGACAGAGAGTAAAGGGAGATACCCGGGATAGAGGGGAATATAGAACGGGGACAGAGAGTAAAGTGAGATACCCGGGATAGAGGGGAATATAGAAGGGGGACAGAGAGTAAATGGAGATACCCGGGATAGAGGGGAACATAGAACGGGGACAGAGAGTAAAGGGAGATACCCGGGATAGAGGGGAATATAGAACGTGGACAGAGAGTAAAGGGAGATACCCGGGATAGAGGGGAATATGGAACCGGGACAGAGAGTAAAGGGAGATACCCGGGATAGAGGGGAAAAAAGAACGGGGACAGTGAGTAAAGGGAGATACCCTTTATAGAGGGGAATATAGAACGGGGACAGAGAGTAAAGGGAGATACCCGGGATAGAGGGGAATATAGAACGGGGACAGAGAGTAAAGGGAGATACCCGGGATAGAGGCGAATATAGAACGGGGACAGAGAGAAAAGGGAGATACCAGGGATCGAGGGGAATATAGAATGGGGACAGAGAGTAAAGGGAGATACCCGGGATAGAGGGGAATATAGAACGGAGACAGAGAGTAAAGGGAGATACCCGGGATGGAGGGGAATATAGAACGGGGACAGAGAGTAAAGGGAGATACAAGGGATAGAGAGAAATATAGAACGGGAACAGAGAGTAAAGGGAGCTACCCGGGATAGGGGGAATATAGAATGGGGACAGAGAGTAAAGGGAGATACCCAGGATAGAGGGGAAAATAGAACGGGGACAGAGAGTAAAGGGAGATACCCAGGATAGAGGGGAATATAGAATGGGGACAGAGAGTAAAGGGAGATACCCGGGATAGAGGGGAATATAGAACGGGGACAGAGAGTAAAGGGAGATACCCGGGATAGAGGGGAATATAGAACGGGGACAGAGAGTAAAGGGAGATACCCGGGATAGAGTGGAATATAGAATGGGGACAGAGAGTAAAGGGAGGTTCCCGGGATAGAGGGGAATATAGAACGGGGACAGAGAGTAAAGTGAGATACCTGGGTTGGAGGGGAATATAGAACGGGGACAGTGAGTAAAGTGAGATACCCGGGATAGAGGGGAATATAGAACGGGGACAGAGAGTAAAGGGAGATACCCGGGATAGAGGAGAATATAGAACGGGGACAGAGAGTAAAGGGAGATACCCGGGATAGAGGGGAATATAGAACGGGGACAGAGAGTAAAGGGAGATACCCGGGATAGAGGGGAATATAGAACGGGGACAGTGAGTAAAGGGAGATACACGGGATAGAGGGGAATATAGAACGGGGACAGAGAGTAAAGGGAGATACCCGGGATAGAGGGGAATATAGAACGGGGACAGTGAGTAAAGGGAGATACCCAGGATAGAGGGGAATATCGAACGGCGACAGAGAGTAAAGGGAGATACCCGGGATAGAGGGGAATATAGAACGGGGTCAGAGAGTAAAGGGAGATACCCGGGATCGAGGGGAATATAGAATGGGGACAGAGAGTAAAGGGAGATACCCGGGATAGAGGGGAATATAGAACGGAGACAGGGAGTAAAGGGAGATACCCGGGATGGAGGGGAATATAGAACGGGGACAGAGACTAAAGGGAGATACAAGGGATAGAGAGAAAAATAGAACGGGAACAGAGAGTAAAGGGAGATACCCGGGATAGGGGTAATATAGAATGGGGACAGAGAGTAAAGGGAGATACCCAGGATAGAGGGGAATATAGAACGGGGACAGAGAGTAAAGGGAGATACCCAGGATAGAGGGGAATATAGAACGGGGACAGAGAGTAAAGGGAGATACCCGGGATAGAGGGGAATATAGAACGGGGACAGAGAGCAAAGGGAGATACCCGGGATAGAGGGGAATATAGAACGGGGACAGAGAGTAAAGGGAGGTACCCGGGATAGAGGGGAATATAGAACGGGGACAGTGAGTAAAGTGAGATACCCGGGATAGAGGGGAATATAGAACGGGGACAGAGAGTAAAGGGAGATACCCGGGATAGAGGGGAATATAGAACGGGGACAGAGAGTAAAGGGAGATACCCGTGACAGAGGGGAATATAGAACGGGGACAGAGAGTAAAGGGAGATACCCGGGATAGAGTGGAATATAGAACGGGGACAGAGAGTAAAGGGAGGTTCCCGGGATAGAGGGGAATATAGAATGGGGACAGAGAGTAAAGGGAGATACGCGGGATAGTGGGGAATATAGAACGGGGACAGAGAGTAAAGGGAGATACCCGGGATAGAGGGGAATATAGAACGGGGACAGAGAGTAAAGGGAGGTACCCGGGATAGAGGGGAATATAGAACGGGGACAGTGAGTAAAGGGAGATACCCGGGATAGAGGGGAATATAGAACGGGGACAGAGAGTAAAGGGAGATACCCGGGATAGAGGGCAATATAGAATGGGGACAGAGAGTAAAGGGAGATACCCGGGATAGTGGGGAATATAGAACGGGGACAGAGAGTAAAGGGAGATACCCGGGATAGAGGGGAATATAGAACGGGGACAGAGAGTAAAGTGAGATACCCGGGATAGAGGGGAATATAGAAGGGGGACAGAGAGTAAATGGAGATACCCGGGATAGAGGGGAATATAGAACGGGGACAGAGAGTAAAGGGAGATACCCGGGATAGAGGGGAATATAGAACGTGGACAGAGAGTAAAGGGAGATACCCGGGATAGAGGGGAATATGGAACCGGGACAGAGAGTAAAGGGAGATACCCGGGATAGAGGGGAATATAGAACGGGGACAGTGAGTAAAGGGAGATACCCTTTATAGAGGGGAATATAGAACGGGGACAGAGAGTAAAGGGAGATACCCGAGATAGAGGGGAATATAGAACGGGGACAGAGAGTAAAGGGAGATACCCGGGATCGAGGGGAATATAGAACGGGGACAGTGAGTAAAGGGAGATACCCGGGATAGGGGGAATATAGAACGGGGACAGAGAGTAAAGGGAGATACCCGGGATAGAGGGGAATATAGAACGGGGACAGAGAGTAAAGGGAGATACCCGGGATAGAGGGGAATATAGAATGGGGACAGAGAGTAAAGGGAGATACCTGGAATAGTGGGGAATATAGAACGGGGACAGAGAGTAAAGGGAGATACCTGGAATAGTGGGGAATATAGAACGGGGACAGAGAGTAAAGGGAGATACCCGGGATAGAGGGGAATATAGAACGGGGACAGAGAGTAAAGTGAGATACCCGGGATAGAGGGGAATATAGAACGGGGACAGAGAGTAAATGGAGCTACCCGGGATAGAGGGGAATATAGAACGGGGACAGAGAGTAAAGGGAGATACCCGGGATAGAGGGGAATATAGAACGTGGACAGAGAGAAAAGGGAGATACCCGGGATAGAGGGGAATATAGAACGGGGACAGTAAGTAAAGGGAGATACCCGGGATAGGGGGAATATAGAACGGGGACAGAGAGTAAAGGGAGATACCCGGGATAGAGGGGAATATAGAACGGGGACAGAGAGTAAAGGGAGATACCCGGGATAGAGGGGAAGAGAGAACGGGGACAGTGAGTAAAGGGAGATACCCGGGATAGAGGGGAATATAGAACGGGGACAGAGAGTAAAGGGAGATACCCGGGATAGAGGGGAATATAGAACGGGGTCAGAGAGTAAAGGGAGATACCCGGGATCGAGGTGAATATAGAATGGGGACAGAGAGTAAAGGGAGATACCCGGGATAGAGGGGAATATAGAACGGGGACAGAGAGTAAAGTGAGATACCCGGGATAGAGGGGAATATAGAACGGGGACAGAGAGTAAATGGAGCTACCCGGGATAGAGGGGAATATAGAACGGGGACAGAGAGTAAAGGGAGATACCCGGGATAGAGGGGAATATAGAACGTGGACAGAGAGTAAAGGGAGATACCCGGGATAGAGGGGAATATAGAACGGGGACAGTAAGTAAAGGGAGATACCCGGGATAGGGGGAATATAGAACGGGGACAGAGAGTAAAGTGAGATACCCGGGATAGAGGGGAATATAGAACGGGGACAGAGAGTAAAGGGAGATACCCGGGATAGAGGGGAAGAGAGAACGGGGACAGTGAGTAAAGGGAGATACCCGGGATAGAGGGGAATATAGAACGGGGACAGAGAGTAAAGGGAGATACCCGGGATAGAGGGGAATATAGAACGGGGTCAGAGAGTAAAGGGAGATACCCGGGATCGAGGTGAATATAGAATGGGGACAGAGAGTAAAGGGAGATACCCGGGATAGAGGGGAATATAGAACGGAGACAGAGAGTAAAGGGAGATACCCGGGATGGTGGGGAATATAGAACGGGGACAGAGAGTAAAGGGAGATACAAGGGATAGAGAGAAATATAGAACGGGAACAGAGAGTAAAGGGAGATACCCGGGATAGGGGGAATATAGAATGGGGACAGAGAGTAAAGGGAGATACCCAGGATAGAGGGGAATATAGAACGGGGACAGAGAGTAAAGGGAGATACCCAGGATAGAGGGGAATATAGAATGGGGACAGAGAGTAAAGGGAGATACCCGGGATAGAGGGGAATATAGAACGGGGACAGAGAGTAAAGGGAGATACCCGGGATAGAGGGGAATATAGAACGGGGACAGAGAGTAAAGGGAGATACCCGGGATAGAGTGGAATATAGAACGGGGACAGAGAGTAAAGTGAGGTTCCCGGGATAGAGCGGAATATAGAACGGGGACAGAGAGTAAAGTGAGATACCTGGGTTGGAGGGGAATATAGAACGGGGACAGTGAGTAAAGTGAGATACCCGGGATAGAGGGGAATATAGAACGGGGACAGAGAGTAAAGGGAGATACCCGGGATAGAGGAGAATATAGAACGGGGACAGAGAGTAAAGGGAGATACCCGGGATAGAGGGGAATATAGAACGGGGACAGAGAGTAAAGGGAGATACCCGGGATAGAGGGGAATATAGAACGGGGACAGAGAGTAAAGGGAGATACGCGGGATAGTGGGGAATATAGAACGGGGACAGAGAGTAAAGGGAGATACCCGGGATAGAGGGGAATATAGAACGGGGACAGAGAGTAAAGGGAGGTACCCGGGATAGAGGGGAATATAGAACGGGGACAGTGAGTAAAGGGAGATACCCGGGATAGAGGGGAATATAGAACGGGGTCAGAAAGTAAAGGGAGATACCCGGGATAGAGGGGAATATAGAATGGGGACAGAGAGTAAAGGGAGATACCCGGGATAGTGGGGAATATAGAACGGGGACAGAGAGTAAAGGGAGATACCCGGGATAGAGGGGAATATAGAACGGGGACAGAGAGTAAAGTGAGATACCGGGATAGAGGGGAATATAGAAGGGGGACAGAGAGTAAATGGAGATACCCGGGATAGAGGGGAATATAGAACGGGGACAGAGAGTAAAGGGAGATACCCGGGATAGAGGGGAATATAGAACGTGGACAGAGAGTAAAGGGAGATACCCGGGATAGAGGGGAATATGGAACCGGGACAGAGAGTAAAGGGAGATACCCGGGATAGAGGGGAAAAAAGAACGGGGACAGTGAGTAAAGGGAGATACCCTTTATAGAGGGGAATATAGAACGGGGACAGAGAGTAAAGGGAGATACCCGGGATAGAGGGGAATATAGAACGGGGACAGAGAGTAAAGGGAGATACCCGGGATAGAGGGGAATATAGAACGGGGACAGAGAGTAAAGGCAGGTACCCGGGATAGAGGGGAATATAGAACGGGGACAGTGAGTAAAGGGAGACACCCGGGATAGAGGGGAATATAGAACGGGGTCAGAGAGTAAAGGGAGATACCCGGGATAGAGGGGAATATAGAATGGGGACAGAGAGTAAAGGGAGATACCCGGGATAGTGGGGAATATAGAACGGGGACAGAGAGTAAAGGGAGATACCCGGGATAGAGGGGAATATAGAACGGAGACAGAGAGTAAAGGGAGATACCCGGGATGGAGGGGAATATAGAACGGGGACAGAGAGTAAAGGGAGATACAAGGGATAGAGGGGAATATAGAACGGGGACAGAGAGTAAATGGAGCTACCCGGGATAGAGGGGAATATAGAACGGGGACAGAGAGTAAAGGGAGATACCCGGGATAGAGGGGAATATAGAACGTGGACAGAGAGTAAAGGGAGATACCCGGGATAGAGGGGAATATAGAACGGGGACAGTAAGTAAAGGGAGATACCCGGGATAGGGGGAATATAGAACGGGGACAGAGAGTAAAGTGAGATACCCGGGATAGAGGGGAATATAGAACGGGGACAGAGAGTAAAGGGAGATACCCGGGATAGAGGGGAAGAGAGAACGGGGACAGTGAGTAAAGGGAGATACCCGGGATAGAGGGGAATATAGAACGGGGACAGAGAGTAAAGGGAGATACCCGGGATAGAGGGGAATATAGAACGGGGTCAGAGAGTAAAGGGAGATACCCGGGATCGAGGTGAATATAGAATGGGGACAGAGAGTAAAGGGAGATACCCGGGATAGAGGGGAATATAGAACGGAGACAGAGAGTAAAGGGAGATACCCGGGATGGTGGGGAATATAGAACGGGGACAGAGAGTAAAGGGAGATACAAGGGATAGAGAGAAATATAGAACGGGAACAGAGAGTAAAGGGAGATACCCGGGATAGGGGGAATATAGAATGGGGACAGAGAGTAAAGGGAGATACCCAGGATAGAGGGGAATATAGAACGGGGACAGAGAGTAAAGGGAGATACCCAGGATAGAGGGGAATATAGAATGGGGACAGAGTGTAAAGGGAGATACCCGGGAGAGAGGGGAATATAGAACGGGGACAGAGAGTAAAGGGAGATACCCGGGATAGAGGGGAATATAGAACGGGGACAGAGAGTAAAGGGAGATACCCGGGATAGAGTGGAATATAGAACGGGGACAGAGAGTAAAGGGAGGTTCCCGGGATAGAGAGGAATATAGGACGGGGACAGAGAGTAAAGTGAGATACCTGGGTTGGAGGGGAATATAGAACGGGGACAGTGAGTAAAGTGAGATACCCGGGATAGAGGGGAATATAGAACGGGGACAGAGAGTAAAGGGAGATACCCGGGATAGAGGAGAATATAGAACGGGGACAGAGAGTAAAGGGAGATACCCGGGATAGAGGGGAATATAGAACGGGGACAGAGAGTAAAGGGAGATACCCGGGATAGAGGGGAATATAGAACGGGGACAGAGAGTAAAGGGAGATACGCGGGATAGTGGGGAATATAGAACGGGGACAGAGAGTAAAGGGAGATACCCGGGATAGAGGGGAATATAGAACGGGGACAGAGAGTAAAGGGAGGTACCCGGGATAGAGGGGAATATAGAACGGGGACAGTGAGTAAAGGGAGATACCCGGGATAGAGGGGAATATAGAACGGGGTCAGAGAGTAAAGGGAGATACCCGGGATAGAGGGGAATATAGAATGGGGACAGAGAGTAAAGGGAGATACCCGGGATAGTGGGGAATATAGAACGGGGACAGAGAGTAAAGGGAGATACCCGGGATAGAGGGGAATATAGAACGGGGACAGAGAGTAAAGTGAGATACCGGGATAGAGGGGAATATAGAAGGGGGACAGAGAGTAAATGGAGATACCCGGGATAGAGGGGAATATAGAACGGGGACAGAGAGTAAAGGGAGATACCCGGGATAGAGGGGAATATAGAACGTGGACAGAGATTAAAGGGAGATACCCGGGATAGAGGGGAATATGGAACCGGGACAGAGAGTAAAGGGAGATACCCGGGATAGAGGGGGAAAAAGAACGGGGACAGTGAGTAAAGGGAGATACCCTTTATAGAGGGGAATATAGAACGGGGACAGAGAGTAAAGGGAGATACCCGGGATAGAGGGGAATATAGAACGGGGACAGAGAGTAAAGGGAGATACCCGGGATAGAGGCGAATATAGAACGGGGACAGAGAGAAAAGGGAGATACCAGGGATCGAGGGGAATATAGAATGGGGACAGAGAGTAAAGGGAGATACCCGGGATAGAGGGGAATATAGAACGGAGACAGAGAGTAAAGGGAGATACCCGGGATGGAGGGGAATATAGAACGGGGACAGAGAGTAAAGGGAGATACAAGGGATAGAGAGAAATATAGAACGGGAACAGAGAGTAAAGGGAGCTACCCGGGATAGGGGGAATATAGAATGGGGACAGAGAGTAAAGGGAGATACCCAGGATAGAGGGGAATATAGAACGGGGACAGAGAGTAAAGGGAGATACCCAGGATAGAGGGGAATATAGAATGGGGACAGAGAGTAAAGGGAGATACCCGGGATAGAGGGGAATATAGAACGGGGACAGAGAGTAAAGGGAGATACCCGGGATAGAGGGGAATATAGAACGGGGACAGAGAGTAAAGGGAGATACCCGGGATAGAGTGGAATATAGAATGGGGACAGAGAGTAAAGGGAGGTTCCCGGGATAGAGGGGAATATAGAACGGGGACAGAGAGTAAAGTGAGATACCTGGGTTGGAGGGGAATATAGAACGGGGACAGTGAGTAAAGTGAGATACCCGGGATAGAGGGGAATATAGAACGGGGACAGAGAGTAAAGGGAGATACCCGGGATAGAGGGGAACATAGAACGGGGACAGAGAGTAAAGGGAGATACCCGGGATAGAGGGGAATATAGAACGGGGACAGAGAGTAAAGGGAGATACCCGGGATAGAGGGGAATATAGAACGGGGACAGTGAGTAAAGGGAGATACACGGGATAGAGGGGAATATAGAACGGGGACAGAGAGTAAAGGGAGATACCCGGGATAGAGGGGAATATAGAACGGGGACAGTGAGTAAAGGGAGATACCCAGGATAGAGGGGAATTTCGAACGGCGACAGAGAGTAAAGGGAGATACCCGGGATAGAGGGGAATATAGAACGGGGTCAGAGAGTAAAGGGAGATACCCGGGATCGAGGGGAATATAGAATGGGGACAGAGAGTAAAGGGAGATACCCGGGATAGAGGGGAATATAGAACGGAGACAGGGAGTAAAGGGAGATACCCGGGATGGAGGGGAATATAGAACGGGGACAGAGACTAAAGGGAGATACAAGGGATAGAGAGAAATATAGAACGGGAACAGAGAGTAAAGGGAGATACCCGGGATAGGGGTAATATAGAATGGGGACAGAGAGTAAAGGGAGATACCCAGGATAGAGGGGAATATAGAACGGGGACAGAGAGTAAAGGGAGATACCCAGGATAGAGGGGAATATAGAATGGGGACAGAGAGTAAAGGGAGATACCCGAGATAGAGGGGAATATAGAACGGGGACAGAGAGTAAAGGGAGATACCCGGGATAGAGGGGAATATAGAACGGGGACAGAGAGCAAAGGGAGATACCCGGGATAGAGGGGAATATAGAACGGGGACAGAGAGTAAAGGGAGGTACCCGGGATAGAGGGGAATATAGAACGGGGACAGTGAGTAAAGGGAGATACCCGGGATAGAGGGGAATATAGAACGGGGACAGAGAGTAAAGGGAGATACCCGGGATAGAGGGGAATATCGAATGGGGACAGAGAGTAAAGGGAGATACCCGGGATAGTGGGGAATATAGAAAGGGGACAGAGAGTAAAGGGAGATACCCGGGATAGAGGGGAATATAGAACGGGGACAGAGAGTAAAGTGAGATACCCGGGATCGAGGGGAATATAGAAGGGGGACAGAGAGTAAATGGAGATACCCGGGATAGAGGGGAATATAGAACGGGGACAGAGAGTAAAGGGAAATACCCGGGATAGAGGGGAATATAGAACGTGGACAGAGAGTAAAGGGAGATACCCGGGATAGAGGGGAATATGGAACCGGGACAGAGAGTAAAGGGAGATACCCGGGATAGAGGGGAATATAGAACGGGGACAGTGAGTAAAGGGAGATACCCTTTATAGAGGGGAATATAGAACGGGGACAGAGAGTAAAGGGAGATACCCGGGATAGAGGGGAATATTGAACGGGGACAGAGAGTAAAGGGAGATACCCGGGATAGAGGGGAATATAGAACGGGGACAGTGAGTAAAGGGAGATACCCGGGATCGAGGGGAATATAGAATGGGGACAGAGAGTAAAGGGAGATACCCGGGATAGAGGGGAATATAGAACGGAGACAGAGAGTAAAGGGAGATACCCGGGATGGAGGGGAATATAGAACGGGGACAGAGAGTAAAGGGAGATACAAGGGATAGAGAGAAATATAGAACGGGAACAGAGAATAAAGGGAGATACCCGGGATAGGGGGAATATAGAATGGGGACAGAGAGTAAAGGGAGATACCCAGGATAGAGGGGAATATAGAACGGGGACAGAGAGTAAAGGAGATACCCAGGATAGAGGGGAATATAGAAAGGGGACAGAGAGTAAAGGGAGATACCCGGGATAGAGGGGAATATAGAACGGGGACAGAGAGTAAAGGGAGATACCCGGGATAGAGGGGAATATAGAACGGGGACAGAGAGTAAAGGGAGATACCCGGGATAGAGTGGAATATAGAACGGGGACAGAGAGTAAAGGGAGGTTCCCGGGATAGAGGGGAATATAGAACGGGGAGAGAGAGTAAAGTGAGATACCTGGGTTGGAGGGGAATATAGAACGGGGACAGTGAGTAAAGTGAGATACCCGGGATAGAGGGGAATATAGAACGGGGACAGAGAGTAAAGGGAGATACCCGGGATAGAGGAGAATATAGAACGGGGACAGAGAGTAAAGGGAGATACCCGGGATAGAGTGGAATATAGAACGGGGACAGAGAGTAAAGGGAGATACCCGGGATAGAGGGGAATATAGAACGGGGTCAGAGAGTAAAGGGAGATACCCGGGATCGAGGGGAATATAGAATGGGGACAGAGAGTAAAGGGAGATACCCGGGATAGAGGGGAATATAGAACGGAGACAGGGAGTAAAGGGAGATACCCGGGATGGAGGGGAATATAGAACGGGGACAGAGACTAAAGGGAGATACAAGGGATAGAGAGAAATATAGAACGGGAACAGAGAGTAAAGGGAGATACCCGGGATAGGGGTAATATAGAATGGGGACAGAGAGTAAAGGGAGATACCCAGGATAGAGGGGAATATAGAACGGGGACAGAGAGTAAAGGGAGATACCCAGGATAGAGGGGAATATAGAATGGGGACAGAGAGTAAAGGGAGATACCCGAGATAGAGGGGAATATAGAACGGGGACAGAGAGTAAAGTGAGATACCCGGGATAGAGGGGAATATAGAACGGGGACAGAGAGTAAAGGGAGATACCCGGGATAGAGGGGAATATAGAACGGGGACAGAGAGTAAAGGGAGATACCCGGGATAGAGTGGAATATAGAACGGGGACAGAGAGTAAAGTGAGGTTCCCGGGATAGAGCGGAATATAGAACGGGGACAGAGAGTAAAGTGAGGTTCCCGGGATAGAGCGGAATATAGAACGGGGACAGAGAGTAAAGTGAGATACCTGGGTTGGAGGGGAATATAGAACGGGGACAGTGAGTAAAGTGAGATACCCGGGATAGAGGGGAATATAGAACGGGGACAGAGAGTAAAGGGAGATACCCGGGATAGAGAAGAATATAGAACGGGGACAGAGAGTAAAGGGAGATACCCGGGATAGAGGGGAATATAGAACGGGGACAGAGAGTAAAGGGAGATACCCGGGATAGAGGGGAATATAGAACGGGGACAGAGAGTAAAGGGAGAGACGCGGGATAGTGGGGAATATAGAACGGGGACAGAGAGTAAAGGGAGATACCCGGGATAGAGGGGAATATAGAACGGGGACAGAGAGTAAAGGGAGGTACCCGGGATAGAGGGGAATATAGAACGGGGACAGTGAGTAAAGGGAGATACCCGGGATAGAGGGGAATATAGAACGGGGTCAGAGAGTAAAGGGAGATACCCGGGATAGAGGGGAATATAGAATGGGGACAGAGAGTAAAGGGAGATACCCGGGATAGTGGGGAATATAGAACGGGGACAGAGAGTAAAGGGAGATACCCGGGATAGAGGGGAATATAGAATGGGGACAGAGAGTAAAGTGAGATACCGGGATAGAGGGGAATATAGAAGGGGGACAGAGAGTAAATGGAGATACCCGGGATAGAGGGGAATATAGAACGGGGACAGAGAGTAAAGGGAGATACCCGGGATAGAGGGGAATATAGAACGTGGACAGAGAGTAAAGGGAGATACCCGGGATAGAGGGGAATATGGAACCGGGACAGAGAGTAAAGGGAGATACCCGGGATAGAGGGGAAAAAAGAACGGGGACAGTGAGTAAAGGGAGATACCCTTTATAGAGGGGAATATAGAACGGGGACAGAGAGTAAAGGGAGATACCCGGGATAGAGGGGAATATAGAACGGGGACAGAGAGTAAAGGGAGATACCTGGGATAGAGGGGAATATAGAACGGGGACAGAGAGTAAAGGCAGGTACCCGGGATAGAGGGGAATATAGAACGGGGACAGTGAGTAAAGGGAGACACCCGGGATAGAGGGGAATATAGAACGGGGTCAGAGAGTAAAGGGAGATACCCGGGATAGAGGGGAATATAGAATGGGGACAGAGAGTAAAGGGAGATACCCGGGATAGTGGGGAATATAGAACGGGGACAGAGAGTAAAGGGAGATACACGGGATAGAGGGGAATATAGAACGGAGACAGAGAGTAAAGGGAGATACCCGGGATGGAGGGGAATATAGAACGGGGACAGAGAGTAAAGGGAGATACAAGGGATAGAGGGGAATATAGAACGGGGACAGAGAGTAAATGGAGCTACCCGGGATAGAGGGGAATATAGAACGGGGACAGAGAGTAAAGGGAGATACCCGGGATAGAGGGGAATATAGAACGTGGACAGAGAGTAAAGGGAGATACCCGGGATAGAGGGGAATATAGAACGGGGACAGTAAGTAAAGGGAGATACCCGGGATAGGGGGAATATAGAACGGGGACAGAGAGTAAAGTGAGATACCCGGGATAGAGGGGAATATAGAACGGGGACAGAGAGTAAAGGGAGATACCCGGGATAGAGGGGAAGAGAGAACGGGGACAGTGAGTAAAGGGAGATACCCGGGATAGAGGGGAATATAGAACGGGGACAGAGAGTAAAGGGAGATACCCGGGATAGAGGGGAATATAGAACGGGGTCAGAGAGAAAAGGGAGATACCCGGGATCGAGGTGAATATAGAATGGGGACAGAGAGTAAAGGGAGATACCCGGGATAGAGGGGAATATAGAACGGAGACAGAGAGTAAAGGGAGATACCCGGGATGGTGGGGAATATAGAACGGGGACAGAGAGTAAAGGGAGATACAAGGGATAGAGAGAAATATAGAACGGGAACAGAGAGTAAAGGGAGATACCCGGGATAGGGGGAATATAGAATGGGGACAGAGAGTAAAGGGAGATACCCAGGATAGAGGGGAATATAGAACGGGGACAGAGAGTAAAGGGAGATACCCATGATAGAGGGGAATATAGAATGGGGACAGAGTGTAAAGGGAGATACCCGGGAGAGAGGGGAATATAGAACGGGGACAGAGAGTAAAGGGAGATACCCGGGATAGAGGGGAATATAGAACGGGGACAGAGAGTAAAGGGAGATACCCGGGATAGAGTGGAATATAGAACGGGGACAGAGAGTAAAGGGAGGTTCCCGGGATAGAGCGGAATATAGGACGGGGACAGAGAGTAAAGTGAGATACCTGGGTTGGAGGGGAATATAGAACGGGGACAGTGAGTAAAGTGAGATACCCGGGATAGAGGGGAATATAGAACGGGGACAGAGAGTAAAGGGAGATACCCGGGATAGAGGAGAATATAGAACGGGGACAGAGAGTAAAGGGAGATACCCGGGATAGAGGGGAATATAGAACGGGGACAGAGAGTAAAGGGAGATACCCGGGATAGAGGGGAATATAGAACGGGGACAGAGAGTAAAGGGAGATACGCGGGATAGTGGGGAATATAGAACGGGGACAGAGAGTAAAGGGAGATACCCGGGATAGAGGGGAATATAGAACGGGGACAGAGAGTAAAGGGAGGTACCCGGGATAGAGGGGAATATAGAACGGGGACAGTGAGTAAAGGGAGATACCCGGGATAGAGGGGAATATAGAACGGGGTCAGAGAGTAAAGGGAGATACCCGGGATAGAGGGGAATATAGAATGGGGACAGAGAGTAAAGGGAGATACCCGGGATAGTGGGGAATATAGAACGGGGACAGAGAGTAAAGGGAGATACCCGGGATAGAGGGGAATATAGAACGGGGACAGAGAGTAAAGTGAGATACCGGGATAGAGGGGAATATAGAAGGGGGACAGAGAGTAAATGGAGATACCCGGGATAGAGGGGAATATAGAACGGGGACAGAGAGTAAAGGGAGATACCCGGGATAGAGGGGAATATAGAACGTGGACAGAGAGTAAAGGGAGATACCCGGGATAGAGGGGAATATGGAACCGGGACAGAGAGTAAAGGGAGATACCCGGGATAGAGGGGGAAAAAGAACGGGGACAGTGAGTAAAGGGAGATACCCTTTATAGAGGGGAATATAGAACGGGGACAGAGAGTAAAGGGAGATACCCGGGATAGAGGGGAATATAGAACGGGGACAGAGAGTAAAGGGAGATACCCGGGATAGAGGCGAATATAGAACGGGGACAGAGAGAAAAGGGAGATACCAGGGATCGAGGGGAATATAGAATGGGGACAGAGAGTAAAGGGAGATACCCGGGATAGAGGGGAATATAGAACGGAGACAGAGAGTAAAGGGAGATACCCGGGATGGAGGGGAATATAGAACGGGGACAGAGAGTAAAGGGAGATACAAGGGATAGAGAGAAATATAGAATGGGAACAGAGAGTAAAGGGAGCTACCCGGGATAGGGGGAATATAGAATGGGGACAGAGAGTAAAGGGAGATACCCAGGATAGAGGGGAATATAGAACGGGGACAGAGAGTAAAGGGAGATACCCAGGATAGAGGGGAATATAGAATGGGGACAGAGAGTAAAGGGAGATACCCGGGATAGAGGGGAATATAGAACGGGGACAGAGAGTAAAGGGAGATACCCGGGATAGAGGGGAATATAGAACGGGGACAGAGAGTAAAGGGAGATACCCGGGATAGAGTGGAATATAGAATGGGGACAGAGAGTAAAGGGAGGTTCCCGGGATAGAGGGGAATATAGAACGGGGACAGAGAGTAAAGTGAGATACCTGGGTTGGAGGGGAATATAGAACGGGGACAGTGAGTAAAGTGAGATACCCGGGATAGAGGGGAATATAGAACGGGGACAGAGAGTAAAGGGAGATACCCGGGATAGAGGGGAACATAGAACGGGGACAGAGAGTAAAGGGAGATACCCGGGATAGAGGGGAATATAGAACGGGGACAGAGAGTAAAGGGAGATACCCGGGATAGAGGGGAATATAGAACGGGGACAGTGAGTAAAGGGAGATACACGGGATAGAGGGGAATATAGAACGGGGACAGAGAGTAAAGGGAGATACCCGGGATAGAGGGGAATATAGAACGGGGACAGTGAGTAAAGGGAGATACCCAGGATAGAGGGGAATTTCGAACGGCGACAGAGAGTAAAGGGAGATACCCGGGATAGAGGGGAATATAGAACGGGGTCAGAGAGTAAAGGGAGATACCCGGGATCGAGGGGAATATAGAATGGGGACAGAGAGTAAAGGGAGATACCCGGGATAGAGGGGAATATAGAACGGAGACAGGGAGTAAAGGGAGATACCCGGGATGGAGGGGAATATAGAACGGGGACAGAGACTAAAGAGAGATACAAGGGATAGAGAGAAATATAGAACGGGAACAGAGAGTAAAGGGAGATACCCGGGATAGGGGTAATATAGAATGGGGACAGAGAGTAAAGGGAGATACCCAGGATAGAGGGGAATATAGAACGGGGACAGAGAGTAAAGGGAGATACCCAGGATAGAGGGGAATATAGAACGGGGACAGAGAGTAAAGGGAGATACCCGGGATAGAGGGGAATATAGAATGGGGACAGAGAGTAAAGGGAGATACCCGGGATAGTGGGGAATATAGAAAGGGGACAGAGAGTAAAGGGAGATACCCGGGATAGAGGGGAATATAGAACGGGGACAGAGAGTAAAGTGAGATACCCGGGATCGAGGGGAATATAGAAGGGGGTCAGAGAGTAAATGGAGATACCCGTGATAGAGGGGAATATAGAACGGGGACAGAGAGTAAAGGGAAATACCCGGGATAGAGGGGAATATAGAACGTGGACAGAGAGTAAAGGGAGATACCCGGGATAGAGGGGAATATGGAACCGGGACAGAGAGTAAAGGGAGATACCCGGGATAGAGGGGAATATAGAACGGGGACAGTGAGTAAAGGGAGATACCCTTTATAGAGGGGAATATAGAACGGGGACAGAGAGTAAAGGGAGATACCCGGGATAGAGGGGAATATTGAACGGGGACAGAGAGTAAAGGGAGATACCCGGGATAGAGGGGAATATAGAACGGGGACAGTGAGTAAAGGGAGATACCCGGGATCGAGGGGAATATAGAATGGGGACAGAGAGTAAAGGGAGATACCCGGGATAGAGGGGAATATAGAACGGAGACAGAGAGTAAAGGGAGATACCCGGGATGGAGGGGAATATAGAACGGGGACAGAGAGTAAAGGGAGATACAAGGGATAGAGAGAAATATAGAACGGGAACAGAGAATAAAGGGAGATACCCGGGATAGGGGGAATATAGAATGGGGACAGAGAGTAAAGGGAGATACCCAGGATAGAGGGGAATATAGAACGGGGACAGAGAGTAAAGGGAGATACCCAGGATAGAGGGGAATATAGAAAGGGGACAGAGAGTAAAGGGAGATACCCGGGATAGAGGGGAATATAGAACGGGGACAGAGAGTAAAGGGAGATACCCGGGATAGAGGGGAATATAGAACGGGGACAGAGAGTAAAGGGAGATACCCGGGATAGAGTGGAATATAGAACGGGGACAGAGAGTAAAGGGAGGTTCCCGGGATAGAGGGGAATATAGAACGGGGAGAGAGAGTAAAGTGAGATACCTGGGTTGGAGGGGAATATAGAACGGGGACAGTGAGTAAAGTGAGATACCCGGGATAGAGGGGAATATAGAACGGGGACAGAGAGTAAAGGGAGATACCCGGGATAGAGGAGAATATAGAACGGGGACAGAGAGTAAAGGGAGATACCCGGGATAGAGTGGAATATAGAACGGGGACAGAGAGTAAAGGGAGATACCCGGGATAGAGGGGAATATAGAACGGGGTCAGAGAGTAAAGGGAGATACCCGGGATCGAGGGGAATATAGAATGGGGACAGAGAGTAAAGGGAGATACCCGGGATAGAGGGGAATATAGAACGGAGACAGGGAGTAAAGGGAGATACCCGGGATGGAGGGGAATATAGAACGGGGACAGAGACTAAAGGGAGATACAAGGGATAGAGAGAAATATAGAACGGGAACAGAGAGTAAAGGGAGATACCCGGGATAGGGGTAATATAGAATGGGGACAGAGAGTAAAGGGAGATACCCAGGATAGAGGGGAATATAGAACGGGGACAGAGAGTAAAGGGAGATACCCAGGATAGAGGGGAATATAGAATGGGGACAGAGAGTAAAGGGAGATACCCGAGATAGAGGGGAATATAGAACGGGGACAGAGAGTAAAGGGAGATACCCGGGATAGAGGGGAATATAGAACGGGGACAGAGAGCAAAGGGAGATACCCGGGATAGAGGGGAATATAGAACGGGGACAGAGAGTAAAGGGAGGTACCCGGGATAGAGGGGAATATAGAACGGGGACAGTGAGTAAAGGGAGATACCCGGGATAGAGGGGAATATAGAACGGGGACAGAGAGTAAAGGGAGATACCCGGGATAGAGGGGAATATAGAATGGGGACAGAGAGTAAAGGGAGATACCCGGGATAGTGGGGAATATAGAAAGGGGACAGAGAGTAAAGGGAGATACCCGGGATAGAGGGGAATATAGAACGGGGACAGAGAGTAAAGTGAGATATCCGGGATCGAGGGGAATATAGAAGGGGGACAGAGAGTAAATGGAGATACCCGGGATAGAGGGGAATATAGAACGGGGACAGAGAGTAAAGGGAAATACCCGGGATAGAGGGGAATATAGAACGTGGACAGAGAGTAAAGGGAGATACCCGGGATAGAGGGGAATATGGAACCGGGACAGAGAGTAAAGGGAGATACCCGGGATAGAGGGGAATATAGAACGGGGACAGTGAGTAAAGGGAGATACCCTTTATAGAGGGGAATATAGAACGTGGACAGAGAGTAAAGGGAGATACCCGGGATAGAGGGGAGTATTGAACGGGGACAGAGAGTAAAGGGAGATACCCGGGATAGAGGGGAATATAGAATGGGGACAGTGAGTAAAGGGAGATACCCGGGATCGAGGGGAATATAGAATGGGGACAGAGAGTAAAGGGAGATACCCGGGATAGAGGGGAATATAGAACGGAGACAGAGAGTAAAGGGAGATACCCGGGATGGAGGGGAATATAGAACGGGGACAGAGAGTAAAGGGAGATACAAGGGATAGAGAGAAATATAGAACGGGAACAGAGAATAAAGGGAGATACCCGGGATAGGGGGAATATAGAATGGGGACAGAGAGTAAAGGGAGATACCCAGGATAGAGGGGAATATAGAACGGGGACAGAGAGTAAAGGGAGATACCCAGGATAGAGGGGAATATAGAATGGGGACAGAGAGTAAAGGGAGATACCCGGGATAGAGGGGAATATAGAACGGGGACAGAGAGTAAAGGGAGATACCCGGGATAGAGGGGAATATAGAACGGGGACAGAGAGTAAAGGGAGATACCCGGGATAGAGTGGAATATAGAACGGGGACAGAGAGTAAAGGGAGGTTCCCGGGATAGAGGGGAATATAGAACGGGGAGAGAGAGTAAAGTGAGATACCTGGGTTGGAGGGGAATATAGAACGGGTACAGTGAGTAAAGTGAGATACCCGGGATAGAGGGGAATATAGAACGGGGACAGAGAGTAAAGGGAGATACCCGGGATAGAGGAGAATATAGAACGGGGTCAGAGAGTAAAGGGAGATACCCGGGATAGAGTGGAATATAGAACGGGGACAGAGAGTAAAGGGAGATACCCGGGATAGAGGGGAATATAGAACGGGGACAGAGAGTAAAGGGAGATACGCGGGATAGTGGGGAATATAGAACGGGGACAGAGAGTAAAGGGAGATACCCGGGATAGAGGGGAATATAGAACGGGGACAGAGAGTAAAGGGAGGTACCCGGGATAGAGGGGAATATAGAACGGGGACAGTGAGTAAAGGGAGATACCCGGGATAGAGGGGAATATAGAACGGGGACAGAGAGTAAAGGGAGATACCCGGGATAGAGGGGAATATAGAATGGGGACAGAGAGTAAAGGGAGATACCCGGGATAGTGGGGAATATAGAACGGGGACAGAGAGTAAAGGGAGATACCCGGGATAGAGGGGAATATAGAACGGGGACAGAGAGTAAAGTGAGATACCCGGGATAGAGGGGAATATAGAAGGGGGACAGAGAGTAAATGGAGATACCCGGGATAGAGGGGAATATAGAACGGGGACAGAGAGTAAAGGGAAATACCCGGGATAGAGGGGAATATAGAACGTGGACAGAGAGTAAAGGGAGATACCCGGGATAGAGGGGAATATGGAACCGGGACAGAGAGTAAAGGGAGATACCCGGGATAGAGGGGAATATAGAACGGGGACAGTGAGTAAAGGGAGATACCCTTTATAGAGGGGAATATAGAACGGGGACAGAGAGTAAAGGGAGATTCCCGGGATAGTGGGGAATATAGAAAGGGGACAGAGAGTAAAGGGAGATACCCGGGATAGAGGGGAATATAGAACGGGGACAGAGAGTAAAGTGAGATATCCGGGATCGAGGGGAATATAGAAGGGGGACAGAGAGTAAATGGAGATACCCGGGATAGAGGGAAATATAGAACGGGGACAGAGAGTAAAGGGAAATACCCGGGATAGAGGGGAATATAGAACGTGGACAGAGAGTAAAGGGAGATACCCGGGATAGAGGGGAATATGGAACCGGGACAGAGAGTAAAGGGAGATACCCGGGATAGAGGGGAATATAGAACGGGGACAGTGAGTAAAGGGAGATACCCTTTATAGAGGGGAATATAGAACGTGGACAGAGAGTAAAGGGAGATACCCGGGATAGAGGGGAATATTGAACGGGGACAGAGAGTAAAGGGAGATACCCGGGATAGAGGGGAATATAGAATGGGGACAGTGAGTAAAGGGAGATACCCGGGATCGAGGGGAATATAGAATGGGGACAGAGAGTAAAGGGAGATACCCGGGATAGAGGGGAATATAGAACGGAGACAGAGAGTAAAGGGAGATACCCGGGATGGAGGGGAATATAGAACGGGGACAGAGAGTAAAGGGAGATACAAGGGATAGAGAGAAATATAGAACGGGAACAGAGAATAAAGGGAGATACCCGGGATAGGGGGAATATAGAATGGGGACAGAGAGTAAAGGGAGATACCCAGGATAGAGGGGAATATAGAACGGGGACAGAGAGTAAAGGGAGATACCCAGGATAGAGGGGAATATAGAATGGGGACAGAGAGTAAAGGGAGATACCCGGGATAGAGGGGAATATAGAACGGGGACAGAGAGTAAAGGGAGATACCCGGGATAGAGGGGAATATAGAACGGGGACAGAGAGTAAAGGGAGATACCCGGGATAGAGTGGAATATAGAACGGGGACAGAGAGTAAAGGGAGGTTCCCGGGATAGAGGGGAATATAGAACGGGGAGAGAGAGTAAAGTGAGATACCTGGGTTGGAGGGGAATATAGAACGGGTACAGTGAGTAAAGTGAGATACCCGGGATAGAGGGGAATATAGAACGGGGACAGAGAGTAAAGGGAGATACCCGGGATAGAGGAGAATATAGAACGGGGTCAGAGAGTAAAGGGAGATACCCGGGATAGAGTGGAATATAGAACGGGGACAGAGAGTAAAGGGAGATACCCGGGATAGAGGGGAATATAGAACGGGGACAGAGAGTAAAGGGAGATACGCGGGATAGTGGGGAATATAGAACGGGGACAGAGAGTAAAGGGAGATACCCGGGATAGAGGGGAATATAGAACGGGGACAGAGAGTAAAGGGAGGTACCCGGGATAGAGGGGAATATAGAACGGGGACAGTGAGTAAAGGGAGATACCCGGGATAGAGGGGAATATAGAACGGGGACAGAGAGTAAAGGGAGATACCCGGGATAGAGGGGAATATAGAATGGGGACAGAGAGTAAAGGGAGATACCCGGGATAGTGGGGAATATAGAACGGGGACAGAGAGTAAAGGGAGATACCCGGGATAGAGGGGAATATAGAACGGGGACAGAGAGTAAAGTGAGATACCCGGGATAGAGGGGAATATAGAAGGGGGACAGAGAGTAAATGGAGATACCCGGGATAGAGGGGAATATAGAACGGGGACAGAGAGTAAAGGGAAATACCCGGGATAGAGGGGAATATAGAACGTGGACAGAGAGTAAAGGGAGATACCCGGGATAGAGGGGAATATGGAACCGGGACAGAGAGTAAAGGGAGATACCCGGGATAGAGGGGAATATAGAACGGGGACAGTGAGTAAAGGGAGATACCCTTTATAGAGGGGAATATAGAACGGGGACAGAGAGTAAAGGGAGATTCCTGCCCATTGCACTGTACGGTAGTGAAGTATGGGGCCCGCTAAATCACCAAAGCTACACTAAATGGGAAAAACACACAATAGAAGCCCTACATGCAGAATTCTGCCGAAGCATCCTTCGCACCCAAAGAAAAACGCCAACAAATGCATGCAGAGCCGAACTAGGCAGATACCCACTGATAATAAACATCCAAAAACGAGCACTAAACTTCCTAAATCACCTCAAATCTAGCTCCCCAGACACCCTTCATTTCAAAGCCTTTCAGACCCAAGAGCTAAACCCAGAAAAGAGTCCCCTGAGTCAGCTGCTACTGAAACTAAGTACTCAGCCGGACCCTGACCAGCCCCAGACCAACACAGCCGTCCAAACACCAATCCGAGTGAACCAAATCATTAAAAAATGCAAAGAAACCTACCTGGAACATTGGAACAAAATAACCGAAAGCCAAAGCAGATTAGAATGTTACCGGGCCCTAAAAAGAGAATATAAACTGGCAGACTACCTCACGACCATCAGAGACACAAAACAGAGACAGACCCTCACCAGGTACAGACTAAGCGACCACCAACTGGAAATTGAAAAAGGCAGATACAAGAAATCCTGGCAGCCTAGAGAGAATAGAATATGCGCTCAATGTCTGGCTGGCGAGGTTGAAACAGAAATGCATTTCCTCCTAAAATGCGAAAAATTCAACACATCAAGAAACATATTATTCAACAAGCTAAGCCAAACAACCCCAGATTTCAAGGAATTGGATGATCTGTCAAAATTGAGATTAGTCCTAGGAGAAGGAGACAGACCATACCTTGGGGCTAAATATGTAACAACATGTCACAACCTGAGGACTGTTTAAAAGTAAGACTGTTTAAAATTAATATTGAACATACCAAATGAAGTAGAAAGACTGTTTAAAATTAATATTGTTTAAAAGTAATATTGTATATACCCAATGATGCACTACAAGTACAACAATATGCAAGAGTGAACAACAGTACTAACAGTGAACAACAATACTAACAACAGTGGTTTACCACACCCAACAAATGTCAAATCGATTGACACCTACAGAATGTTGGAAAACTGTACCTTTTTGCTATGTAAGCTTTGGCAATATGGTTCTCTGTAAACTTTCATGCCAATAAAGCATTTGAATTGGAATTGAATTGGAATTGGAGTAAAGGGAGATACCCGGGATAGAGGGGAATATAGAACGTGGACAGAGAGTAAAGGGAGATACCCGGGATAGAGGGGAATATGGAACCGGGACAGAGAGTAAAGGGAGATACCCGGGATAGAGGGGAATATAGAACGGGGACAGTGAGTAAAGGGAGATACCCTTTATAGAGGGGAATATAGAACGGGGACAGAGAGTAAAGGGAGATACCCGAGATAGAGGGGAATATAGAACGGGGACAGAGAGTAAAGGGAGATACCCGGGATCGAGGGGAATATAGAACGGGGACAGTGAGTAAAGGGAGATACCCGGGATAGGGGGAATATAGAACGGGGACAGAGAGTAAAGGGAGATACCCGGGATAGAGGGGAATATAGAAGGGGGACAGAGAGTAAATGGAGATACCCGGGATAGAGGGGAATATAGAACGGGGACAGAGAGTAAAGGGAGATACCCGGGATAGAGGGGAATATAGAACGTGGACAGAGAGTAAAGGGAGATACCCGGGATAGAGGGGAATATGGAACCGGGACAGAGAGTAAAGGGAGATACCCGGGATAGAGGGGAATATAGAACGGGGACAGTGAGTAAAGGGAGATACCCTTTATAGAGGGGAATATAGAACGGGGACAGAGAGTAAAGGGAGATACCCGAGATAGAGGGGAATATAGAACGGGGACAGAGAGTAAAGGGAGATACCCGGGATCGAGGGGAATATAGAACGGGGACAGTGAGTAAAGGGAGATACCCGGGATAGGGGGAATATAGAACGGGGACAGAGAGTAAAGGGAGATACCCGGGATAGAGGGGAATATAGAACGGGGACAGAGAATAAAGGGAGATACCCGGGATAGAGGGGAATATAGAACGGGGACAGAGAGTAAAGGGAGATACCCGGGATAGAGGGGAATATAGAACGGGGACAGTGAGTAAAGGGAGATACCCGGGACAGAGGGGAATATAGAACGGGGACAGAGAGTAAAGGGAGATACCCGGGATAGAGGGGAATATAGAATGGGGACAGAGAGTAAAGGGAGATACCTGGAATAGTGGGGAATATAGAACGGGGACAGAGAGTAAAGGGAGATACCCGGGATAGAGGGGAATATAGAACGGGGACAGAGAGTAAAGTGAGATACCCGGGATAGAGGGGAATATAGAACGGGGACAGAGAGTAAATGGAGCTACCCGGGATAGAGGGGAATATAGAACGGGGACAGAGAGTAAAGGGAGATACCCGGGATAGAGGGGAATATAGAACGTGGACAGAGAGTAAAGGGAGATACCCGGGATAGAGGGGAATATAGAACGGGGACAGTAAGTAAAGGGAGATACCCGGGATAGGGGGAATATAGAACGGGGACAGAGAGTAAAGGGAGATACCCGGGATAGAGGGGAATATAGAACGGGGACAGAGAGTAAAGAGAGATACCCGGGATAGTGGGGTTTATAGAACGGGGACAGAGAGTAAAGTGAGACACCCGGGATAGAGTGGAATACAGAACGGGGACAGTGAGTAAAGGGAGATACCCGGGATAGAGGGGAATATAGAACGGGGACAGAGAGTAAAGGGAGATACCCGGGATAGAGGGGAATATAGAACGGGGACAGAGAGTAAAGGGAGATACCCGGGATAGAGGGGAATATAGAACAGGGACAGGGAGTAAAGGGAGATACCAGGGATAGAGGGGAATATAAAACGGGGACAGAGAATAAAGGGAGATACCCGGGATAGAGGGGAATATAGAACGGGGACAGAGAGTAAAGGGAGATACCCGGGAGAGTGGGGAATATTGAACAGAGACAGGGAGTAAAGGGAGATACTCGGGATAGAGGCAAATATAGAACGGGGACAGAGAGTAAAGGGAGATACCCGGGATAGAGGGGAATATAGAACGGGGACAGAGAATAAAGGGAGATACCTGGGATAGAGGGGAATATAGAACGAGGACAGAGAGTAAAGGGAGATACCCGGGATAGAGGGGAATATAGAACGGGGACAGAGTGTAAAGGGAGATACGCGGGATAGAGTGGAATATAGAACGGGGACAGAGAGTAAAGGGAGATACCCTGGAGAGAGGGGAATATAGAACGGGGACAGAGAGTAAAGGGAGATACCCGGGATAGAGGGGAATATAGAACGGGGACAGAGAGTAAAGGGAGATACCCGGGAAAGAGGGGAACATAGAACGGGGACAGTGAGTAAAGGGAGATACCTGGAAAAGTGGGGAATATAGAACGGGGACAGAGAGTAAAGGGAGATACCCGGGATAGAGGGGAATATAGAACGGGGACAGAGAGTAAAGTGAGATACCCGGGATAGAGGGGAATATAGAACGGGGACAGAGAGTAAATGGAGATACCCGGGATAGAGGGGAATATAGAACGGGGACAGAGAGTAAAGGGAGATACCCGGGACAGAGGGGAATATAGAACGTGGACAGATAGTAAAGGGAGATACCCGGGATAGAGGGGAATATAGAACGGGGACAGTAAGTAAAGGGAGATACCCGGGATAGGGGGAATATAGAACGGGGACAGAGAGTAAAGGGAGATACCCGGGATAGAGGGGAATATAGAACGGGGACAGAGAGTAAAGGGAGATACCCGGGATAGTGGGGTTTATAGAACGGGGACAGAGAATAAAGGGAGACACCCGGAATAGAGGGGAATACAGAACGGGGACAGTGAGTAAAGGGAGATACCCGGGATAGAGGGGAATATAGAACGGGGACAGAGAGTAAAGGGAGATAGCCGGGATAGAGGGGAATATAGAACGGGGACAGAGAGTAAAGGGAGATACCCGGGATAGAGGGGAATATAGAACGGGGACAGGGAGTAAAGGGAGATACCCGGGATAGAGGGGAATATAAAACGGGGACAGAGAATAAAGGGAGATACCCGGGATAGAGGGGAATATAGAACGGGGACATAGAGTAAAGGGAGATACCCGGGAGAGAGGGGAATATTGAACAGGGACAGGGAGTAAAGGGAGATACCCGGGATAGAGGCGAATATAGAACGGGGACAGAGAGTAAAGGGAGATACCTGGGATAGAGGGGAAAATAGAACGGGGACAGAGAATAAAGGGAGATACCCGGGATAGAGGGGAATATAGAACGGGGACAGAGAGTAAAGGGAGATACGCGGGATCGAGTGGAATATAGAACGGGGACAGAGAGTAAAGGGAGATACCCTGGAGAGAGGGGAATAAAGAACGGGGACAGAGAGTAAAGGGAGATACCCGGGATAGAGGGGAATATAGAACGGGGACAGAGAGTAAAGGGAGATACCCGGGAAAGAGGGGAACATAGAACGGGGACAGTGAGTAAAGGGAGATACCCGGGATAGGGGGAATATAGAACGGGGACAGAGAGTAAAGGGAGATACCCGGGATAGAGGGGAATATAGAACGGTGACAGAGAGTAAAGGGAGATACCCAGGATAGAGGGGAATATAGAACGGGGACAGAGAGTAAAGGGAGATACCTGGGACAGAGGGGAATATAGAACGGGGACAGTGAGTAAAGGGAGATACCCGGGATAGAGGGGAATATAGAACGGGGACAGGGAGTAAAGGGAGATACACGGGTTAGAGGGGAATATAGAACGGGGACAGAGAGTAAAGGGAGATACCCGGGATAGAGGGGAATATAGAACGGGGACAGGGATTAAAGGGAGATACCCGGGATAGACGGGAATATAGAACGGGGACAGTGAGTAAAGGGAGATAACCGGGATAGAGGGGAATATAGAACAGGGACAGAGAGTAAAGGGAGATACCCAGGATAGAGGGGAATATAGTACGGGGACAGAGAGTAAAGGGAGATACATGGGATAGAGGGGAATATAGAACGGGGACAGTGAGTAAAGGGAGATACCCGGGATAGAGGGGAATATAGGACGGGGACAGGGAGTAAAGGGAGATACCCGGGTTAGAGGGGAATATAGAACGGGGACAGAGAGTAAAGGGAGATACCCGCGATAGAGGGGAATATAGAATGGGGACAGAGAGTAAAGGGAGATACACGGGATAGAGGGGAATATAGAATGGAGAAAGAGAGTAAAGGGAGATAACCTGGATGGAGGGGAATATAGAACGGGGACAGAGAGAAAAGGGAGATAGCCGGGATAGAGGGGAATATAGAACGTGGACAGAGAGTAAAGGGAGATACCCGGGATAGAACGGAATATAGAACGGGGACAGAGAGTAAAGGGGGATATCCGGGATAGAGGGGAATATAGAATGGGGAAAGAGAGTAAAGGGAGATACCCTGGATAGAGGGGAATATAGAACGGGGACAGAGAGTAAAGGGAGTTACCCGGGACAGAAGGGAATATAGAACGGGGACAGAGAGCAAAGGGAGATACCTGGGATAGAGGGGAATATAGAATGGGGACAGAGAGTAAAGGGACATATCCGGGATAGAAGGGAATATAGAACGGGGACAGAGAGTAAACGGGGATATCCGGGATAGAGGGGAATATAGAATGGGGACAGAGAGTAAAGGGAGATACCCGGGATAGAGGGGAATATAGAACGTGGACAGAGAGTAAAGGGAGACACCCGGGATAGAGGGGAATATGGAACCGGGACAGAGAGTAAAGGGAGATACCCGGGATAGAGGGGAATATAGAACGGGGACAGTGAGTAAAGGGAGATACCCGGGATAGAGGGGAATATAGAACGGGGACAGAGAGTAAAGGGAGATACCCGGCATAGAGGGGAATATAGAACGGGGACAGAGAGTAAAGGGAGATACCCGGGATAGAGGGGAATATAGAACGGGGACAGTGAGTAAAGGGAGATACCCGGGCTAGGGGGAATATAGAACGGGGACAGAGAGTAAAGGGAGATACCCGGGATAGAGGGGAATATAGAACGGGGACAGAGAGTAAAGGGAGATACCCGGGATAGAGGGGAATATAGAACGGGGACAGAGAGTAAAGGGAGATACCCGGGATAGATGGGAATATAGAACGAGGACAGAGAGTTAAGGGAGATACCCGGGATAGAGGGGAATGTAGAACGGGGTCAGAGAGTAAAGGGAGATACCCGGGAGAGAGGGGAATATAGAATGGGGACAGAGAGTAAAGGGAGATACCCAGGATAGAGAGGAATATAGAACAGGGACAGAGAGTAACGGGAGATACCCAGGATAGAGGGGAATATAGAACGGGGAGAGAGAGTAAATGGAGATACCCGGGATATAGGGGAATATAGAACAGGGTCAGAGAGTAAAGGGAGATACCCGGGATAGAGGGGAATATAGAATGGTGACAGAGAGTAAAGGGAGATACCCGGGATAGAGGGGAATATAGAACGGGTCAGAGAGAAAAGGGAGATACCTGGGATAGAGGGGAATGTAGAACAGGGGCAGAGAGTAAAGGGAGATACCCGGGATAGAGGGGATTATAGAACGGGGACAGAGAGTAAAGAGAGATTCCCGGGATAGAGGGGAATATAGAACGGGGACAGTGAGTAAAGGGAGATACCCAGGATAGAGGGGAATACAGAACGGGGACAGAGAGTAAAGGGAGATACCCGGGATAGAGTGGAATATAGAACGGGGACAGAGAGTAAAGGGAGATACCCGGGATAGAGGGGAATATAGAACGGGGACAGAGAGTAAAGGGAGATACCCGGGCTAGCGGGGAATATAGAACGGGAACAGAGAGTAAAGGGAGATACCTGGGATAGAGGGGCATATAGAACGGGGACAGAGAGTAAAGGGAGATACCCGGGATAGAGTGGAATATAGAACGGTGACAGAGAGTAAAGTGAGATACCCGGGATAGAGGGGAAAAAAGAACGGGGACAGAGAGTAAAGGGAGATACCCGGGATAGAGGGGAATATAGAACGGGGACAGAGAGTAAAGGGAGATACCCGGGATAGAGGGGAATATAGAACGGGGACAGAGAGTAAAGGGAGATACCCGGGATAGAGGGGAATATAGAACGGGGACAGAGAGTTAAGGGAGATACCCGGGATAGAGGGAATATAGAACGGGGACAGAGAGTAAAGGGAGATACCCGGGATAGAGGGGAAAATAGAACGGGGACAGAGAGTAAAGGGAGATACCCGGGATAGTGGGGTTTATAGAACGGGGACAGAGAGTAAAGGGAGACACCCGGGATAGAGGGGAATACAGAACGGGGACAGTGAGTAAAGGGAGATACCCGGGATAGAGGGGAATATAGAACGGGGACAGAGAGTAAAGGGAGATACCCGGGATAGAGGGGAATATAGAACGGGGACAGTGATTGAAGGGAGATACCCGGGATAGAGGGGAATAGAGAACAGGGACAGAGCGTAAAGGGAGATACCCGGGATAGAGTGGAATATAGAACGGGGTCAGAGAGTAAATGAGATACCCGGGATAGAGGGGGCTATAGAGCGGGGACAGAGAGTAAAGGGAGATGCCCGGGAAAGAGGGGAATATAGAACAGGGACAGAGAGTAAAGGGAGATACCCGGGATAGAGGGGAATATAGAACGGGGACAGAGAGTCAAGGGAGATACCCGGGATAGAGAGGAATATAGAACGGGGACAGTGAGTAAAGTGACATACCCGGGATAGAGGGGAATATAGAACAGGGACAGAGAGTAAAGAGAGATACCCGGGACAGAGGGGAATATAGAACGGGGACAGTGAGTAAAGTGAGATACCCGTGATAGAGGGGAATATAGAATGGGGACAGTGTGTAAAGTGAGATACCCAGGATAGAGGCGAATATAGAACGGGGACAGAGAGTAAAGGGAGATACCAGGGACAGAGGGAATATAGAACGGGGACAGAGAGTAAAGGGAGATACCCGGGACAGAGGGAATATAGAACGGGGACAGAGAGTAAAGGGAGATACCCGGGATAGAGGGGAATATAGAACGGGGCCAGACAGTAAAGGGAGATACCCAGGATAGAGGGGAATATAGAACGGGGACAGAGAGTAAAGGAAGATACCCGGGATAGAGAGGAATATAGAACGGGGACAGAGAGGAAAGGGAGATACCCGGGATAGAGGGGAATATAGAACGGGGACAGGGAGTAAAGGGAGATACCCGGGATAGAGCGGAATATAAAACGGGGACAGAGAATAAAGGGAGATACCCGGGATAGGGGGGAATATAGAACGGGGACAGAGAGTAAAGGGAGATACCCGGGAGAGAGGGGAATATTGAACAGGGACAGAGAGTAAAGGGAGATACCCGGGATAGAGGCGAATATAGAACGGGGACAGAGAGTAAAGGGAGATACCCGGGATAGAGGGGAATATAGAACGGGGACAGAGAGTAAAGGGAGACACCTGGGATAGAGGGGAATATAGAACGGGGACAGAGAGTAAAGGGAGATACCCGGGATAGAGGGGAATATAGAACGGGGACAGAGAGTAAAGGGAGATACGCGGGATAGAGTGGAATATAGAACGGGGACAGAGAGTAAAGGGAGATACCCTGGATAGAGGGGAATATAGAACGGGGACAGGGAGTAAAGGGAGATACCCAGGAAAGAGGGGAATATAGAACGGGGACAGACAGTAAAGAGAGATACCCGGGATAGGGGGAATATAGAACGGGGACAGAGAGTAAAGGGAGATACCCGGGATAGAGGGGAATATAGAACGGTGACAGAGAGTAAAGGGAGATACCCAGGATAGAGGGGAATATAGAACGGGGACAGAGAGTAAAGGGAGATACCTGGGATAGAGGGGAATATAGAACGGGGACAGTGAGTAAAGGGAGATACCTGGGATAGAGGGGAATATAGAACGGGGACAGGGAGTAAAGGGAGATACCCGGGATAGAGGGGAATATAGAACGGGGACAGAGAGTAAAGGGAGATACCTGTTATAGAGGGGAATATAGAAAGGGGACAGGGAGTAAAGGGAGATACCCGGGATAGAGGGGAATATAGAACGGGGACAGTGAGTAAAGGGAGATACCCGGGATAGAGGGGAAGAAAGAACGGGGACAGAGAGTAAAGGGAGATACCCAGGATAGAGGGGAATATAGAACGGGGACAGAGAGTAAAGGGAGATACATGGGATAGAGGGGAATATAGAACGGGGACAGTGAGTAAAGGGAGATACCCGGGATAGAGGGGAATATAGAACGGGGACAGGGAATAAAGGGAGATACCCGGGATAGAGGGGAATATAGAACGGGGACAGAGAGTAAAGGGAGATACCCGCGATAGAGGGGAATATAGAACGGTGACAGAGAGTAAAGGGAGATACCCGGGATAGAGCGGAATATAGAACAGGGAAAGAGAGTAAAGGGAGATACCCTGGATAGAGGGGAAGATAGAACGGGGACAGAGAGTAAAGGGAGATACCCGGGATAGAGGGGAATATAGAACGGGGACAGAGAATAAAGGGAGTTACCCGGGATAGAGGGGAATATAGAACGGGGACAGAGAGCAAAGGGAGATACCCGGGATAGAGGGGAATATAGAACGGAGACAGAGAGTAAAGGGAGATACCCGGGATAGAGGGGAAAATAGAACGGTGACAGAGAGTAAATGGAGATAACCGTGATAGAGGGGAATATAGAACGGGGACAGAGAGTAAAGGGAGACACCCGGGATAGAGGGGAATATAGAACGGGGACAGAGAGTAAAGGGAGATACCAGGGATAGAGGTGAATATAGAACGGGGACAGAGAGTAAAGGGAGATACCTGGGATAGAGGGGAATATAGAACGGGGACAGAGAGTAAAGGGAGATACCCGGGGTAGAGCGGAATATAGAACAGGGACAGAGAGTAAAGGGAGATACCCGGGATAGAGGGGAATATAGAACGGGGACAGAGAGTAAAGGGAGATACCCGGGATAGAGGGAATATAGAACGGGGACAGAGAGTAAAGGGAGATACCCGGGATAGAGGGGAAAATAGAACGGGGACAGAGAGTAAAGGGAGATACCCGGGATAGTGGGGTTTATAGAACGGGGACAGAGAGTAAAGGGAGACACCCGGGATAGAGGGGAATACAGAACGGGGACAGTGAGTAAAGGGAGATACCCGGGATAGAGAGGAATATAGAACGGGGACAGAGAGTAAAGGGAGATACCCGGGATAGAGGGGAATATAGAACGGGGACAGAGAGTAAAGGGAGATACCCGGGATAGAGGGGAATAGAGAACAGGGACAGAGCATAAAGGGAGGTACCCGGGATAGAGTGGAATATAGAACGGGGTCAGAGAGTAAATGAGATACCCGGGATAGAGGGGGCAATAGAGCGGGGACAGAGAGTAAAGGGAGATGCCCGGGAAAGAGGGGAATATAGAACAGGGACAGAGAGTAAAGGGAGATACCCGGGATAGAGGGGAATATAGAACGGGGACAGAGAGTAAAGGGAGATACCCGGGATAGAGAGGAATATAGAACGGGGACAGTGAGTAAAGTGACATACCCGGGATAGAGGGGAATATAGAACAGGGACAGAGAGTAAAGGGAGATACCCGGGATAGAGGGGAATATAGAACGGGGACAGTGAGTAAAGTGAGATACCCGTGATAGAGGGGAATATAGAACGGGGACAGAGTGTAAAGTGAGATACCCAGGATAGAGGGGAATATAGAACGGGGACAGAGAGTCAAGGGAGATACCCGGGACAGAGGGAATAAAGAACGGGGACAGAGAGTAAAGGGAGATACCCGGGACAGAGGGAATATAGAACGGGGACAGAGAGTAAAGGGAGATACCCGGGATAGAGGGGAATATAGAACGGGGCCAGACAGTAAAGGGAGATACCCGGGATAGAGGGGAATATCGAACGGGGACAGAGAGTAAAGGAAGATACCCGGGATAGAGGGGAATATAGAACGGGGACAGAGAGTAAAGGGAGATACCCGGGATAGAGGGGAATATGGAACGGGGACAGGGAGTAAAGGGAGATACCCGGGATAGAGCGGAATATAAAACGGGGACAGAGAATAAAGGGAGATACCCGGGATAGAGGGGAATATAGAATGGGGACAGAGAGTAAAGGGAGATACCCGGGAGAGAGGGGAATATTGAACAGGGACAGAGAGTAAAGGGAGATACCCGGGATAGAGGCGAATATAGAACGGGGACAGAGAGTAAAGGGAGATACCCGGGATAGAGGGGAATATAGAACGGGGACAGAGAGTAAAGGGAGATACCTGGGATAGAGGGGAATATAGAACGGGGACAGAGAGTAAAGGGAGATACCCGGGATAGAGGGGAATATAGAACGGGGACAGAGAGTAAAGGGAGATACGCGTGATAGAGTGGAATATAGAACGGGGACAGAGAGTAAAGGGAGATACCCTGGATAGAGGGGAATATAGAACGGGGACAGGGAGTAAAGGCAGATACCCGGGAAAGAGGGCAATATAGAACGGGGACAGACAGTAAAGGGGGATACCCGGGATAGGGGGAATATAGAACGGGGACAGAGAGTGAAGGGAGATACCCGGGATAGAGGGGAATATAGAACGGTGACAGAGAGTAAAGGGAGATACCCAGGATAGAGGGGAATATAGAACGGGGACAGAGAGTAAAGGGAGATACCTGGGATAGAGGGGAATATAGAACGGGGACAGTGAGTAAAGGGAGATACCCGGGATAGAGGGGAATATAGAACGGGGACATGGAGTAAAGGGAGATACCCGGGATAGAGGGGAATATAGAACGGGGACAGAGAGTAAAGGGAGATACCTGGGATAGAGGGGAATATAGAACGGGGACAGGGAGTAAAGGGAGATACCCGGGATAGAGGGGAATATAGAACGGGGACAGTGAGTAAAGGGAGATACCCGGGATAGAGGGGAATATAGAACGGGGACAGAGAGAAAAGGGAGATACCCAGGATAGAGGGGAATATAGAACGGGGACAGAGAGTAAAGGGAGATACCCGGGATAGAGAGGAATATAGAACGGGGACAGAGAGTAAAGGGAGATACCCGGGATAGAGGGGAATATAGAACGGGGACAGAGAGTAAAGGGAGATACCCGGGATAGAGGGGAATAGAGAACAGGGACAGAGCATAAAGGGAGGTACCCGGGATAGAGTGGAATATAGAACGGGGTCAGAGAGTAAATGAGATACCCGGGATAGAGGGGGCAATAGAGCGGGGACAGAGAGTAAAGGGAGATGCCCGGGAAAGAGGGGAATATAGAACAGGGACAGAGAGTAAAGGGAGATACCCGGGATAGAGGGGAATATAGAACGGGGACAGAGAGTAAAGGGAGATACCCGGGATAGAGAGGAATATAGAACGGGGACAGTGAGTAAAGTGACATACCCGGGATAGAGGGGAATATAGAACAGGGACAGAGAGTAAAGGGAGATACCCGGGATAGAGGGGAATATAGAACGGGGACAGTGAGTAAAGTGAGATACCCGTGATAGAGGGGAATATAGAACGGGGACAGAGTGTAAAGTGAGATACCCAGGATAGAGGGGAATATAGAACGGGGACAGAGAGTCAAGGGAGATACCCGGGACAGAGGGAATAAAGAACGGGGACAGAGAGTAAAGGGAGATACCCGGGACAGAGGGAATATAGAACGGGGACAGAGAGTAAAGGGAGATACCCGGGATAGAGGGGAATATAGAACGGGGCCAGACAGTAAAGGGAGATACCCGGGATAGAGGGGAATATCGAACGGGGACAGAGAGTAAAGGAAGATACCCGGGATAGAGGGGAATATAGAACGGGGACAGAGAGTAAAGGGAGATACCCGGGATAGAGGGGAATATGGAACGGGGACAGGGAGTAAAGGGAGATACCCGGGATAGAGCGGAATATAAAACGGGGACAGAGAATAAAGGGAGATACCCGGGATAGAGGGGAATATAGAATGGGGACAGAGAGTAAAGGGAGATACCCGGGAGAGAGGGGAATATTGAACAGGGACAGAGAGTAAAGGGAGATACCCGGGATAGAGGCGAATATAGAACGGGGACAGAGAGTAAAGGGAGATACCCGGGATAGAGGGGAATATAGAACGGGGACAGAGAGTAAAGGGAGATACCTGGGATAGAGGGGAATATAGAACGGGGACAGAGAGTAAAGGGAGATACCCGGGATAGAGGGGAATATAGAACGGGGACAGAGAGTAAAGGGAGATACGCGTGATAGAGTGGAATATAGAACGGGGACAGAGAGTAAAGGGAGATACCCTGGATAGAGGGGAATATAGAACGGGGACAGGGAGTAAAGGCAGATACCCGGGAAAGAGGGCAATATAGAACGGGGACAGACAGTAAAGGGGGATACCCGGGATAGGGGGAATATAGAACGGGGACAGAGAGTGAAGGGAGATACCCGGGATAGAGGGGAATATAGAACGGTGACAGAGAGTAAAGGGAGATACCCAGGATAGAGGGGAATATAGAACGGGGACAGAGAGTAAAGGGAGATACCTGGGATAGAGGGGAATATAGAACGGGGACAGTGAGTAAAGGGAGATACCCGGGATAGAGGGGAATATAGAACGGGGACATGGAGTAAAGGGAGATACCCGGGATAGAGGGGAATATAGAACGGGGACAGAGAGTAAAGGGAGATACCTGGGATAGAGGGGAATATAGAACGGGGACAGGGAGTAAAGGGAGATACCCGGGATAGAGGGGAATATAGAACGGGGACAGTGAGTAAAGGGAGATACCCGGGATAGAGGGGAATATAGAACGGGGACAGAGAGAAAAGGGAGATACCCAGGATAGAGGGGAATATAGAACGGGGACAGAGAGTAAAGGGAGATACCCGGGATAGAGGGGAAAATAGAACGGGGACAGAGAGTAAAGGGAGATACCCGGGATAGTGGGGTTTATAGAACGGGGACAGAGAGTAAAGGGAGACACCCGGGAGAGAGGGGAATATAGAACGGGGACAGAGAGTAAAGGGAGATACCCGGGATAGAGGGGAAAATAGAACGGGGACAGAGAGTAAAGGGAGACACCCGGGAGAGAGGGGAATATAGAACGGGGACAGAGAGTAAAGGGAGATACCCGGGATAGAGGGGAATATAGAACGGGGACAGGGAGTAAAGGGAGATACCCGGGATAGAGGGGTATATAGAACGGGGACAGAGAGTAAAGGGAGATACCTGTTATAGAGGGGAATATAGAACGGGGACAGGGAGTAAAGGGAGATACCCGGGATAGAGGGGAATATAGAACGGGGACAGTGAGTAAAGGGAGATACCCGGGATAGAGGGGAAGAAAGAACGGGGACAGAGAGTAAAGGGAGATACCCAGGATAGAGGGGAATATAGAACGGGGACAGAGAGTAAAGGGAGATACATGGGATAGAGGGGAATATAGAACGGGGACAGTGAGTAAAGGGAGATACCCGGGATAGAGGGGAATATAGAACGGGGACAGGGAATAAAGGTAGATACCCGGGATAGAGGGGAATATAGAACGGGGACAGAGAGTAAAGGGAGATACCCGCGATAGAGGGGAATATAGAACGGTGACAGAGAGTAAAGGGAGATACCCGGGATGGAGCGGAATATAGAACGGGGAAAGAGAGTAAAGGGAGATACCCTGGATAGAATGGAATATAGAACGGGGACAGAGAGTAAAGGGAGATACCTGGGATAGAGGGGAATATAGAACGGGGAAAGAGAATAAAGGGAGTTACCCGGGATAGAGGGGAATATAGAACGGGGACAGAGAGCAAAGGGAGATACCCGGGATAGAGAGGAATATAGAACGGAGACAGAGAGTAAAGGGAGATACCCGGGATAGAGGGGAATATAGAACGGCGACAGAGAGTAAATGGAGATAACCGTGATAGAGGGGAATATAGAACGGGGACAGAGAGTAAAGGGAGACACCCGGGATAGAGGGGAATATAGAACGGGGACAGAGAGTAAAGGGAGATACCAGGGATAGAGGTGAATATAGAACGAGGACAGAGAGTAAAGGGAGATACCTGGGATAGAGGGGAATATAGAACGGGGACAGAGAGTAAAGGGAGATACCCGGGGTAGAGCGGAATATAGAACAGGGACAGAGAGTAAAGGGAGATACCCGGGACAGAGGGGAATATAGAACGGGGACAGAGAGTAAAGGGAGATACCCGGGATAGAGGGAATATAGAACGGGGACAGAGAGTAAAGGGAGATACCCGGGATAGAGGGGAAAATAGAACGGGGACAGAGAGTAAAGGGAGATACCCGGGATAGTGGGGTTTATAGAACGGGGACAGAGAGTAAAGGGAGACACCCGGGATAGAGGGGAATACAGAACGGGGACAGTGAGTAAAGGGAGATACCCGGGATAGAGAGGAATATAGAACGGGGACAGAGAGTAAAGGGAGATACCCGGGATAGAGGGGAATATAGAACGGGGACAGAGAGTAAAGGGAGATACCCGGGATAGAGGGGAATAGAGAACAGGGACAGAGCGTAAAGAGAGGTACCCGGGATAGTGTGGAATATAGAACGGGGTCAGAGAATAAATGAGATACCCGGGATAGAGGGGGCTATAGAGCGGGGACAGAGAGTAAAGGGAGATGCCCGGGAAAGAGGGGAATATAGAACAGGGACAGAGAGTAAAGGGAGATACCCGGGATAGAGGGGAATATAGAACGGGGACAGAGAGTAAAGGGAGATACCCGGGATAGAGGGGAATATAGAACGGGGACAGTGAGTAAAGTGAGATACCCGTGATAGAGGGGAATATAGAAGGGGGACAGAGTGTAAAGTGAGATACCCAGGATAGAGGGGAATATAGAACGGGGACAGAGAGTAAAGGGAGATACCCGGGACAGAGGGAATAAAGAACGGGGACAGAGAGTAAAGGGAGATACCCGGGACAGAGGGAATATAGAACGGGGACAGAGAGTAAAGGGAGATGCCCGGGATAGAGGGGAATATAGAACGGGGCCAGACAGTAAAGGGAGATACCCGGGATAGAGGGGAATATCGAACGGGGACAGAGAGTAAAGGAAGATACCCGGGATAGAGGGGAATATAGAACGGGGACAGAGAGTAAAGGGAGATACCCGGGATAGAGGGGAATATGGAACGGGGACAAGGAGTAAAGGGAGATACCCGGGATAGAGCGGAATATAAAACGGGGACAGAGAATAAAGGGAGATACCCGGGATAGAGGGGAATATAGAATGGGGACAGAGAGTAAAGGGAGATACCCGGGAGAGAGAGGAATATTGAACAGGGACATAGAGTAAAGGGAGATACCCGGGATAGAGGCGAATATAGAACGGGGACAGAGAGTAAAGGGAGATACCCGGGATAGAGGGGAATATAGAACGGGGACAGAGAGTAAAGGGAGATACCTGGGATAGAGGGGAATATAGAACGGGGACAGAGAGTAAAGGGAGATACCCGGGATAGAGGGGAATATAGAACGGGGACAGAGAGTAAAGGGAGATACGCGGGATAGAGTGGAATATAGAACGGGGACAGAGAGTAAAGGGAGATACCCTGGATAGAGGGGAATATAGAACGGGGACAGGGATTAAATGCAGATACCCGGGAAAGAGGGCAATATAGAACGGGGACAGACAGTAAAGGGAGATACCCGGGATAGGGGGAATATAGAACGGGGACAGAGAGTGAAGGGAGATACCCGGGATAGAGGGGAATATAGAACGGTGACAGAGAGTAAAGGGAGATACCCAGGATAGAGGGGAATATAGAACGGGGACAGAGAGTAAAGGGAGATACCTGGGATAGAGGGGAATATAGAACGGGGACAGTGAGTAAAGGGAGATACCCGGGATAGAGGGGAATATAGAACGGGGACAGGGAGTAAAGGGAGATACCCGGGATAGAGGGGAATATAGAATGGGGACAGAGAGTAAAGGGAGATACCTGGGATAGAGGGGAATATAGAACGGGGACAGGGAGTAAAGGGAGATACCCGGGATAGAGGGGAATATAGAACGGGGACAGTGAGTAAAGGGAGATACCCGGGATAGAGGGGAATATAGAACGGGGACAGAGAGTAAAGGGAGATACCCAGGATAGAGGGGAATATAGAACGGGGACAGAGAGTAAAGGGAGATACATGGGATAGAGGGGAATATAGAACGGGGACAGTGAGTAAAGGGAGATACCCGGGATAGAGGGGAATATAGAACGGGGACAGGGAATAAATGGAGATACCCGGGATTGAGGTGAATATAGAACGGGGACAGAGAGTAAAGGGAGATACCCGCGATAGAGGGGAATATAGAACGGTGACAGAGAGTAAAGGGAGATACCCGGGATAGAGCGGAATATAGAACGGGGAAAGAGAGTAAAGGGAGATACCCTGGATAGAGGGGAATATAGAACGGGGACAGAGAGTGAAGGGAGATACCCGGGATAGAGGGGAATATAGAACGGGGACAGAGAGTAAAGGGAGTTACCCGGGATAGAGGGGAATATAGAACGGGGACAGAGAGCAAAGGGAGATACCCGGGATAGAGGGGAATATAGAACGGAGACAGAGAGTAAAGGGAGATACCCGGGATAGAGGGGAATATAGAACAGCGACAGAGAGTAAATGGAGATAACCGTGATAGAGGGGAATATAGAACGGGGACAGAGAGTTAAGGGAGACACCCGGGATAGAGGGGAATATAGAACGGGGACAGAGAGTAAAGGGAGATACCAGGGATAGAGGGGAATATAGAACGGGGACAGAGAGTAAAGGGAGATACCTGGGATAGAGGGGAATATAGAATGGAGACAGAGAGTAAAGGGAGATACCCGGGATAGAGGGGAATATAGAATGGGGACAGAATAAAGGGAGATTCCCGGGATAGAGGGGAATATAGAACGGGGACAGAGTGTAAAGGGAGATACCCGGGGATAGAGGGGAATATAGAATGGGGACAGAGAGTAAAGGGAGATACCCGGGATAGAGGGGAATATAGAACGGTGACAGAGAGTAAAGGGAGATACCTGGGATAGAGGGAATATAGAACGGGGACAGAGAGTAAAGGGAGATACCTGGGATAGAGGGGAATGTAGAACGGGGACAGAGAGTAAAGGGAGATACCCGGGGTAGAGCGGAATATAGAACAGGGACAGAGAGTAAAGGGAGATACCCGGGATAGAGGGGAATATAGAACGGGGACAGAGAGTAAAGGGAGATACCCGGGATAGTGGGGAATATAGAACGGGGACAGAGAGTAAAGGGAGATACACAGGATAGAGCGGAATATAGAACGGGGACAGAGAGTAAAGGGAGATACCCGGGATAGAGGGGAATATAGAACGGGGACAGAGAGTAAAGGGAGACACCCGGGATAGTGGGGAATATAGAACGGGGACAGAGAATAATGGGAGATACCCGGGTTAGAGGGGAATATAGAACGGGGACAGAGAGTAATGGGAGTTACCCGGGATAGCGGGGAACATAGAACGGGAACAGAGAGTAATGGGAGATACCCGGGATAGAGGAGAATATAGAACGGGGACAGAGAGTAAAGGGAGATACCCGGGATCGAGGGGTATATAGAACGGGGACAGAGAGTAAAGGGAGATACCCGGGATAGAGGGGAATATAGAACGGGGACAGAGAGTAAAGGGAGCTAGCCGGGATAGAGGGGAATATAGAATGGGGACAGAGAGTAAAGGGAGATACCCGGGGTAGAGGGGAATATAGAACGGGGACAGAGAGAAAAGGGAGATACCCGGGATAGAGGGGAATATAGAACGGGGACAGAGAGTAAAGGGAGAGACCCGGGAAAGAGGAGAATATAGAACGGGGACAGAGAGTAAAGGGAGATACCCGGGATAGAGGGGAATATAGAACGGGGACAGAGAGTAAAGGGAGATACCCGGGATAGAGGGGAATATAGAACGGGGACAGAGAGTAAAGGGCGATACCCGGGATAGAGGGGAATATAGAACGGGGACAGAGAGTAAAGGGAGATACCCGGGATAGAGGGGAATATAGAACGGGGACAGAGAGTAAAGGGAGATACCCGGGATAGAGGGGAATATAGAACGGGGACAGAGAGTAATGGGAGATACCTGGGATAGAGGGGAATATAGAACGGTGACAGAGAGTAAAGGGAGATACCCGGGATAGAGGGGAATGTAGAACGGGGACAGAGAGTAAAGGGAGATACCCCGGATGGAGGGGAATATAGAACGGGGACAGAGAGTAAAGGGAGATACCCGGGATAGAGGGGAATGTAGAACGGGGACAGAGAGTAAAGGGAGATACCCGGGATAGAGGGGAATATAGAACGGGGACAGAGAGTAAAGAGAGATACCCGGGATAGAATGGAATGTAGAACGGGGACAGAGAGTAAAGGGAGATACCGGGATAGAGGGGAATATAGAACGGGGACAGAGACTAAAGGGAGATACCCAGGATAGAGGGGAATATAGAACGGGGACAGAGAGTAAGGGAGATACCCGGGATAGAGGGGAATATAGAACGGGGACAGAGAGCAAAGAGAGATACCCGGGATAGAGGGGAATATAGAACGGGGACAGGGAGTAAAGGGAGATACCCGGGGTAGAGGGGAATATAGAACCTGGACAGAGAGCATAGAGAGATACCCGGGATAGAGGGGAATGTAGAACGGGGACAGAGAGTAAAGGGAGATACCCGGGATAGAGGGGAATATAGAACAGGGCAGTGAATAAAGGGAGATTCCCGGGATAGAGGGGAATATAGAACGGGGACAGAGAGTAAAGGGAGATACCCGGGATAGAGGGGAATATAGAACGGGGACAGAGAGCAAAGAGAGATACCCTGGATAGAGTGGAATATAGAACGGGGACAGAGAGTAAAGGGAGATACCAGGGATAGAGGGGAATATAGAACGGGGACAGAGAGTAAAGGGAGATACCCGGGATAGAGGGGAATATAGAACGGGGACAGAGAGTAAAGGGAGATACCCGGGATAGAGGGGAATATAGAACGGGGACAGAGAGTAAAGGGAGATACCCGGGATAGAGGGGAATATAGAACGGGGACAGAGAGCAAAGGGAGATACCTGGGATAGAGGGGAATATAGAATGAGGACAGTGAGTAAAGGGAGATACCCGGGATAGAGTGGAATATAGAATGGGGACAGAGAGTAAAGGGAGATACCCAGGATAGAGGAGAATATAGAACGGGGACAGTGAGTAAAGGGAGAAAACCGGGATAGAGGAGAATATAGAACGGGGACAGAGAGTAACGGGAGATACCTGGGATAGAGGGGAATATCGAACAGGGACAGTGAGTAAAGGGAGATACCTGGGAAAGAGGGGAATATAGAATGAGGACAGTGAGTAAAGGGAGATACCCGGGATAGAGGAGAATATAGAACAGTGACAGAGAGTAAAGGGAGATACCCGGGATAGAGGGGAATATAGAACGGGGACAGAGAGTAAAGGGAGATACCCGGGATAGAGGAGAATATAGAACGGGGACAGTGAGTAAAGGGAGATACCCGGGATAGAGGGGAATATAGAATGGGGACAGTGAGTAAAGGGAGAAACCCGGGATAGAGGAGAATATAGAACGGGGACAGAGAGTAAAGGGAGATACCCGGGATAGAGGGGAATATAGAATGGGGACAGAGAGTAAAGGGAGATACGTGGGATAGAGGGGAATATAGAACAGGCACAGACAGTAAAGGGAGATACCCGGGATAGAGTGGAATATAGAACGGGGACAGAGAGTAAAGGGAGGTATGCGGGATAGAGGGGACTATAGAACGGGGACAGAGAGTAAAGAGAGATACCCGGGATAGAGGGGAATATAGAACGGGGACAGAGAGTAAAGCGAGATACCTGGGATAGAGGGGAATATAGAACGGGGACTGAGAGTAAAGGGAGATACGTGGGATAGAGGGGAATATAGAACGGGGACAGAGAGTAAAGGGAGATACCCGGGATAGAGGGGAATATAGAACGGGGACAGAGAGTAAAGCGAGATACCTGGGATAGTGGGGAATATAGAACGGGGACTGAGAGTAAAGGGAGATACGTGGGATAGAGGGGAATATAGAACGGGGACAGAGAGTAAAGGAAGATACCCGTGATAGAGGGGAATATAGAACGGGGACAGAGAGTAAAGGGAGATACCCGGGAGACAGGGGAATGTAGAACGGGTACAGAGAGTAAAGGGAGATACCCGGGATAGAGGGGAATATAGAACGGGGACAGAGAGTAAAGGGAGATACCCGGGATAGAGGGGAATATAGAACGGGGACAGAGAGTAAAGGGAGATACCCGGGATAGAGGGGAATATAGAACGGGGACAGACAGTAAAGGGAGATACCCGGGATAGAGGGGAATATGGAACGGGGACAGAGAGTAAAGGGAGATACCCGGGATAGAGGGGAATATAGAACGGGGACAGACAGTAAAGGGAGATACCTGGGATAGAGGGGAATATGGAACGGGGACAGACAGTGAAGGGTGCTACCTGGGATACATGGGAATAATGAACAGGATCAGATAATAAATGATGGGCCCCAGTTTCCATTACTCTCTGCGGGTCCCAGCCTTTCATAGATTCAGAGAATGTTTACAGCACTGAAGACCATTCGGCCCGTCGAGCCCGTGCCGGCTCTCTGCAAGAGCAATTCAGCTATTCCCGCTCCCCCACCCTTTCCCCATCGCCCTGCAAATATTTTTCCTTCGGGTACTTATCCAACTCACTTCTGAAAGCTGTGATTGATTCTGCCACCACTCTACTTTCAGGCAGTGCATTCCAGATCTAAACCACTCGCTGAGCAAAAGATATTTTCATGTCGCCTTTGGTTCTTCTGCCAATCACCTTAAATCTGTGGCCTCTGGTTCTCCATCCTTCTGCCAATGGGAACCGTTTCTCTCTATCTACTTTGTTCAGATTTTGAACTCCTCTATCAAAACTCCTCTCGATCTTCTCTGCTCTAAGGAGAACAACCCCAGCATCTCCAGTCTATCCACGTAACTGAAGTCCATTATCCCTTGAGTCATTCTTGTAAATGTTTTCTGCACCCTCTCTAAGGCAATCATATCCTTCCTAACGTGCGGTGCCCAGAACTGAGCACAATCCAGTTGAGGCCGTGCCAGTGTTTTAGACAGGTTCATCATAATATCCACACTTTTTACTCTATACCTCTATTCATGAAGCTCTTTTAACCTGTCCTGCCACCTTCAATGATTTCTGCACATCGTCATAGAAACATAGAAACATAGAGATAGGAACAGGAGTAGGCCATTCGGCCCCTCGAGCCCGCTCCGCCATTCAACGAGATCATGGCTGATCCTCATCTGAGATCTTAGCTGATCTTACCAGTTCAGTACCCCGTCCCCGCCTTTTCTCCGTAACCCTTAATCCCCTTAGCCTTCAGAAATATATCCAATTCTCTCTTGAAAATATTTATTGAATTAGCCTTCACAGCCCTCTGTAGCAGGGAATTCCACAGGCTCACCACTCTTTGAGTGAAGAAATTCTTCCTCATCTCTGTTTTAAATGATTTGCCCGCTATTTTTAGACTGTGGCCCCTGGTTCTGTGCTCCCCTGCCATTGGAAACATTCTCTCTGAATTCAGCCTGTCCAGGCCTGCCATAATTTTATATGTTTCGATGAGATCCCCTCTCAATCTTCTAAACTCCAGTGAGTACAAGCCCAAACTATTCAATCTCTCCTCGTAGGTCATTCCCGCCATTCCAGGTATCAGCCTGGTGAATCGCCGCTGCACTCTTTCCATGGCAAGAACATCCTTCCGCAGATGGGGCGACCAAAACTGTACACAATACTCCAGATGCGGTCTCACCAGCACCTTGTACAGCTGTAGTAAGGTATCCCTATTCCTATACTCGAACCCCCTTGATATGAAGGCCAACATACCATTTGCCTTCTTAATCGCCTGTTGCACCTGCATGCTCTCCTTCAGTGACTGGTGCACAAGAACACCCAGGTCCCTCTGCACTTCCCCATCTCCCAATCTATTGCCATTTAGATAATAATCTACCCTCCTGTTTTTACCCCCAAAGTGGATAACCTCGCATTTATCCACATTATAGTGCATCTGCCACGTATCCGCCCATTCTCCCAACCTGTCCAAATCGCACTGTAGCCTCCTGACATCCTCATCAGAGCCCACCCCTCCTCCTAGTTTAGTGTCGTCAGCGAATTTGGAAATATTGCATCCAATTCCCTGATCCAGATCATTTATATATATTGTGAACAGCTGGGGTCCCAGGACAGATCCTTGCGGCACCCCGCTGGTCACTGCCTGCCACTCCGAAAACGAGCCGTTTATTCCAACTCTCTGTTTTCTATCCGCCAGCCAGTTCTCTATCCACGTTAATACTTTGCCCCCAATCCCATGAGCCTTAATTTTGCATGATAATCTTTTGTGTGGAACCTTATCGAAGGCTTTCTGGAAGTCAAGGTACACCACATCCACTGGCTCTCCCCCATCTATTTTACCAGTTACTTCCTCAAAAAATTCCAGCAGATTAGTCAAACACGATTTACCCTTTGTAAATCCATGTTGACTCTGTCCGATCCTTTCCCCATTTGTCAAGTGCTCCGCTATTTTATCCTTAATAATGGACTCTAGCATTTTGCCCACAACCGATGTAAGGCTTACTGGTCTATAATTCCCTGCTTTCTCTCTACCCCCCTTTTTAAATATTGGGGTAACATTAGCTACCCTCCAATCCACGGGTACTGTTCCCGAGTCAATGGAGTTCCGGAAGATGATCCTTAGAGCATCTGCTATCTCCAGGGCCACCTCCTTAAGTACCCTAGGATGTAGTTTATCAGGCCCCGGGGATTTGTCGGCCTTCAGTCCCCTCAACTTACCCAACACCATATCCCTAGAGATACTAATTTCTGTCAGCTCCTCCCTCTCATTAGTCCCTATGTTTGCCGATATTCCTGGGAGGTTATTTGTGTCCTCCTTTGTGAATACAGAACCAAAGTATGAGTTTAATTGGTCTGCCATTTCCTTATTCTCCATTATATATTCTCCCGAATCGGACTGCAAGGGACCGACTTGGGATTTTACCAGTCTTTTCCTCCTGATATACCGATAAAAGCTTTTGCAGTCTGTCTTTATGTTTGCTGCAAGTTTACTTTCGTATTCTATTTTCCCCTTCCTGATTAATCCCTTTGTCCTCTTTTGCTGTATCCTGTACTGCCCCCAATCTTCCGGTCTGGTGCTTTTTTTTGCCAGTTGATATGCCCTTTTTTTTGATTTTATGCTGTCCCTAATTTCCCTCGTTATCCACGGTTGAGCCACCTTTTTAGGTTTATTTTTATGCCAAACCGGTATAAACATGTTCTGGAATTCTTCCATTCTATCTTTGAATGCTTGCCATTGTCTATCCACTGTCAATCCCCCCAGAAACACCACCCAATCAATCTTACCCAATTCCCGTCTCATACCCTCGTAATTCCCTTTATTTAAGTTCTGGACCTTAGTCTCTGATTCAATTTCCTCACTCTCCATCTCGACTGAGAGCTCGATCATATTATGATCGCTCTGACCCAAGGGGCCTCGTACAAGAAGATTGTTGATAAGTCCCTTCTCATTGCACAATACCCAGTCTAAAATGGCCTGATCTCGAGTCGGCTCCTCGACATATTGGTCCAGATAACCGTCCCGAAAACATTCCAGGAATTCCTCCTCCTCAGAATTTTTACTAATTTGGGTAGTCCAATCAATATGTAAATTAAAGTCACCCATGATGACAGCTGTGCTCTTATCGCACGCTTCTCTAATTTCCCTTTTTATGCCTTCCCTCACCTCCATATTACTATTTGGAGGCCTATATATCACACCCACTAACGTTTTCCTCCCCTTGCTATTTCTCATTTCTACCCATACAGATTCCGTTTCATCCGAGTTAATATCCTTCCTTTCCATTGCATTAATCCCCTCCTTTACCAGCAATGCTACCCCACCTCCCCTACCTTTTTGCCGATCCTTCCTAAATATTGTATATCCCTGGATGTTAAGTTCCCAGCCTTGCCCACCCTGCAGCCACGTTTCTGTAATCCCAATCAAATCATACTTGTTTACCTCTATTTCCACAACTAATTCATCCACCTTGTTCCTAATGCTTCTAGCATTAAGATACAAAGCCTTCAGGCTTGCTTTTTTCACACTCTCATTATGAATTAGTTTGGCCCTTTGTGTTTCTCTCCTTTGCTTATTGCTTCTCACCTTTCTACCATCTATTTCTGACTTCATATGACTTCCCTCTTTTCCACTATCTAGGTTCCCATCCCCCTGCCAAATTAGTTTAAATCCTCCCGAACCGCCCTAGAAAATATTACCCCGAGGACATCGGCTCCCTCACAGCTCAGGTGTAGACCGTCCCCTTGGTACAGGTCACTCCTCCCCAAGAACTGGTTCCAATGCCTCAAGAATTTAAATCCCTCTCCCTTGCACCACTGCTCAAGCCACGTATTTAGCTTATCTATCTTACTCTCTCTAAACTTATTAGCTCGTGGCACTGGTAGCAATCCAGAGATTACTACCTTTGAGGTCCTACTTTTCAATTTAGCTCCTAACTCCCTAAATTCAGCTTGTAGGACCTCCTCCCTCTTTTTACCTACATCGTTGGTACCTACATGTACCACGACAACTGGCTGATCCCCCTCCCCCTTCAGAATGCTCTGCACCCGCTCCGAGACATCCTTGACCCTTGCACCAGGGAGGCAACATACCATCTTGGAGTCTCGGTCTCGGCCACAGAAACTCCTATCTATCCCCCTTACAATTGAATCCCCTATCACTATAGCCCTATCCCTCTTTTTCCCACCCTTCTGTGCAGCAGAGCCAGTCATGGTGCCCTGAACCTGGCTGCTGGTGCCTTCCCCTGATAATCATCTCCCCCAACAGTACCCAAAACGGTAAACCTGTTTTGGAGGGAGATGACCGCAGGTGACTCCTGCACTACCTTCCTGCCTTTACCCTGCCTTTTGGTCACCCATTTACTGTCTGAGCTAGCCTTTACCTGCGGTGTGACCAACTCACTGAATGTGCTATCCACAACATCCTCAGCATCGCGTATGCTCCAGAGTGAGTCCATTCGCAGCTCCAGCACCGCCATGCGGTCTGCTAGGAGCTGCAGCTGGACACACTTCCTGCACACATAGTTGTCAGGGACAGTGTCCCTGATTTCCCACATGGCACAGGAGAAGCATGACACGGGTCCGAGCTGCCCTTCCATGACTTAACCCTTACAATACCCTTTTATTTACTACGATTTAGCTTAACTATTGAATTCTACTTAGAATAAGTTTGTGAAAGTACTCACCAACCAGTCACCTACCTGTTTTCTGGTGTTGTATTTTCACTGCCGCCTCCTGTCCTGGAACCTTCTCCACCTAGGTTAGGCTCCTGAAATAAAATAAATTGAACCTACCTTTTCAACTTCCCCTAACCCCTAAAAGGTTAGAGGAGGTGGAAGGGTGGGAGACACTACACTGTAGTGTTTCGGGTTTAGCAACAGCTCCACCTATATAAGAGTTACTGGCCTCCTGCTCTCCCGTCTGCACCAGCTGTGAAAGAAAAAGCCCGCGAAAGGTGAGCTTTTAAACTCACCAGTTACTGGCCTCCTGCTCTCCCGACTGCCCCAGCTGTGGTCTCGGGCCTCGCCTCTCTCCGATTTTTATACCCATAGGCATCTCTGTTCATGCACCAACTTTAGGATTGTACCCTTTAATTTATATATTATCTCCCCATTATTTCTACCAGAATGTATTATTTCGCACATTTCTGCAGTAAATTTCATCTGCCATGTGTCCGCCAATTCCATCAGCCTGTCTAAGTCCTCTTGAATACAATCACTTTCCTCCTCACTGTTCACTATGCTTCCAAGTTTGTGTCATGTGCAAATTTTGAAATTATGCCCTGTACATACAGATCCAAGTCATTAATATATATCAAGAATAGCAATGGTCCTAGAACTGACCTCTTGGGAAAAACACTGTATCTTCCTCCAGTCCGACAAACAACTGTTCACCTTTACTCTCTGTTTCCTGTCACTTAACAATTTCTTATCCATGCTGCCACTGCCCCTTTTATTCCATGGGCTTCAGCTTTGCTGGCAAGCCGATTGAATGGCACTTTGTCGAACGCCTTTTGGAAATCCATGTACACCACGTCTACTGCATTGCCCCCATCAACCCTCTCTGTTACCTCATCAGATAACTGGATTAAGTTGGTTCAGCACGATTTGCCTTTAACAAATGCGTGCTAGCTTTCCTTAATTAATCCACACTTGTCTGAGGGACTCTTAATGTTTTCCCGATTTATTATTTAAAAAATCTTCCCCACTACCGAGGTTAAACTGACTGGCCTGTAGTTGCTGGAATTATTTTTACGCCCTTTTTTGGCCAAAGTTGTCACATTTGCAATTTTCCAGTCTCCTGGCACCACGCCCGTTTCTAAGGAGGATTGGAAGATTATGGCCAGTACCTTACTTCACTTCACACAGCATCCTAGGATGCATCCCATCTGGTCCTGGGGATTTATCTACTTTAAGTACAGCCAGCCTTTCCAGTACCTCTTCTTTATCAATTTTTCTCCCATCCAGTATCTCCTCTACCTCCTCCTTCACTACGTCTATGGCAGCATCTTCTTCATTGGGGAAGGCAGATGCAAAAACTCAGTTAGCACCGCAGCCATATCCTTTGTCTCCATGCGAAGATCTCATTTTTGGTCACTAATCAGCCCTACCTCATAATACTCGTTTACTATTTGTATGCCAATAGAATACTTTTGGATAACCTTTTATGTTAGCTGCCATTCTAGTCTCAGGCCCCCTCTTTGCCTCTCCTATTTTCTTCTTCACTTCGCTTCTGAACTTTTTATATTTAGTCTGATTCTCAGATGTATTCTCGACCTGACATCTGTCATACGCACTCTTCTACTGTGTCATCTTACTCTTTTTCTCTTTCGTCATCCAAGGAGGTCTGGCTTTGGTTACCCTACCTTTCCCCCTAGTGTGAATGTACCTCGACTGTACCTGAAATGTTTCCTCATTAAAGGCAGCCCATTGTTCCATTACAGTTTTGCCTGCCAATCTTCGATTCCAGATTGCCCGGGTCAAATCCATTTTCATTCAACTGAAATTGGCCTTCCTCCAATTAAGTATTTTTACTCTAGATTGCTCCTCGTCATTTTCCACAGCTGATCTAAACCTTATGAAGCTATGTCACTGTTCCCTACATATACAATTGCTCCACTTAACCTATCTCATTCCCCAGAACCAAATCCAGCAATGCCTCCTTCCTCGTTGTGCTGGAAGCAAACTGATTAAGAAAGAATTCCTGAACACACTTCAGAAATTCTTCCCCCTCTCTGCCCTTTAAACTATTACTATCTCAGTCTATATTAGGATAGTTGAAGTACCACATTATCACTACGCTATAGTTCTTGCATCTCATGCAATTTCTCTGCAAGTTTGCTCCTCCATATTTTTCCCACTATTTGGTGGTCTATAAAATAACCTAGTAGTGTAATGACACCTCCATTTTATCTTAACTCGATATAGTTGATTCTGTCCTTGACGACACCAGGACATCGTTTCCCTCCAGCACTGTAACATCCTCCTTAACCAATACTGCCACACCGCCTCTTATATTTCCTTCCCTATCTTTCCTGAACACCTTATATCCAGGAATATTTAATACCCAATACTGCTATATGTTGAACCAGGTCTCTGTTATTGCCACAACATCATATCCCCATTTGGCTATTTGCGCCTGCAGCTCATCAACCTTGTTTGCTATGCTTCGTGCGTTCACATACATACACTGTGAACCTGTCTTAGACCATGCTGTGTTCTCTCTTAGTCTCACTCCACCTAATAACTTACTATACCTTATTTAGTGTTATCCGCATCTCACAATCATCTGTACTCTTTATTTCTCCTTTCTAATGCTACATGCTGGTGTCCAACCCCCTGTCTACTTAGTTCAATCACTCCCCATCTGCACTAGCAAACCTCCCTGCGTGGATATTGGTAATGGCTTTGTTCAGAGGCAAACTGTCTGGCTTGTACCGGTCCCACCTGTCCCATAACAGGCCCCAATGCCCCAGGAGTCTGAAGCCCTCCCTCCTGCACCAGCTCTCCAGTCACGCATTCATCTGCTCTCTCCTCCTGTTTCCATACTCACTCGTGCATGGAGCCGGGAGTAATCCTGAGATTACTGCAATTGATGTTCTGCTATTTAATCTCTTTCCTAACTCCCTAAAATCTGCCTGCAGGACCTCATCGCTCTTTCTACCTATGCTGTTAGTACCAATATGGAGCATGACCTCCGGCTGTTCACCCTCCCCCATCAGAATGTTCTGCGGTTGCTCGGTGATGTCCTTAACCCTGGCACCAGGTAGACAAAATACCATTCTGGAGTCACATCTGCAGCAGCCGAAACACTTGTCTGCTCCTCTAAGTCAAATCGTCTAGCACTATTGCTTTCACTATCTTCATACACCCCGCTGAGATGAGACACTCGTGTTGCCATGGACTTGGCTCCAGCTGTACACCCCAGAGGAATCATCGCCCTCACTGCTACTCAGAACCGAGTACTGGTTGGAGAGCGAGATGCACTCAGGGGACTCTTGCACTACCTGCCTGGTCCTCCTCCTCCATCTGTGTGTCACCCATTCCCACTCTGCCTACGCACTCCTTAGCTGCAGGGTGACCAAGTCCTGAAACGTGCTATGCACATAGCTCTCAGCTTCGCGGATGCACCTCAGTGATGCCAGCGGCTACTCCAACTCTGAAACCCGGAGCGTGGGATCCTCCAGCTGGCAATACATCCTGCACACATGGTTGTTCAGGACACGAGAAGCATCCTGGATTTCCCACATGGCATTGGATGCGCATTCGGCGGGACTCAGCTATGCTGCCATGCCTCTATTTAATTCGACTATTAACTAACTTTACAGAAACGTATGACTAAGAAGTACCAAATTAAAGTTATTAATATGTTATTAACAGTTACTTATTTAATATAATATTAGCAGTTACTAATTTAATATAGTATTAACAGTTATTAATTTAATACAGTATTAACAGTTACTAATTTAATGTAGCATTAACAGTTACTGATTTAATGTAGTATTAACAGTTACTGATTTAATATAGTATTAACAGTTACTAAACTACAAGCTCCTGCTTTAACTCTAACCAACTATTTAACCCCGGCCCCTAACTTGAAGAGCAGAAACAGGGTGAGACCTTTACCAACCAGTCAGTTCCCAGTCTTTGTGTCAGTTAATAAGAGCCATCAGTTCAGGGACTGACTCTGTGATTGTTGTTCCAGTTCTGGTGGATGGCAGATTCCCGAGACTCAAGTTCCACGCACTCACTGCTCCACACAGTACCCAGGCTGGTTAAATGGTAATTTCAGACATTATAATCTCAGATTTACATTCACTGTCCAGCACTGTTCACCTCGGTTACTTTGTTCAATATTTACAAACCTCATTTCAGGTTCTCATCCCACCATGGGACAGGGAGAAGTGGCGAGGACAGTTTGTTTTACCGTGGGTGGAAATCCCTGCTACTGGATCCTGGAGATAAAGATCAAAAACTGCACCAGTTACTGCGTTTATGAGTTGAAGCCGACACCCGGGTGTGACACTGCTTATTGTACAGGTAAACTGGGGGGTGGGGGGGCAAAGGTCAGGAACTCGGCCGGGGGCAAAGGTCAGGAACACGAGGTGCAAAGGTCAGGAAATTGAGGGGCAAAGGTCACGAATAAAAGGGGGGCAATGATCAGGCACTGGGGGGGCAAACGTCAGGAACTTTGGGGGCAAAGATCAGGAACTCGGGGGCAGATGTCATGAACTCGGATGGGGCGAAGGTCAGGAAGTGTGGGTGTAAAGGTCAGGAACTCGGGGGCAAATGGCAGGAACTCGGGGGGAGGCAAATGTCAGGAAATCTGGGGGGCAAAGGTCAGAACTCAGAGGTGAGCAAAGGACAGGAACGCAGTGTGTGAGTCAAGTCAGGAACTCTGCGGTGGGGCAAATGTCAGGAACTCGGGGATAAATGTCAGGATGTCGATGGAGAGGAAAAGTTCAGGAACTTGTGGTGGGCAAATGTTAGCAAGTCCTGGGGGCAAGGGAAAGGAACTCATGAGTGGGCAAATGTCTGGACCTTGGGGCGGCAAAGGTCAGGAACTCGGGAGGGGTCAAAAGTCAGTAACTCGGGAGGGGTCAAAGGTCAGTAACTCGGATGGGCAAATGACAGTAACTCCGGGGGGCAATGGTCAGGAACTCGGCGGGGGGGAAATGTAAGTAACTCGGGGAGGCAAAGGTCAGGAACAGGTGGGGCAAATGTCAGGAACTCGGGTTGGCAAAGTTCAGGAACTCGGGGGGCAATTTCAGGAATTTGGGAGAGGGGAATGTCAGGAACTGGTTGGGAGAGTAGGTCAGGTACTCGGTGAGTGGGGGGAATGATGCAGTCTTGGGCAATACATCCTTCCTGATATGCGGTGCCCAGAACCGCACACAGCATTCCAGATTGGGCCTTACTGGGAGAGTGTTTCTGTAACCAGGACATGGGACACTGCGAGGCCCATGGCCAGTTGTCAATGTCCCAGACACTGACTACTGTGCACCTGCTAAAACTGGGAGATTAAAGGGTCACCGATAGTGTCTTTATTTACATTGAACATCAAGCATCATCAAGGCTGGAACTTTAATGGGCATTGAGAGTTAGCGAGAGAAAATGTACAGCTTGAACCCCTCCCATGTCAGTTATGTGTCAGTATTGAAGTGATGCTGAGAGGGTATGTTTATTTAATGGAATCGGGCAGTAGCAGAATGGTCCCATGGTTGAGGGACTTAAGTTATGTGGAGAGACTGGAGACGCTGGGATATGTCTGTTTAGAGCAGAGAGGGCCACGGGAGATTTGATAGAGGTGTTCAAAATCATGAATGGCTTTAATAGAGTGAATTAGGAGAAACTGTATCCAGTGGCTGAAGAGTCGGTAACCAGAGGACAAAGATTTAATGTGGTTGGTTAAAGAGCCAGAGGCGACATGAGGAAACATTTTCTTACACCGCAAGTTGATTTGATCTCCAATGTGCTGCCTGAAAGAGCAGTGGAAGCAGATTCAGTAGTAACTTGCAAAAGGGAATTTCTAAAGGGATATGATTTACAGGTCTATGGGAAAGAGCAGGGTAGTGGGATTAATTGTACTGTTCTTTCAAAGAGCTGGAACAGGCACGATAGTTCGAATGGCCTCCTTCTGTGCTGTATCATTCTATGATTCTACGATGTAATGTTTGTCAGATGATGCAGACAGACTGAGAATAATAGATTGTTCACATCAGAAGCAAGGATCAGATCTTTTAAAGCGCACATGAGATCATTTAGCAACATATGCAAACTAGTGAGTTGAGAGGGCAAGCTGGGAGAGTGTTTGTGTAACTAGGCACGCGAGACTGCGAGGTCACTGACCAGTTATCAATGTCCCAGACCTTGACTGCAGCTCACACAATAACACTGTGACTGTAAAGGGACTGCGATTGTCTCAGTATTTAAATTAATTGGCAAGAATCACCAAGCGTGTGTATCGTAAGAAGGATTATTGTAATCTCTACACTGGAGTGTGTTACTGATGGACCATTCTCCATTACGAACACAATACTGATATGGGAGGGATTGACCCTGCGAATATTCTCTCTCTAACACTCAGTGCCTAATTGGCCTGCTATCAGTAGGAGGGGAATTGCTAGAATATATTACTAAGGTCGTGTTAACAGGAAACTTGGAAACTCAAAATAAGATTAGGAAGATTCAATACAGTTTCAGTAAAGGGAAATGATGTTTGACGAATCTATTAAAGTTTTTCAGGGTGTAGCTAGCAGGCTAAATAAGGGGGAAACCAGTGGCTGTAGTGTATTTGTATTTTATCATTTTATAAGCTTCAGTGAGATCACCTCTCATTCTTCTCAACTGCAGAGAATCTAGGCCCATTCGACTTAATCGACTTAATCTCTCCTCATAGGACAACACTCTCATCACAGGAATCTATCTGGTGAAGTAGGGATAAACGGGACAAATTCGGCCTGGGTAGCTGTAACTAGTGCAGTGCCTCAAGGATCAGTGCTTCGGTCTCCGCTATTCCAATCTATATCAATGACTTAGATGTGGGGGACTGAGTGTAATGTATCCAAGTTTGCTGATGTTACAAAGGTGGGAAAGTAAGTCTTAGAATAATAGAGTCATAATGGCACAAAACGAGGCCATTCGGCCCATCGAGTCAGTGCCGGATCTCTGTAGAGAAATCCAGTCAGTCCCATTCCCCCGCTCTATCCCCGTAGCCTTGCAGATGTATTTCCCTCAAGTGCCTATCCAGTCTACCCTGGAAAACGTTGAGTGTCTCCGCTTCAAGCATTTCTGTCGGCAGCGAAATCCAGGTCATCAACGGTCGCTGTGTAAAAAATGTTTTTCCTCAAATCCCCCCTGTCTCTCTTGGCAATTCCTTAAATATGTGTCCTCAGGTCCTAACGAGTGGGAAAAGCCTTCTCAAGTCTAGCCTATCCAAACCCATCATAATCTTGTACACCACTATCAAATCAACCCTCAACCTCCTTTGCTCTAATGAAAACAAATCCAGCTTCTCCAACCAGTCCTTGTAGCTAAGAGCCCCCATCCCCTAATCTGGTAAATCTCCTCTGCACCCTCTCAAGGCCATTCACATTCCGTCCTACAGTGTGGTGACCAGAACTGGACACAATACTCCAGTTGTTGTCTAACTAGCACTTTATAAATGTTCAGCATAACTTTTCTACTTCTGTACTCAATACACCTATTAATGAAGCCCAAGATCACAGATGCATTGTTAACCACCTTCAGGGTTAACCCCTTCAGGGACCTATGCATATTAACTCCCAGGGCCCCCTCTCCCTGCACACTCTTTAAAACTGTGCCATTAAGTGTATATTGCCTCTCCCTGTTCCTTCTGCAAAAATGCATCACCTCACACTTCTCTGTATTAAATTCCATCTGACACTTGTCTGCCCATTCTGCTAGCCATTACATGTCCTGTTGCAGTCGATTGGAATCATCTTCACTATTTGCCACACCGCCAAGTTTGGTGTCATCGGCAAATTTAGAAAATCTACACTGTATTCCAATATCCAGGTCATTTATATATATCAAAAAAAAGCAGTGGCCCCAGCACTGACCCTTGGGGAACACCATTGTCTACCATCCTCCAGTCTGAAATACAGCCAGTTACTAAAAGTCGCTGTTTTCTGTCCTTATGCCAATTCCTTATCCAAGCTTCCACTGACTCAACTATTCAATGAGCCTCAATTTTGTTAAACAACATCCTATGTGCTAATTTTTCAAACGGCTTCCTAAAACCTATGTAGACAACATCCATTGCATTCCCTTCATCAACCCTCCCTGTTAATAAATCAAACAATTCATTTAGATTAGTCAAACAAGGACTGCCTTTTACAAAATCTTGTTGGCTGTCCTTCATTAGCTTAAACCTGTCCAAGTGCCTGTTACATTTTTCCTTGATTATTGTTTCTAAAACTTTACCCTTCACTGATGTTAAACTGACCGGCCTGTAGTTACTAGGATTGTCCTTACACACTTTCTTGAACAATGTGGTCACATTTGCCACTTTTCAATCTTCAGCCATCTCCCCCGCATCTAGGAAAGATTGGAAAATTATGCCAAGTCTTTCTGCTATCTCCTCCCACAATTCCCTTAGCAACCTGGGATGCAAGCCATCTGGGCCAGGTGACATGTGCACTCCAAGCATACCCAGCCTTTCTAGTACACCCTGTCTATCAATTTTCACCCCTTCCATTGCTTTTACCGTTTCCACTTCCGACGACCGATATTTTGTCAGAATCCATCTCCTTAGTAAACACCGATACAAAGTATTCATAAGTATTCTAGCCTTGGCGCCTCTAAGCATATATCACCTTCTTTGTCTCCAATAGGCCCCACCCCGCCTCTTACTAGCCGCTTACTGTTTACATGCCAGTGGAAGATGTTTGGGTTCCCTTTTATGTTCCCCGCCATTTTCCTCTAATATTCACACTTTGCCAATCGTATTTACATTTCACATCCCCTCTGAACTTATTGTAAGCTGTGGGGATGACGCAAGGAGGCTGCAAAGTGATATAGACCTGTTAAGTTATTGATGAATTAGGTGGCAGATGGAGCATAATGTGGGGAAATGTGAAACTATCCACTTTGATCAGAAAAATTGAAAAAGAGCACATTTTTTTAAAGGTGAGAGATTAATAAATGTTGATATTCAAAGGGATTTGGGGATCTTTGTACATGAATCGCAGAAAGTTAACTTGCAGATGCAGCAAGCAATTTGGACAGGGAATGGAACGTTAGGCTTTATTGCAAGGGGGTTGGAGTATAAGAGTAAGGAAGCCTTGCAGCAAACATATAGGGCTCTGGTGAGACCACACCTGTCCTGGGCACAATTGCTGTCTCCTTATCTAAGAAAGTCTATACTTTCCGTAGAAGGGGTGCAGCGAATGTTTTCTAGATTGATTTGGGTGAAGAACGTGTCCTATGAGGAGAAGTTAAGTCGAATGGGCCATATTCGATGGAGTTTGGAAGAATGAGAGGTGGTCTCATTGAAACGTGTAAAATTCTTAAAGGGCTTGACAGGGTAGATGCTGAGTGGCTGTTTTTCCTTGGCTGGAGAGAACTAGGGGTCATAGTCTCATGATAAGTGGTCAGCCATTTAGGACTGTGATGAGGAGAAATGTTTTCATTCTGAGGGTTGTCAATATTTGGAATTCTCTACACCAGAGAGTTGTGGATCCTCAGTCGATGAGTTTATTCATTAATGAGATTGATAGATACTTGGTGTGGAGATGCCGGTGTTGGACTGGGGTGGACAATTGTAAGAAGTCACACAACACCAGGTTATAGTCCAACAGCTTTATTTGAAATCACCAAGCTTTTGGAGCGCTGCTCCTTCCTCAGGTGACGAAGGAGCAGCACTCCGAAAGCTTGTGATTTCAAATAAAGCTGTTGGACTATAACCCGATAGATACTTGGGCACGAATGGAACAAATGCATATGGGTTAGGGCAGGAAGGTGGGTTTGAGGTAGACGATCAGCCATGATCTTATCACGTAGCAGGCTCGAGGGGCCGAATGGCCTACTCCTGCTCCTATTTCTAATGTTCTTATGCCCATTAAAGTTCCATTATACACAGACCATTCCCCAATACTGACCAGAACATGCTCAGGCCAGCCCCAGTTCCAATCTCTCTACACCCTTCATGCTGGGCAGCTCAACACAAGTTATGTTACAGCTGCAAAGCTCAGCTGGTTACCATGGGCCCAGGAGAGATGTTTACTTATTTGTTTATCTCAGATCGTTTCAGTAAAAGTCTTTAATTTTCACAAATGTAAAATAGACTGAAAAAGCTGGGGTTATTCTCCTGAGAGCAGAGAAGGCTAAGAGAAGATTTGATAGAGGTGTTCAAAATCATGAAGGATTTAGATAAAGAAAATAAAGAGAAAATGTTTCCACTGGCTGAAGGGTCGATAACAAGAGGGCACAGATTGAAGGTGATTGGGAAAATAACAAGAGGTGACTTGAGATAAAGCGTTTTTACACAACGAGTGGTTAGGATTTGGAAAGCACTGCATAATGGGGTGGCGGAAACAGATTCAGTAGTAGACTTCAAAAGAGAATTGGATAAAAAATTGAAGGAGAAACATTGCTGGGATATAGGGAAAGAGCGGGGGTTAGTGGGACTATTTGGATGATCTTCAAAAGAGCCAGTGCAGACTCGATGGGCGGAATGGTCTTCTTCAGTGCTGTACTATTCCAAGATTCTATAATATTCATATAATCAGTATTTCTATCAGAATATTTATCATACAATTTGTATAATATATTATTAAAATATATTAGCTTCAAATTGATTACATATTCGGGATTAATATATTCAATATTTTATATATATCTAATGTTATAGAATTATCAATAAAGAACCAACATTAGAAAATGTTTTTTAATCAAATTTCACCCCAGGACTGAGGTACTACATGATATCTCTCAATGACCATCGAAAGTCCCTCACCATCTGCATTCAGTGTTCACCTGGGGAGTGAGATACACTTTGATATCTCTCACTGACCATCGAGAGTCCCTCGCCATCTGCACTCTGTTTTCACCTGGGAACTGAGATATCCCATGATATCTCTCACTGACAATCGAATGTCCCTCACCATCTGCACTCAGTGTTCACCTGGGGACTGAGCTACCCTGTAATATGTCTCACTGACCATAGAGTGTTCCTCACCATCTACATTATGTTCACCAGCTCAGTCTGCAGGTGCAGGAGGAGGGTCCCAAATGTTGGAGGTTCCCCCGGGAACTGCAGTCTGAAACTTTCCCGGGCACATGGTGTTCTGTACCTGGGACATAGTAGTTAATGATGAACAGCGAGATCAGTCTGTGAGGAGGGAGGGATAGGGTGAGAGTGAGCCGGACATCCCGAGTCTCTGTGTTAGTAGAAGTAAAACAGAAAACAACTTTCAGTGGCATAGATCAATGGCTGGTTTAGAGCTTCGCTAAATTCCAGCTTTATATTTCTAGCTATTCTATTGGACGAAATGAAGCTGAGGTAATTGCTGCTTTCTGTTAACTGGGAGCGAACGGACAATGTGGAATAGGGAGGGCTGTCTGTGAGCACTGAGTTAGAGGGGACGCTGGGCTGGGAGTCATATTGAAACCTGATTTAGAGAAGGAGACACGTTTCCTGCTTTCATTTGGTAATGTTCTGCCAGGGCGGAGAGTGAGACTGAGGTTATTGGTACTTCGGGGAGTACAGGTCATGGGTATCTTTAACTGTGCTTTTTTTATTCGTTTATGGGATGTGGGCGTCGCTGGCAAGGCCAGCATTTATTGCCCATCTCTAATTGCCCTTGAGAAGGTGGCGGTGAGAAGCCTTCTTGAACCGTTGCAGTCCATCTGGTGCAGGTACTCCCACAGTACAGTTAGGAAGGGATTTCCAGGATTTTGACCCAGCGACGGTGAAGAATCGGCGATATAATTCTAAGTCGGAATGGTTTCTGACTTGGAGAGTAATCTGGAGGTGGTGGTGTTCCCATGCACCTCCTGTCGCTCTCTGTCTAGGTGGTAGAGATCGCGGGTTTTGGGACATGCTGCCGCAGAAGCATTGGCGAGTTGCTGCAGTGCACCTTCTGGATGGTACATACTGCAGCCACGGTACACCAGTGGTGGAGGGTGTGAATGTTTAAGGTGGTGGATGGGGTGCCAATAAAGTGGTCTGCTTTGTCCTGTATGGTGTCGAGCTTCCTGAGTGTTGTTGGTGCTGCATTCATCCAGGCAATAGGAGAGTATTCCATCATACTTCTTACTTGTGTATTCTAGAAGGCAGAAAGGCTCTGGGGAGTCAGGAGGTGAGACATTCGACGCAGAATACCGAGCCTCTGACCTTCTGGCTATGTTTCTGGCCAATGTTCACCCCTAGATTTTGGTGGGGGATTCGGCGATGGTAATGCCATTGAATGTCAAGGGCTGGTTTTTAGTCTGTTGCTTGTTGGTGATAGTCATTGCCTGGCACTTCTGTGGTGCGAATGTTGCCTGCAACCTATCGGCCCAAGCCTGAACGTCGTCCAGGTCTTGCTGCATACGGGCATGGACTGCTTCCTTATCTGAGGAGTGGTGAGGGGCACTGAATACTATGCATTCATCAACGAACATCCCCATTTCTGATCTTATGTTGGAGGGAAGGCCATTGATGAAGCAGCTGAAGATGGTTGGGCCTAGGACACTGCCCTGAGGAACTCCTGGAAACATAGAAACATAGAAGATAGGAGCAGGAGCAGGCCATTCGGCCCTTCGAGCCTACTCCGCCATTCAATGAGATCATGGCTGATCATCCAAGTTCAGTACCCTGTCCCTGCTTTCTCCCCATAACCCTTGATCCCTTTAGCCTTAAGAAATATATCCAGCTCCTTCTTGAATATATTTAATGAATTGGCCTCTACTGCCTTCTGTGGTAGAAAATTCCACAGGTTCACCACTCTCTGGGTGAAGAAATTCCTCCTCATTTCTGTCCAAAGTGGCATACCCTTTATCATTGGACTGTGGCCCATGGTTCTGGACTCCCCGACCATCGGGAACATCCTTCCTGCATCTAGTCTGTACAGTCCTGTCAGAATTTTATGTGTCAATGAGATCACCTGGGGTTGTGATGATTGACCTTCAATCACAAAAAACATTATCCTTTGTGCTAGGTATGACTCCAGCCAGTGGAGTGTTTTCTCCCCGATTCCCATTGACATTAGTTTTACTCGGGCTCCTTCATGGCACACTCGGGGGGACTGATCCGAAATTCATGTGGGGGGAGAAGGTCAGGAACACGGGGGGGAAAGAGAAGGTCAGGAACTCAAGTGGGAGGACGATAAGGACAGGAGATCGGGGTGGAGGGAGAGAAGTTCAGGAACTCGGGGATGGGGGAGAGATGGTCCGAAAATCAGTTGGGAGGAGAAGGTCAGGAACTCGGGGGCGGGGGGAAGAGAAGGTCATGAACTTGGATGCGAGGGCGATAATATCAGGAGCTCGGGTGGGGGAGAGGAGGTCTGGAACTCGGGGTGGTGGTAGTGAAGGCTCGAAAACCATGTGGGGGAGAAGGTCAGGTTCACGGGGGAAAGTGAAGGTCAGGAACTCGAATGTGAGGGTGATAAGGGAAGGAGATCGGGGTGGGGGTGAGAACTTCAGGAACTCGGTGTGGGGGGGGGAGGTCTGAAAATCAGGAGGGGGGAGAATGTCAGGAACTTGGGGGAGCGGAAAGCGAAGGTCATGACCTCAGATGGGAGGGCGATAATATCAGGAGCTCGGGGTGAGGGGGAGAGAAGGTCCGGAACTCGGGGTGGGGGCGAGAATGTCCAAAAGTCAGGTGGGGGGAGGTCAGGAACGCGGGGGGGGAGGAAGAGAAGGTCAAGAACTCGGGTGGGAGGGAGATAAGGTCAGGAACACGGATGGGGCAAGACGGTAATGAACTTGGCGGATGGGGAGAGTAGGTCAAGAACTTGGGAGGGGTGAAAAGGTCAGGAACTCGGTGGGGGAGTAATCGTCAGGATCTCGCGGGGGAGAGAAGGTCAGGGACACGGGTGGGAGGATTGGGAGAAGGTCAGGAGCTGCGGGGGAGAGATGGTCAGGAAATCAGGAGGGGAGAGGAGGTCAGGAACTTGGTGAGGTGAGAGAATGTTGCAACTCAGGGGGCGAGAATGTCTGGAACTCGGTGTGGGAGAGAAGGTCAGGAACACGCGGTGTGCAGTAACTCGGGGGTGGAGAGAAGGTTAGGAAATCATACCGGGGGAGAAGGTCAGGAACTTGGGCTGAGGGAGGAGGTCAGAAACTTTGACAAGAAATTGCACCGGAGGAGAATGTCAGGAACTTGGTTGGATGGAGGTCAGGAAATTGGACGGGGTGAGTAGATCAGGAACTTGGGTGCCATCAGTTTGACTGAAACTTGGGCGGTGGGAGCAGGAACATGTTTACAGGTGGTAGAAGGTCTTAACCCACGATGGCGATTCCTTTCTTTTGCAAGTACACTTTGTTCTGCCTGATGTAGCAAGTCTTCTACTCTAAGGGGACCAATCAGCAATCGGGACTTGTCAATCAAGGGGACCAATTAGAGCTTTGGGTGTTGCAAGTAAACACGTCCGTTTCGAAATGTTCCAGAAGGTTGACTCTGGGATATCCCGTGTCATTAACGGAAAGAAAAAGTTATATTGTGACCTGCCTTGTTGTACGGGGCACAACGAATAAAGGAACTGAAACACAAAGTGTACTTTTCACCAAAGCTACAGGGAGCTGAATCAGACGATGTTCTCCGTGTCTATCGGACACTATGTTCCTCGCGGTGCCTACTGATCGCGAGAGACCCCCAGTGTAGCGCTGGGCACCGCACGCTCCCTTTCCAGATTTTCTGTGTCACGGGGAATGGGATTGGATGAATATGCTTTTTATAAAGACTGGTGTGTGACATTCTCCAGACGCTAGCACCAGCCTGATGACCTGTTCTGATGTTCTCCACTCTGCACTCTCCCATGTCTCTCTTCCTTTATTACAGAGCCCAAGACAGTCCCAAATCAGGGAACCGACGGACAATTGACTCTCAAATCCACTGGCCATTCCTCCTCTAGCCCAACAAGCTTTGCAAGCTCAGGTAACTGCCTTGTGGGGTCCATTCTACACAGATTGTTCAACAACAACAACAACTTGTATTTATATGGCACCTTTAATGTAATGAAATTTCCCAATGCAAGTGCTGAAATCCGCATTCCCGGAGATTCATCCAGCCTCTTAATGAGGGGAGTGGGATACACTGACTGACGTCTGTTGCATGAGGAGATTGAACGGCTTTGGATGCGGGGTAGCGTACCGCAGTGGTTATGTTACTGCACTAATAATCCAGAGGCCTCGACTAATGATCTGAAAATATGAGATTAAATCCCACCACAACAGTTGGGGAATGTAATAAAAATCTGCAATTATAAGCTTGACCATGAAACTATCAGATTGTCATAAAAAACCATCCGGTTCACGAATGTCCTTTAGGGAAGGAAACCTGCCGTCCTTACCCGGCCTGGCCTATATGTGGCTCCAGACCCACAGCAATGTGGTTGACACTCAACTGCCCTCTGAAATGGCCCAGCAAACCCCACAGTTGTATTGAAGAGGGCGGCTCACCACCACCTTCTCAAGGGCAGTTAGGGATGGGCAATAAATGCTGGTCTTGCCAGCGACGCCCACATACCAGGAATGAATAAAACAAAAGAATGACTGAGGTGCGTGGAATTTAGTGATTGTAGGGGTTGGATTAGATGGTTCTGGGCTATATAAAGACTGATGTCGGGAATTCTCCGGACTCTAGTGCAAGCTCTGCACCCTCCTATACCTCTCTTCCTTTCATACAGATCCAGAGACATCCACAACTCAGCAACCTGAGGAACAATCGACTCACCAACCCGCTGACCATATATCCACTATTCCACGGGTGTCTACAGCCTCAGGTATCTACATTGTGGGGTCCATTATATAGACTGCTCACCCAATGTATCTGCAGCAATCCTCAGTTCCTCAGATTGATCCAATCTCTTACTGTGGGGAGTTGGATTTCCTGTCTGACGTGTGTGGGATGAGGAGACTGAGGGGTTTTTGATGCAGCGACTGAGGGAAGTGGATTGCAGTGATGAGGGAGTGGGTTGCAGTGAATTAGGAGAGTGTGATGTAGTGAATAATAGGAGTGGGAGTAAGTGAATGAGTGGAGTGTTATGTAATGAATGAGGGGAGTGTGATGTACTGACTTAGGGGAATGGGATTGGATGATTCTTATACAAACACTGGTGTCGGACATTCTCCGAGTATCAGACTGATGACCTATTCGGCTGTTGTCCAATCTGTACCCTCCCATGTCTCTCTTCCTTTTTTACAGACACATCCCTAACTCAGGAACTCGGGGAACAATCCACTCGGGAATCCGCTGAACATTCATCTTCTCTCCCAGCAGGGTCTGCACCCTCAGGTATCTGCCTTGTGGCGACCATTCTACACAGACTGTTCACTCAATGTAACTGCTGATATCCTCAGTCCCTCAGATTGATCCAGTATCTTATTGAGGGGAGTGAGATGTAATGAAGGAGGGGTGTGGGATGAGCGGACTGTGGGAAGTGGGATGAGGAGACCGAGCAGTGTTAGATGTAGTGACTGAGGGGAGTGGGATGCTACGACTGAGCTGTGCAGGACCAGGAGGCTGAGGGGAGTGGGATGAGGATTTGGATTGCAATGTGATGAGGTGCATTGACGGAGGAGCTTGGGATGCATTGAATGAGGTGAGAGGGCGGCAATTACTGAGGGAAGTGGGATGCAGTGACTGAGGTGAGGGGCAGGCAATTACTGAGAGGTGTGGGATGCAGCGACTGCGGGGAGTGTGTTGCAGTGGCCGAGGTGTCTGGGATGCGGTAACTGATAGTTGTGCGTTGTTTTGATTGAGAGGTGTGGGATGTCGTAACTGAGGGGATTAGATTGGGTGTTAATGCATTCTCTAAAGACCATGTCTGACAGTCTACGGACCCTAGTACCAACCCATTCGGTTGTGCTCCTCTCCGCACTCTCCCATGTTTCTCTTCCTGTATTACAGATACAGAGACATACACAACTCAGGAACCCGAGGAACAATCGACTCGCGAATCCACTGACCGTACATCCACTATTCCAGCGGGATCTGCAGCCTCAGGTATCTGGTTTGTGGTGTCCATTCTACAGACTGCTCACCCAATCTAACTGCTGAAATCGTCAGTCCCTCAGATTCATCCAGTTTCTTACTGAGGGGCGTGGGATGCAATGAGGATGGGTTCTGTGATGAGTGCACTGTGGGAAGTGTGATGAGCAGACGGAGGGGAGTGAGATGGAGTGACTGGGGGGAGTTGGATGCAGTGACTGGGGGGAGTGGAATGAGGCGACTTAGGGGAATGAGATGAGGTGATTGAACCAATTGCACTCTATGGCAGTGAGGTGTGGGGACCGCTAACACAACAAGAATTTGCAAAATGGGACAATCACCCAATTGAGATCCTACATGCAGAATTCTGTAAAAGTATCCTCCGGACTCAAAGGAAAACCATAAACAATGCATGCAGGGCAGAACTAGGCCAATATCCATTAATAATTACTATCCAAAAAAGAGCCACCAAATTTTGGAAACAACTAAAAATGAGCAACCCCTACTGCTATCATTAGGAAGCCCTGAAATGCCAAGAGAGGATCACAAAGAAGAATACCCTCAGTCAACTAGTCCTGGGACTCAGTGAAGTAACTACTAACACTACTAACAATAACCAGCCCCAGGACAGTGACATTGTAGCACAGAGAATTCGACCCAACACAATTGTCACAAAGCAAAAGGAAAAATATCTGTCATATTGGGCAGAAACAACAAAAACCCAAAACAAACTCTATTGCTTCTTGGCCCTAAACAGACAATACAACATGGCTGAATACCTGACCATGGTAAAAGATAGCAAATAGAGAAAAACCTTGACTATGTACAGACTTAGTGAGCATAGCCTGGCGATCGAAAAAGGCAGACACAGGCAGACCTGGCTGACAAGAGAGGACAGGATATGCTCTCACTGCAGTCAGTGAGTGGTGGAGACAGAGATGCACTTCCTCACAGCTTGTGGAAAATATCAAGGCATCAGGGAGAATTTCTACCCCAAATTCATAAAAATATGCCCTGAATTCAGAAATTTGAATGACGACCAAAAACTCCCATACCTACTAGGGGAACAGAGAAATTGTGTAACCTTAGTGGCACACTATGTTACAGCTTGCCATAAACAGAGGGACAACCACTAAATCTAAGAAAAGAGTATATACAAATTATATGAAAGTATATTTATACACTCAGGGATATATCTGTTTATACACTGTATGGATAGATGTGCGTTTATTTGTTCAACCGTGAATGTTTTTCGATGCTTTGGCAACATAAGATGTACCTTGTTATGCAATAAAGCGATTTGAATTGAATTGAATTGAATTGACTTAGGCGAACAGGATGTAGTTTCTGAACGGAGTGGAATTAGTGAGTGAAAGGAGTGGAATTACTGACTAAGGGTTGTGCAATGTATTGGCTGAGGAGCTGCGATGTAGTGATTGGGGAATAGGATGAGGCGAATTTTTGGAGTGGGATGCTGTGAATGAGGCGACAGGGATGCCGTGAATGATGAATGTAGTAGCTGAGGAAAATCAGGTGTAGTGACTGAGGGGAGTGGGTAGAAGTGACTGAGGGGAGTGGGTAGAAGTGACTCAGGGGAGTGGGTAGAAGTGACTGAGGGGAGTGGGTAGAAGTGACTGAGGGGAGTGGGTAGAAGTGACTGAGGGGAGTGGGTAGAAGTGACTGAGGGGAGTGGGTAGAAGTGACCGAGGGGAGTGGGTAGAAGTGACTGAGGGGAGTGGGTAGAAGTGACTGAGGGGAGTGGGTAGAAGTGACTGAGGGGTGTGGGTAGAAGTGACTGAGGGGAGTGGGTAGAAGTGACTGAGGGGAGTGGGTAGAAGTGACTGAGGGGAGTGGGTAGAAGTGACTGAGGGGAGTGGGAAGAAGTGACTGAGGGGAGTGGGTAGAAGTGACTGAGGGGAGTGGGTAGAAGTGACTGACGGGAGTGGGTAGAAGTGACCGAGGGGAGTGGGTAGAAGTGACTGAGGGGAGTGGGTAGAATGACTGAGGGGTGTGGGTAGAAGTGACTGAGGGGAGTGGGTAGAAGTGACTGAGGGGAGTGGGTAGAAGTGACTGAGGGGAGTGGGTAGAAGTGACTGAGGGGAGTGGGTAGAAGTGACCGAGGGGAGTGGGTAGAAGTGACTGAGGGGAGTGGGTAGAAGTGACTGAGGGGGGTGGGTAGAAGTGACTGAGGGGAGTGGGTAGAAGTGACCGAGGGGAGTGGGTAGAAGTGACTGAGGGGAGTGGGTAGAAGTGACTGAGGGGAGTGGGTAGATGTGACTGAGGGGAGTGGGTAGAAGTGACTGAGGGGAGTGGGTAGAAGTGACTGAGGGGAGTGGGTAGAAGTGACTGAGGGGAGTGGGTAGAAGTGACTGAGGGGAGTGCGTAGAAGTGACTGAGGGGAGTGGGTAGATGTGACTGAGGGGAGTGGGTAGAAGTGACTGAGGGGCTGTACGTTATAGTGACTTAAGGAGTTGGTTGTAGTGGATCAGGTGACTGGGGTTGGATGACTATGGGATATTTAAAGTCTGGGGTCTGGCATTCACTGGACTCTTCTATCATCCTGATGATGTGTTCGGGTGTGCCCCACTCCTTCACTCCCTCTTGTTTCTCATCCTTTATTATGGATCCAGAGACAATCCTGACACAAGCAGCCGAGGAACAAGCATCTGAAGAATCCACTGAGAAATCGTCCTCTATCCCAGCGGGGTCGACAGCCTCAGGTATCAGTCTGGTGGGGTTTCTTCAAACAGACACTTCACCCAATGAGACTCCAGAAATGCTCAGTCTCTGAGAAACACCCAGTCTCGAATGTGACCTCTCTCGGATGTCAGATTGCCCCGCACTCTATCCATGATTCCTCGGAATTTTAAATTTCAGGTCAGGGTGGGCAGTCTGGAAAGAGGATAGAATTGGATGTGACTGTGAGAATCATTGGTGGAGTCTGTGTCATTTTGGGAAGGGGCAGTACAGATGGAGCTTGTGATAGCAGGGCGGTGTGTTTCTGACACTGGGTGACTGAATTGGAGGCATGGAATTCACAGCACAGAAACTGGCAATTCTGCCCATCTGACCCATGCTAATGTTTATGCTCCACACAAGCCTCCTCCCACCCTACTTCATCTCACCCTATCAGCTCCACATCCTCATCATTTCACTCCCATGAGTGTATCATCTTCCCCTTAAATGCCTCCATGGTATTTGCCTCAACGACTTCTTGTAGCGAGTTCCACATGCTCACCATTCTCTGGGTAAAGGACTTTCTCCTGAATTCCCTATAGGATATATTAGTGACTATCTTATATTGATGGCCCCTAGTTCTGGATACCTCCACAAGTGGAAACATCCTCACTAGGTCTATCCACTCAAACCCGTCATAATATTACAGACCACTATCATGCCCCCAATCAGCCTTCTCTTGTCTGGAGAAAGTGAGCCCCAGGCTTTGCAATCCTTCCTGATAGTTGTACCCACCCAGTTCTGGGATCATCCTTGTAAACCTTTTTTTTGCACCTTCTCCATTGCCTCTATATCCTTTTCATATTATGGAGACCTTAACTGTGCACAGTGCTCCAAGTGTGGTCTAACCGAGGTATATGGAGACCACAACTGATAGCAAAATGTGGAATAGGGAGGACTGTCTGTGAGCATTGAGTTAGAGGGGACGCTGGGCTGGGAGTCATATTGAAACCTGGTTTAGAGAAGGAGACACGTTTCCTGCTTTCATTTGGTAATGTTCTGCCAGGGCGGAGAGTGAGACTGAGGTTATTGGTACCTCGGGGAGTACAGGTCACGGGTATCTTTAACTGTGCTTTTTTTATTCGTTTATGGGATGTGGGCGTCGCTGGCAAGGCCAGCATTTATTGCCCATCTCTAATTGCCCTTGAGAAGGTGGCGGTGAGATGCCGTCTTGAACCGCTGCAGTCCATCTGGTGCAGGTACTCCCACAGTACAGTTAGGAAGGCATTTCCAGGATTTTGACCCAGCGACGGTGAAGTATCGGCGATATAATTCTAAGTCGGAATGGTTTGTGACTTGGAGAGTAATCTGGAGGTGGTGGTGTTCCCATGCACCTCCTGTCGCTCTCTGTCTAGGTGGTAGAGATCGAGGGTTTTGGGACATGCTGCCGCAGAAGCATTGGCGAGTTGCTGCAGTGCACCTTCTGGATGGTACACACTGTAGCCACGGTACACCAGTGGTGGAGGGTGTGAATGTTTAAGGTTGTGGATGGGGTGCCAATAAAGTGGTCTGCTTTGTCCTGTATGGTGTCGAGCTTCCTGAGTGTTGTTGGTGCTGCATTCATCCAGGCAATTGGAGAGTATTCCATCATACTTCTTACTTGTGCATTCTAGATGGCAGAAAGGCTTTGGGGAGTCAGGAGGTGAGACATTCGATGCAGAATACCGAGCCTCTGATCTACTGGCTATGTTTCTGGCCAATGTTCACCCCTAGATTTTGGTGGGGGATTCGGCGATGGTAATGCCATTGAATGTCAAGGGGTGGTTTTTAGTCTGTTGCTTGTTGGTGATAGTCATTGCCTGGCACTTCTGTGGTGCGAATGTTACCTGCAACTTATCGGCCCAAGCCTGAACATCGTCCAGGTCTTGCTGCACACGGGCACGGACTGCTTCCTTATCTGAGGAGTGGTGAGGGGCACTGAATACTATGCATTCATCAACGAACATCCCCATTTCTGATCTTATGTTGGAGGGAAGGCCATTGATGAAGCAGCTGAAGATGGTTGGGCCTAGGACACTGCCCTGAGGAACTCCTGGAAACATAGAAACATAGAAGATAGGAGCAGGAGTAGGCCATTCGGCCCTTCGAGCCTACTCCGCCATTCAATGAGATCATGGCTGATCATCCAAGTTCAGTACCCTGTCCCTGCTTTCTCCCCATAACCCTTGATCCCTTTAGCCTTAAGAAATATATCCAGCTCCTTCTTGAATATATTTAATGTATTGGCCTCTACTGCCTTCTGTGGTAGAGAATTCCACAGGTTCACCACTCTCTGGGTGAAGAAATTCCTCCTCATTTCTGTCCTAAATGGCATACCCTTTATCATTGGACTGTGGCCCATGGTTCTGGACTCCCCGACCATCGGGAACATCCTTCCTGCATCTAGTCTGTACAGTCCTGTCAGAATTTTATGTGTCAATGAGATCACCTGGGGTTGTGATGATTGACCTTCAATCACAAAAAACATTATCCTTTGTGCTAGGTATGACTCCAGCCAGTGGAGTGTTTTCTCCCCGATTCCCATTGACATTAGTTTTACTCGGGCTCCTTCATGGCACACTCGGGGGGACTGATCCGAAATTCATGTGGGGGGAGAAGGTCAGGAACACGGGGGGGAAAGAGAAGGTCAGGAACTCAAGTGGGAGGACGATAAGGACAGGAGATCGGGGTGGAGGGAGAGAAGTTCAGGAACTCGGGTGGGAGGGAGACAAGGTCAGGAACACGGATGGGGCAAGACGGTAATGAACTTGGCGGATGGGGAGAGTAGGTCAAGAACTTGGGAGGGGTGAAAAGGTCAGGAACTCGGTGGGGGAGTAATCGTCAGGATCTCGCGGGGGAGAGAAGGTCAGGGACATGGGTGGGAGGATTGGGAGAAGGTCAGGAACTGCGGGGGAGAGATGGTCAGGAAATCAGGAGGGGAGAGGAGGTCAGGAACTTGGTGAGGGGAGAGAATGTTGCAACTCAGGGGGGCGAGAATGTCTGGAACTCGGTGTGGGAGAGAAGGTCAGGAACATGCGGTGTGCAGTAACTCGGGGGTGGAGAGAAGGTTAGGAAATCATACCGGGGGAGAAGGTCAGGAACTTGGGCTGAGGGAGGAGGTCAGAAACTTTGACAAGAAATTGCACCGGAGGAGAATGTCAGGAACTTGGTTGGATGGAGGTCAGGAAATTGGACGGGGTGAGTAGAACAGGAACTTGGGTGCCATCAGTAGGTCTGAAACTTGGGCGGTGGGAGCAGGAACCTGTTTACAGGTGGTAGAAGGTCTTAACACACGATGGCGATTCCTTTCTTTTGCAAGTACACTTTGTTCCACCTGGAGTAGCAAGTCTTCTACTCTAAGGGGACCAATCAGCAATCGAGACTTGTCAGTCAAGGGGACCAATTAGAGCTTTGTGTGTTGCAAGTAAAAACGTCAATTTTGCAATGTTCCAGAAGGTTGACTGTGGGATATCCCGTGTCATTAACGGAAAGAAGAAGTAATATTGTGACCTGCCTTGTTGTACGGGGCACAACGAATAAAGGAACTGAAACACAAAGTGTACTTTTCACCAAAGCTACAGGGAGCTGAATCAGACGATGTTCTCCGTGTCTATCGGACACTATGTTCCCTGCGGTGCCTACTGATCGCGAGAGACCCCCAGTGTAGCGCTGGGCACTGCACGCTCACTTTCCAGATTTTCTGTGTCACGGGGAATGGGATTGGATGAATATGCTTTTTATAAAGACTGGTGTGTGACATTCTCCAGACGCTAGCACCAGCCTGATGACCTGTTCTGATGATCTCCACTCTGCACTCTCCCATGTCTCTCTTCCTTTATTACAGAACCCAAGACAGTCCCAAATCAGGGAATCGACGGACAATTGACTCACAAATCCACTGGCCATTCCTCCTCTAGCCCAACAAGCTTTGCAAGCTCAGGTAACTGCCTTGTGGGGTCCATTCTACACAGATTGTTCAACAACAACAACTTGTATTTATATAGCACCTTTAATGTAATGAAATTTCCCAATGTAAGTGCTGAAATCCGCATTCCCAGAGATTCATCCAGCCTCTAAATGAGGGGAGTGGGATGCACTGACTGACGTCTGTTGGATGAGGAGATTGAACGGCTTTGGGTGCGAGGGATGCGTACCGCAGTGGTTATGTTACTGCACTAATAATCCAGAGGCCTCGACTAATGATCTGAAAATATGAGATTAAATCCCACCACAACAGTTGGGGAATGTAATAAAAATCTGCAATTATAAGCTTGACCATGAAACTATCAGATTGTCATAAAAAACCATCCGGTTCACGAATGTCCTTTAGGGAAGGAAACCTGCCGTCCTTACCCGGCCTGGCCTATATGTGGCTCCAGACCCACAGCTATGTGGTTGACACTCAACTGCCCTCTGAAATGGCCCAGCAAACCCCACAGTTGTATTGAAGAGGGCGGCTCACCACCACCTTCTCAAGGGCAGTTAGGGATGGGCTATAAATGCTGGTCTTGCCAGCGACGCCCACATACCAGGAACGAATAAAACAAAAGAATGACTGAGGGGCGTGGAATTTAGTGATTGTAGGGGTTGGATTAGATGGTTCTGGGCTATATAAAGACTGATGTCGGGAATTCCCCGGACTCTAGTGCAAGCTCTGCACCCTCCTATACCTCTCTTCCTTTCATACAGATCCAGAGACATCCACAACTCAGCAACCTGAGGAACAATCGACTCACCAACCCGCTGACCATACATCCACTATTCCACGGGTGTCTACAGCCTCAGGTATCTACATTGTGGGGTCCATTATATAGACTGCTCACCCAATGTATCTGCAGCAATCCTCAGTTCCTCAGATTGATCCAATCTCTTACTGTGGGGAGTTGGATTTCCTGTCTGACGTGTGTGGGATGAGGAGACTGAGGGGTTTTTGATGCAGCGACTGAGGGAAGTGGATTGCAGTGATGAGGGAGTGGGATGCAGTGAATTAGGAGAGTGTGATGTAGTGAATAATAGGAGTGGGAGTAAGTGAATGAGTGGAGTGGTATGTAATGAATGAGGGGAGTGTGATGTACTGACTTAGGGGAATGGGATTGGATGATTCTTATATAAACACTGGTGTCGGACATTCTCCGAGTACCAGACTGATGACCTATTCGGCTGTTGTCCAATCTGTACCCTCCCATGTCTCTCTTCCTTTTTTACAGACACATCCCTAACTCAGGAACTCGGGGAACAATCCACTCGGGAATCCGCTGAACATTCATCTTCTCTCCCAGCAGGGTCTGCACCCTCAGGTATCTGCCTTGTGGCGACCATTCTACACAGACTGTTCACTCAATGTAACTGCTGATATCCTCAGTCCCTCAGATTGATCCAGTATCTTATTGAGGGGAGTGAGATGTAATGAAGGAGGGGTGTGGGATGAGCGGACTGTGGGAAGTGGGACGAGGAGACCGAGCAGTGTTAGATGTAGTGACTGAGGGGAGTGGGATGCTACGACTGAGCTGTGCAGGACCAGGAGACTGAGGGGAGTGGGATGAGGATTTGGATTGCAATGTGATGAGGTGCATTGACGGAGGAGCTTGGGATGCATTGAATGAGGTGAGAGGGCGGCAATTACTGAGGGAAGTGGGATGCAGTGACTGAGGTGAGGGGCAGGCAATTACTGAGAGGTGTGGGAGCAGTGACTGAGGTGAGGGGCAGGCAATTACTGAGAAGTGTGGGATGCAGCGACTGCGGGGAGTGTGTTGCAGTGGCCGAGGTGTCTGGGATGCGGTAACTGATAGTTGTTCGTTGTTTTGATTGAGAGGTGTGGGGTGTCGTAACTGAGGGGATTAGATTGGGTGTTAATGCATTCTCTAAAGACCATGTCTGACAGTCTACGGACCCTAGTACCAACCCATTCGGCTGTGCTCCTCTCCGCACTCTCCCATGTTTCTCTTCCTGTATTACAGATACAGAGACATACACAACTCAGGAACCCGAGGAACAATCGACTCGCGAATCCACTGACCGTACATCCACTATTCCAGCGGGATCTGCAGCCTCAGGTATCTGGTTTGTGGTGTCCATTCTACAGACTGCTCACCCAATCTAACTGCTGAAATCGTCAGTCCCTCAGATTCATCCAGTTTCTTACTGAGGGGCGTGGGATGCAATGAGGATGGGTTCTGTGATGAGTGCACTGTGGGAAGTGTGATGAGCAGACGGAGGGGATTGAGATGGAGTGACTGGGGGGAGTTGGATGCAGTGACTGGGGGGAGTGGAATGAGGCGACATGGGGAATGAGATGAGGTGATTGAACCAATTGCACTCTATGGCAGTGAGGTGTGGGGACCGCTAACACAACAAGAATTTGCAAAATGGGACAATCACCCAATTGAGATCCTACATGCAGAATTCTGTAAAAGTATCCTCCGGACTCAAAGGAAAACCGTAAACAATGCATGCAGGGCAGAACTAGGCCAATATCCATTAATAATTACTATCCAAAAAAGAGCCACCAAATTTTGGAAACAACTAAAAATGAGCAACCCCTACTGCTATCATTAGGAAGCCCTGAAATGCCAAGAGAGGATCACAAAGAAGAATACCCTCAGTCAACTAGCCCTGGGACTCAGTGAAGTAACTACTAACACTACTAACAATAACCAGCCCCAGGACAGTGACATTGTAGCACAGAGAATTCGACCCAACACAATTGTCACGAAGCAAAAGGAAAAATATCTGTCATATTGGGCAGAAACAACAAAAACCCAAAACAAACTCTATTGCTACTTGGCCCTAAACAGACAATACAACATGGCTGAATACCTGACCATGGTAAAAGATAGCAAATAGAGAAAAACCTTGACTATGTACAGACTTAGTGAGCATAGCCTGGCGATCGAAAAAGGCAGACACAGGCAGACCTGGCTGACAAGAGAGGACAGGATATGCTCTCACTGCAGTCAGTGAGTGGTGGAGACAGAGATGCACTTCCTCACAGCTTGTGGAAAATATCAAGGCATCAGGGAGAATTTCTACCCCAAATTCATAAAAATATGCCCTGAATTCAGAAATTTGAATGACGACCAAAAACTCCCATACCTACTAGGGGAACAGAGAAATTGTGTAACCTTAGTGGCACACTATGTTACAGCTTGCCATAAACAGAGGGACAACCACTAAATCTAAGAAAAGAGTATATACAAATTATATGAAAGTATATTTATACACTCAGGGATATATCTGTTTATACACTGTATGGATAGATGTGCGTTTATTTGTTCAACCGTGAATGTTTTTCGATGCTTTGGCAACATAAGATGTACCTTGTTATGCAATAAAGCGATTTGAATTGAATTGAATTGAATTGACTTAGGCGAACAGGATGTAGTTTCTGAACGGAGTGGAATTAGTGAGTGAAAGGAGTGGAATTACTGACTAAGGGTTGTGCAATGTATTGGCTGAGGAGCTGCGATGTAGTGATTGGGGAATAGGATGAGGCGAATTTTTGGAGTGGGATGCTGTGAATGAGGCGACAGGGATGCCGTGAATGATGAATGTAGTAGCTGAGGAAAATCAGGTGTAGTGACTGAGGGGAGTGGGTAGAAGTGACTGAGGGGAGTGGGTAGAAGTGACTCAGGGGAGTGGGTAGAAGTGACTGAGGGGAGTGGGTAGAAGTGACTGAGGGGAGTGGGTAGAAGTGACTGAGGGGAGTGGGTAGAAGTGACTGAGGGGAGTGGGTAGAAGTGACCGAGGGGAGTGGGTAGAAGTGACTGAGGGGAGTGGGTAGAAGTGACTGAGGGGAGTGGGTAGAAGTGACTGAGGGGTGTGGGTAGAAATGACTGAGGGGAGTGGGTAGAAGTGACTGAGGGGAGTGGGTAGAAGTGACTGAGGGGAGTGGGTAGAAGTGACTGAGGGGAGTGGGAAGAAGTGACTGAGGGGAGTGGGTAGAAGTGACTGAGGGGAGTGGGTAGAAGTGACTGACGGGAGTGGGTAGAAGTAACCGAGGGGAGTGGGTAGAAGTGACTGAGGGGAGTGGGTAGAATGACTGAGGGGTGTGGGTAGAAGTGACTGAGGGGAGTGGGTAGAAGTGACTGAGGGGAGTGGGTAGAAGTGACTGAGGGGAGTGGGTAGAAGTGACTGAGGGGAGTGGGTAGAAGTGACCGAGGGGAGTGGGTAGAAGTGACTGAGGGGAGTGGGTAGAAGTGACTGAGGGGGGTGGGTAGAAGTGACTGAGGGGAGTGGGTAGAAGTGACCGAGGGGAGTGGGTAGAAGTGACTGAGGGGAGTGGGTAGAAGTGACTGAGGGGAGTGGGTAGATGTGACTGAGGGGAGTGGGTAGAAGTGACTGAGGGGAGTGGGTAGAAGTGACTGAGGGGAGTGGGTAGAAGTGACTGAGGGGAGTGGGTAGAAGTGACTGAGGGGAGTGCGTAGAAGTGACTGAGGGGAGTGGGTAGATGTGACTGAGGGGAGTGGGTAGAAGTGACTGAGGGGCTGTACGTTATAGTGACTTAAGGAGTTGGTTGTAGTGGATCAGGTGACTGGGGTTGGATGACTATGGGATATTTAAAGTCTGGGGTCTGGCATTCACTGGACTCTTCTATCATCCTGATGATGTGTTCGGGTGTTCCCCACTCCTTCACTCCCTCTTGTTTCTCATCCTTTATTATGGATCCAGAGACAATCCTGACACAAGCAGCCGAGGAACAAGCATCTGAAGAATCCACTGAGAAATCGTCCTCTATCCCAGCGGGGTCGACAGCCTCAGGTATCAGTCTGGTGGGGTTTCTTCAAACAGACACTTCACCCAATGAGACTCCAGAAATGCTCAGTCTCTGAGAAACACCCAGTCTCGAATGTGACCTCTCTCGGATGTCAGATTGCCCCGCACTCTATCCATGATTCCTCGGAATTTTAAATTTCAGGTCAGGGTGGGCAGTCTGGAAAGATGATAGAATTGGATGTGACTGAGAGAATCATTGGTGGAGTCTGTGTCATTTTGGGAAGGGGCAATACAGATGGAGCTTGTGATAGCAGGGCGGTGTGTTTCTGACACTGGGTGACTGAATTGGAGGCATGGAATTCACAGCACAGAAACTGGCAATTCTGCCCATCTGACCCATGCTAATGTTTATGCTCCACACAAGCCTCCTCCCACCCTACTTCATCTCACCCTATCAGCTCCACATCCTCATCATTTCACTCCCATGAGTGTATCATCTTCCCCTTAAATGCCTCCATGGTATTTGCCTCAACGACTTCTTGTAGCGAGTTCCACATGCTCACCATTCTCTGGGTAAAGGACTTTCTCCTGAATTCCCTATAGGATATATTAGTGACTATCTTATATTGATGGCCCCTAGTTCTGGATACCTCCACAAGTGGAAACATCCTCACTAGGTCTATCCACTCAAACCCGTCATAATATTACAGACCACTATCATGCCCCCAATCAGCCTTCTCTTGTCTGGAGAAAGTGAGCCCCAGGCTTTGCAATCCTTCCTGATAGTTGTACCCACCCAGTTCTGGGATCATCCTTGTAAACCTTTTTTTTGCACCTTCTCCATTGCCTCTATATCCTTTTCATATTATGGAGACCTTAACTGTGCACAGTGCTCCAAGTGTGGTCTAACCGAGGTATATGGAGACCACAACTGATAGCAAAATGTGGAATAGGGAGGACTGTCTGTGAGCATTGAGTTAGAGGGGACGCTGGGCTGGGAGTCATATTGAAACCTGGTTTAGAGAAGGAGACACGTTTCCTGCTTTCATTTGGTAATGTTCTGCCAGGGCGGAGAGTGAGACTGAGGTTATTGGTACCTCGGGGAGTACAGGTCACGGGTATCTTTAACTGTGCTTTTTTTATTCGTTTATGGGATGCGGGCGTCGCTGGCAAGGCCAGCATTTATTGCCCATCTCTAATTGCCCTTGAGAAGGTGGCGGTGAGATGCCGTCTTGAACCGCTGCAGTCCATCTGGTGCAGGTACTACCACAGTACAGTTAGGAAGGCATTTCCAGGATTTTGACCCAGCGACGGTGAAGAATCGGCAATATAATTCTAAGTCGGAATGGTTTGTGACTTGGAGAGTAATCTGGAGGTGGTGGTGTTCCCATGCACCTCCTGTCGCTCCCTGTCTAGGTGGTAGAGATCGAGGGTTTTGGGACATGCTGCCGCAGAAGCATTGGCGAGTTGCTGCAGTGCACCTTCTGGATGGTACACACTGCAGCCACGGTACACCAGTGGTGGAGGGTGTGAATGTTTAAGGTGGTGGATGGGGTGCCAATAAAGTGGTCTGCTTTGTCCTGTATGGTGTCGAGCTTCCTGAGTGTTGTTGGTGCTGCATTCATCCAGGCAATTGGAGAGTATTCCATCATACTTCTTACTTGTGCATTCTAGATGGCAGAAAGGCTTTGGGGAGTCAGGAGGTGAGACATTCGACGCAGAATACCGAGCCTCTGATCTACTGGCTATGTTTCTGGCCAATGTTCACCCCTAGATTTTGGTGGGGGATTCGGCGATGGTAATGCCATTGAATGTCAAGGGCTGGTTTTTAGTCTGTTGCTTGTTGGTGATAGTCATTGCCTGGCACTTCTGTGGTGCGAATGTTACCTGCTACTTATCGGCCCAAGCCTGAACATCGTCCAGGTCTTGCTGCACACGGGCACGGACTGCTTCCTTATCTGAGGAGTGGTGAGGGGCACTGAATACTATGCATTCATCAACGAACATCCCCATTTCTGATCTTATGTTGGAGGGAAGGCCATTGATGAAGCAGCTGAAGATGGTTGGGCCTAGGACACTGCCCTGAGGAACTCCTGGAAACATAGAAACATAGAAGATAGGAGCAGGAGCAGGCCATTCGGCCCTTCGAGCCTACTCCACCATTCAATGAGATCATGGCTGATCATCCAAATTCAGTACCTGGTCCCTGCTTTCTCCCCATAACCCTTGATCCCTTTAGCCTTAAGAAATATATCCAGCTCCTTCTTGAATATATTTAATGAATTGGCCTCTACTGCCTTCTGTGGTAGAAAATTCCAGAGGTTCACCACTCTCTGGGTGAAGAAATTCCTCCTCATTTCTGTCCAAAGTGGCATACCCTTTATCCTTAGACTGTGACCATCGGGAACATCCTTCCTGCATCTAGTCTGTACAGTCCTGTCAGAATTTTATGTGTCAATGAGATCACCTGGGGTTGTGATGATTGACCTTCAATCACAAAAAACATTATCCTTTGTGCTAGGTATGACTCCAGCCAGTGGAGTGTTTTCTCCCCGATTCCCATTGACATTAGTTTTACTCGGGCTCCTTCATGGCACACTCGGGGGGACTGATCCGAAATTCATGTGGGGGGAGAAGGTCAGGAACACGGGGGGGAAAGAGAAGGTCAGGAACTCAAGTGGGAGGACGATAAGGACAGGAGATCGGGGTGGAGGGAGAGAAGTTCAGGAACTCGGGGATGGGGGAGAGATGGTCCGAACATCAGTTGGGAGGAGAAGGTCAGGAACTCGGGGGCGGGGGAAGAGAAGGTCATGAACTTGGATGCGAGGGCGATAATATTAGGAGCTCGGGTGGGGGAGAGAAGGTCTGGAACTCGGGGTGGTGGTAGTGAAGGCCCGAAAACCATGTGGGGGAGAAGGTCAGGTTCACGGGGGAAAGTGAAGGTCAGGAACTCGAATGTGAGGGTGATAAGGGAAGGAGATCGGGGTGGGGGTGAGAACTTCAGGAACTCGGTGTGGGGGGGGAGGTCTGAAAATCAGGAGGGGGGAGAATGTCAGGAACTTGGGGGAGCGGAAAGCGAAGGTCATGACCTCAGATGGGAGGGCGATAATATCAGGAGCTCGGGGTGAGGGGGAGAGAAGGTCAGGAACTCGGGGTGGGGGCGAGAATGTCCAAAAGTCAGGTGGGGGGAGGTCAGGAACGCGGGGGGGGGGGAGGAAGAGAAGGTCAAGAACTCGGGTGGGAGGGAGATAAGGTCAGGAACACGGATGGGGCAAGACAGTAATGACCTTGGCGGATGGGGAGAGTAGGTCAAGAACTTGGGAGTGGAGAGAAGGTCAGGAACTCGCTGGGGGAGTAATCGTCAGGATCTCGCGGGGGAGAGAAGGTCAGGGACACGGGTGGGTGGATTGGGAGAAGGTCAGGAGCTGCGGGGGAGAGATGGTCAGGAAATCTGGAGGGGAGAGGAGGTCAGGAACTTGGTGAGGGGAGAGAATGTTGCAACTCAGGGGGGCGAGAATGTCTGGAACTCGGTGTGGGAGAGAAGGTCAGGAACATGCGGTGTGCAGTAACTCGGGGGTGGAGAGAAGGTTAGGAAATCATACCGGGAGAGAAGGTCAGGAACTTGGGCTGAGGGAGGAGGTCAGAAACTTTGACAAGAAATTGCACCGGAGGAGAATGTCAGGAACTTGGTTGGATGGAGGTCAGGAAATTGGACGGGGAGAGTAGAACAGGAACTTGGGTGCCATCAGTTTGTCTGAAACTTGGGCGGTGGGAGCAGGAACATGTTTACAGGTAGTAGAAGGTCTTAACCCACGATGGCGATTCCTTTCTTTTGCAAGTACACTTTGTTCTGCCTGAAGTAGCAAGCCTTCTACTCTAAGGGGACCAATCAGCAATCGGGACTTGTCAATCAAGGGGACCAATTAGAGCTTTGGGTGTTGCAAGTATACACGTCCGTTTTGAAATGTTCCAGAAGGTTGACTCTGGGATATCCCGTGTCATTAACGGAAAGAAAAAGTTATATTGTGACCTGCCTTGTTGTACGGGGCACAACGAATAAAGGAACTGAAACACAAAGTGTACTTTTCACCAAAGCTACAGGGAGCTGAATCAGACGATGTTCCCCGTGTCTATCGGACACTATGTTCCCTGCGGTGCCTACTGATCGTGAGAGACCCCCAGTGTAGCGCTGGGCACCGCACGCTCCCTTTCCAGATTTTCTGTGTCACGGGGAATGGTATTGGATGAATATGCTTTTTATAAAGACTGGTGTGTGACATTCTCCAGACGCTAGCACCAGCCTGATGACCTGTTCTGATGTTCTCCACTCTGCACTCTCCCATGTCTCTCTTCCTTTATTACAGAGCCCAAGACAGTCCCAAATCAGGGAACCGACGGACAATTGACTCACAAATCCACTGGCCATTCCTCCTCTAGCCCAACAAGCTTTGCAAGCTCAGGTAACTGCCTTGTGGGGTCCATTCTACACAGATTGTTCAACAACAACAACTTGTATTTATATAGCACCTTTAATGTAATGAAATTTCCCAATGCAAGTGCTGAAATCCGCATTCCCGGAGATTCATCCAGCCTCTTAATGAGGGGAGTGGGATACACTGACTGACGTCTGTTGCATGAGGAGATTGAACGGCTTTGGATGCGGGGTAGCGTACCGCAGTGGTTATGTTACTGCACTAATAATCCAGAGGCCTCGACTAATGATCTGAAAATATGAGATTAAATCCCACCACAACAGTTGGGGAATGTAATAAAAATCTGCAATTATAAGCTTGACCATGAAACTATCAGATTGTCATAAAAAACCATCCGGTTCACGAATGTCCTTTAGGGAAGGAAACCTGCCGTCCTTACCCGGCCTGGCCTATATGTGGCTCCAGACCCACAGCAATGTGGTTGACACTCAACTGCCCTCTGAAATGGCCCAGCAAACCCCACAGTTGTATTGAAGAGGACGGCTCACCACCACCTTCTCAAGGGCAGTTAGGGATGGGCAATAAATGCTGGTCTTCCCAGCGACGCCCACATACCAGGAACGAATAAAACAAAAGAATGACTGAGGGGCGTGGAATTTAGTGATTGTAGGGAGTTGGATTAGATGGTTCTGGGCTATATAAAGACTGATGTCGGGAATTCTCCGGACTCTAGTGCAAGCTCTGCACCCTCCTATACCTCTCTTCCTTTCATACAGATCCAGAGACATCCACAACTCAGCAACCTGAGGAACAATCGACTCACCAACCCGCTGACCATACATCCACTATTCCACGGGTGTCTACAGCCTCAGGTATCTACATTGTGGGGTCCATTATATAGACTGCTCACCCAATGTATCTGCAGCAATCCTCAGTTCCTCAGATTGATCCAATCTCTTACTGTGGGGAGTTGGATTTCCTGTCTGACGTGTGTGGGATGAGGAGACTGAGGGGTTTTTGATGCAGCGACTGAGGGAAGTGGATTGCAGTGATGAGGGAGTGGGATGCAGTGAATTAGGAGAGTGTGATGTAGTGAATAATAGGAGTGGGAGTAAGTGAATGAGTGGAGTGGTATGTAATGAATGAGGGGAGTGTGATGTACTGACTTAGGGGAATGGGATTGGATGATTCTTATATAAACACTGGTGTCGGACATTCTCCGAGTACCAGACTGATGACCTATTCGGCTGTTGTCCAATCTGTAACCTCCCATGTCTCTCTTCCTTTTTTACAGACACATCCCTAACTCAGGAACTCGGGGAACAATCCACTCGGGAATCCGCTGAACATTCATCTTCTCTCCCAGCAGGGTCTGCACCCTCAGGTATCTGCCTTGTGGCGACCATTCTACACAGACTGTTCACTCAATGTAACTGCTGATATCCTCAGTCCCTCAGATTGATCCAGTATCTTATTGAGGGGAGTGAGATGTAATGAAGGAGGGGTGTGGGATGAGCGGACTGTGGGAAGTGGGATGAGGAGACCGAGCAGTGTTAGATGTAGTGACTGAGGGGAGTGGGATGCTACGACTGAGCTGTGCAGGACCAGGAGACTGAGGGGAGTGGGATGAGGATTTGGATTGCAATGTGATGAGGTGCATTGACGGAGGAGCTTGGGATGCATTGAATGAGGTGAGAGGGCGGCAATTACTGAGGGAAGTGGGATGCAGTGACTGAGGTGAGGGGCAGGCAATTACTGAGAGGTGTGGGATGCAGCGACTGCGGGGAGTGTGTTGCAGTGGCCGAGGTGTCTGGGATGCGGTAACTGATAGTTGTGCGTTGTTTTGATTGAGAGGTGTGGGATGTAGTAACTGAGAGGATTAGATTGGGTGTTAATGCATTCTCTAAAGACCATGTCTGACAGTCTACGGACCCTAGTACCAACCCATTCGGCTGTGCTCCTCTCTGCACTCTCCCATGTTTCTCTTCCTGTATTACAGATACAGAGACATACACAACTCAGGAGCCCGAGGAACAATCGACTCGCGAATCCACTGACCGTACATCCACTATTCCAGCGGGATCTGCAGCCTCAGGTATCTGGTTTGTGGTGTCCATTCTACAGACTGCTCACCCAATCTAACTGCTGAAATCGTCAGTCCCTCAGATTCATCCAGTTTCTTACTGAGGGGCGTGGGATGCAATGAGGATGGGTTCTGTGATGAGTGCACTGTGGGAAGTGTGATGAGCAGACGGAGGGGAGTGAGATGGAGTGACTGGGGGGAGTTGGATGCAGTGACTGGGGGGAGTGGAATGAGGCGACTTATGGGAATGAGATGAGGTGATTGAACCAATTGCACTCTATGGCAGTGAGGTGTGGGGACCGCTAACACAACAAGAATTTGCAAAATGGGACAAACACCCAATTGAGATCCTACATGCAAAATTCTGTAAAAGTATCCTCCGGACTCAAAGGAAAACCGTAAACAATGCATGCAGGGCAGAACTAGGCCAATATCCATTAATAATTACTATCCAAAAAAGAGCCACCAAATATTGGAAACAACTAAAAATGAGCAACCCCTACTGCTATCATTACGAAGCCCTGAAATGCCAAGAGAGGATCACAAAGAAGAATACCCTCAGTCAACTAGTCCTGGGACTCAGAGAAGTAACTACTAACACTACTAACAGTAACCAGCCCCAGGACAGTGACATTGTAGCACAGAGAATTCGACCCAACACAATTGTCACTAAGCAAAAGGAAAAATATCTGTCATATTGGGCAGAAACAACAAAAACCCAAAACAAACTCTATTGCTACTTGGCCCTAAACAGACAATACAACATGGCTGAATACCTGACCATGGTAAAAGACAGCAAATAGAGAAAAACCTTGACTATGTACAGACTTAGTGAGCATAGCGTGGCGATCGAAAAAGGCAGACACAGGCAGACCTGGCTGACAAGAGAGGACAGGATATGCTCTCACTGCAGTCAGTGAGTGGTGGAGACAGAGATGCACATCCTCACAGCTTGTGGAAAATATCAGGGCATCAGGGAGAATTTCTACCCAAAATTCATAAAAATATGCCCTGAATTCAGAAATTTGAATGACGAACAAAAACTCCCATACCTACTAGGGGAACAGAGAAATTGTGTAACCTTAGTGGCACACTATGTTACAGCTTGCCATAAACAGAGGGACAACCATTAAATCTAAGAAAAGAGTATATACAAATTATATGAAAGTATATTTATACACTCAGGGATATATCTGTTTATACACTGTATGGATAGATCTGCGTTTATTTGTTCAACCGTGAATGTTTTTCGATGCTTTGGCAACATAAGATGTACCTTGTTATGCAATAAAGCGATTTGAATTGAATTGAATTGAATTGACTTAGGCGAACAGGATGTAGTTTCTGAACGGTGTGGAATTAGTGAGTGAAAGGAGTGGAATTACTGACTAAGGGTTGTGCGATGTATTGGCTGAGGAGCTGCGATGTAGTGATTGGGGAATAGGATGAGGCGAATTTTTGGAGTGGGATGCTGTGAATGAGGCGACAGGGATGCCGTGAATGAGGAATGTAGTAGCTGAGGAAAATCAGGTGTAGTGACTGAGGGGAGTGGGTAGAAGTGAATGATGGGAGTGGGTAGAAGTGACTCAGGGGAGTGGGTAGAAGTGACTGAGGGGAGTGGGTAGAAGTGACTGAGGGGAGTGGGTAGAAGTGACTGAGGGGAGTGGGTAGAAGTGACTGAGGGGAGTGGGTAGAAGTGACCGAGGGGAGTGGGTAGAAGTGACTGAGGGGAGTGGGTAGAAGTGACTGAGGGGAGTGGGTAGAAGTGACTGAGGAGAGTGGGTAGAAGTGACTGAGGGGAGTGGGTAGAAGTGACTGAGGGGAGTGGGTAGAAGTGACTGAGGGGAGTGGGTAGAAGTGACTGAGGGGAGTGGGTAGAAGTGACTGAGGGGAGTGGGTAGAAGTGACTGAGGGGAGTGGGTAGAAGTGACTGACGGGAGTGGGTAGAAGTGACCGAGGGGAGTGGGTAGAAGTGACTGAGGGGAGTGGGTAGAATGACTGAGGGGAGTGGGTAGAAGTGACTGAGGGGAGTGGGTAGAAGTGACTGAGGGGAGTGGGTAGAAGTGACTGAGGGGAGTGGGTAGAAATGACTGAGGGGAGTGGGTAGAAGTGACCGAGGGGAGTGGGTAGAAGTGACAGAGGGGAGTGGGTAGAAGTGACTGAGGGGGGTGGGTAGAAGTGACTGAGGGGAGTGGGTAGAAGTGACTGAGGGGAGTGGGTAGAAGTGACTGAGGGGAGTGGGTAGAAGTGACTGAGGGGAGTGGGTAGAAGTGACTGAGGGGAGTGGGTAGAAGTGACTGAGGGGAGTGGGTAGAAGTGACTGAGGGGAGTGGGTAGAAGTGGCTGAGGGGAGTTGGTAGAAGTGACTGAGGGGAGTGGGTAGAAGTGACTGAGGGGAGTGGGTAGATGTGACTGAGGGGAGTAGGTAGAAGTGACTGAGGGGAGTGGGTAGAAGTGACTGAGGGGCTGTACGTTATAGTGACTTAAGGAGTTGGTTGTATTGGATCAGGTGACTGGGGTTGGATGTCTATGGGATATTTAAAGTCTGGGGACTGGCATTCACTGGACTCTTCTATCATCCTGATGATGTGTTCGGGTGTTCCCCACTCCTTCACTCCCTCTTGTTTCTCATCCTTTATTATGGATCCAGAGAAAATCCTGACACAAGCAGCCGAGGAACAAGCATCTGAAGAATCCACTGAGAAATCGTCCTCTATCCCAGCGGGGTCTGCAGCCTCAGGTATCAGTCTGGTGGGGTTCCTTCAAACAGACACTTGACCCAATGAGACTCCAGAAATGCTCAGTCTCTGAGAAACACCCAGTCTCGAATGAGACCTCTCTCGGATGTCAGATTGCCCCGCACTCTTTCCATGATTCCTCGGAATTTTAAATTTCAGGTCAGGGTGGGCAGTCTGGAAAGATGATAGAATTGGATATGACTGAGAGAATCATTGGTGGAGTCTGTGTCATTTTGGGAAGGGGCAGTACAGATGGAGCTTGTGATAGCAGGGCGGTGTGTTTCTGACACTGGGTGACTGAATTGGAGGCATGGAATTCACAGCACAGAAACTGGCAATTCTGCCCATCTGACCCATGCTAATGTTTATGCTCCACACAAGCCTCCTCCCACCCTACTTCATCTCACCCTATCAGCTCCACATCCTCATCATTTCACTCCCATGAGTGTATCATCTTCCCCTTAAATGCCTCCATGGTATTTGCCTCAACTACTTCTTGTAGCGAGTTCCACATGCTCACCATTCTCTGGGTAAAGGACTTTCTCCTGAATTCCCGATAGGATATATTAGTGACTGTCTTATATTGATGGCCCCTAGTTCTGGATACCTCCACAAGTGGAAACATCCTCACTCGGTCTATCCACTCAAACCCGTCATAATATTACAGACCACTATCATGCCCCCAATCAGCCTTCTCTTGTCTGGAGAAAGTGAGCCCCAGGCTTTGCAATCCTTCCTGATAGTTGTACCCACCCAGTTCTGGGATCATCCTTGTAAACCTTGTTTTTGCACCTTCTCCATTGCCTCTATATCCTTTTCATATTATGGAGACCTTAACTGTGCACAGTGCTCCAAGTGTGGTCTAACCGAGGTATATGGAGACCACAACTGATAGCAAAATGTGGAATAGGGAGGACTGTCTGTGAGCATTGAGTTAGAGGGGACGCTGGGCTGGGAGTCATATTGAAACCTGGTTTAGAGAAGGAGACACGTTTCCTGCTTTCATTTGGTAATGTTCTGCCAGGGCGGAGAGTGAGACTGAGGTTATTGGTACCTCGGGGAGTACAGGTCACGGGTATCTTTAACTGTGCTTTTTTTATTCGTTTATGGGATGCAGGCGTCGCTGGCAAGGCCAGCATTTATTGCCCATCTCTAATTGCCCTTGAGAAGGTGGCGGTGAGATGCCGTCTTGAACCGCTGCAGTCCATCTGGTGCAGGTACTCCCACAGTACAGTTAGGAAGGCATTTCCAGGATTTTGACCCAGCGACGGTGAAGAATCGGCGATATAATTCTAAGTCGGAATGGTTTGTTACTTGGAGAGTAATCTGGAGGTGGTGGTGTTCCCATGCACCTCCTGTCGCTCTCTGTCTAGGTGGTAGAGATCGAGGGTTTTGGGACATGCTGCCGCAGAAGCATTGGCGAGCTGCTGCAGTGCACCTTCTGGATGGTACACACTGCAGCCACGGTACACCAGTGGTGGAGGGTGTGAATGTTTAAGGTGGTGGATGGGGTGCCAATAAAGTGGTCTGCTTTGTCCTGTATGGTGTCGAGCTTCCTGAGTGTTGTTGGTGCTGCATTCATCCAGGCAATTGGAGAGTATTCCATCATACTTCTTACTTGTGCATTCTAGATGGCAGAAAGGCTTTGGGGAGTCAGGAGGTGAGACATTCGATGCAGAATACCGAGCCTCTGATCTACTGGCTATGTTTCTGGCCAATGTTCACCCCTAGATTTTGGTGGGGGATTCGGCGATGGTAATGCCATTGAATGTCAAGGGGTGGTTTTAGTCTGTTGCTTGTTGGTGATAGTCATTGCCTGGCACTTCTGTGGTGCGAATGTTACCTGCAACTTATCGGCCCAAGCCTGAACATCGTCCAGGTCTTGCTGCACACGGGCACGGACTGCTTCCTTATCTGAGGAGTGGTGAGGGGCACTGAATACTATGCATTCATCAACGAACATCCCCATTTCTGATCTTATGTTGGAGGGAAGGCCATTGATGAAGCAGCTGAAGATGGTTGGGCCTAGGACACTGCCCTGAGGAACTCCTGGAAACATAGAAACATAGAAGATAGGAGCAGGAGTAGGCCATTCGGCCCTTCGAGCCTACTCCGCCATTCAATGAGATCATGGCTGATCATCCAAGTTCAGTACCCTGTCCCTGCTTTCTCCCCATAACCCTTGATCCCTTTAGCCTTAAGAAATATATCCAGCTCCTTCTTGAATATATTTAATGTATTGGCCTCTACTGCCTTCTGTGTTAGAGAATTCCACAGGTTCACCACTCTCTGGGTGAAGAAATTCCTCCTCATTTCTGTCCTAAATGGCATACCCTTTATCATTGGACTGTGGCCCATGGTTCTGGACTCCCCGACCATCGGGAACATCCTTCCTGCATCTAGTCTGTACAGTCCTGTCAGAATTTTATGTGTCAATGAGATCACCTGGGGTTGTGATGATTGACCTTCAATCACAAAAAACATTATCCTTTGTGCTAGGTATGACTCCAGCCAGTGGAGTGTTTTCTCCCCGATTCCCATTGACATTAGTTTTACTCGGGCTCCTTCATGGCACACTCGGGGGGACTGATCCGAAATTCATGTGGGGGAGAAGGTCAGGAACACGGGGGGGAAAGAGAAGGTCAGGAACTCAAGTGGGAGGACGATAAGGACAGGAGATCGGGGTGGAGGGAGAGAAGTTCAGGAACTCGGGGATGGGGGAGAGATGGTCCGAAAATCAGTTGGGAGGAGAAGGTCAGGAACTCGGGGGCGGGGGGAAGAGAAGGTCATGAACTTGGATGCGAGGGCGATAATATCAGGAGCTCGGGTGGGGGAGAGGAGGTCTGGAACTCGGGGTGGTGGTAGTGAAGGCCCGAAAACCATGTGGGGGAGAAGGTCAGGCTCACGGGGGAAAGTGAAGGTCAGGAACTCGAATGTGAGGGTGATAAGGGAAGGAGATCGGGGTGGGGGTGAGAACTTCAGGAACTCGGTGTGGGGGGGGGAAGTTCTGAAAATCAGGAGGGGGGAGAAGGTCAGGAACTTGGGGGAGCGGAAAGCAAAGGTCATGACCTCGGATGGGAGGACGATAATATCAGAAGCTCGGGGTGAGGGGGAGAGAAGGTCAGGAACTCGGGGTGGGGGCGAGAATGTCCAAAAGTCAGGTGGGGGGATGTCAGGAACGCGGGGGGGGGAGGAAGAGAAGGTCAAGAACTCGGGTGGGAGCGAGATAAGGTCAGGAACACGGATGGGGCAAGACGGCAATGAACTTGGCGGATGGGGAGAGTAGGTCAAGAACTTGGGAGTGGAGAGAAGGTCAGGAACTCGGTGGGGGAGTAATCGTCAGGATCTCGCGGGGGAGAGAAGGTCAGGGACATGGGTGGGAGGATTGGGAGAAGGTCAGGAACTGCGGGGGAGAGATGGTCAGGAAATCAGGAGGGGAGAGGAGGTCAGGAACTTGGTGAGGGGAGAGAATGTTGCAACTCAGGGGGGCGAGAATGTCTGGAACTCGGTGTGGGAGAGAAGGTCAGGAACACGCGGTGTGCAGTAACTCGGGGGTGGAGAGAAGGTTAGGAAATCATACCGGGGGAGAAGGTCAGGAACTTGGGCTGAGGGAGGAGGTCAGAAACTTTGACAAGAAATTGCACCGGAGGAGAATGTCAGGAACTTGGTTGGATGGAGGTCAGGAAATTGGACGGGGTGAGTAGATCAGGAACTTGGGTGCCATCAGTAGGTCTGAAACTTGGGCGGTGGGAGCAGGAACATGTTTACAGGTGGTAGAAGGTCTTAACCCACGATGGCGATTCCTTTCTTTTGCAAGTACACTTTGTTCTGCCTGAAGTAGCAAGTCTTCTACTCTAAGGGGACCAATCAGCAATCGGGACTTGTCAATCAAGGGGACCAATTAGAGCTTTGTGTGTTGCAAGTAAACACGTCCGTTTCGAAATGTTCCAGAAGGTTGACTCTGGGATATCCCGTGTCATTAACGGAAAGAAAAAGTAATATTGTGACCTGCCTTGTTGTACGGGGCACAACGAATAAAGGAACTGAAACACAAAGTGTACTTTTCACCAAAGCTACAGGGAGCTGAATCAGACGATGTTCTCCGTGTCTATCGGACACTATGTTCCCTGCGGTGCCTACTGATCGCGAGAGACCCCCAGTGTAGCGCTGGGCACCGCACGCTCCCTTTCCAGATTTTCTGTGTCACGGGGAATGGGATTGGATGAACATGCTTTTTATAAAGACTGGTGTGTGACATTCTCCAGATGCTAGCACCAGCCTGATGACCTGTTCTGGTGTTCTCCACTCTGCACTCTCCCATGTCTCTCTTCCTTTATTACAGAGCCCAAGACAGTCCCAAATCAGGGAACCGACGGACAATTGACTCACAAATCCACTGGCCATTCCTCCTCTAGCCCAACAAGCTTTGCAAGCTCAGGTAACTGCCTTGTGGGGTCCATTCTACACAGATTGTTCAACAACAACAACTTGTATTTATATAGCACCTTTAATGTAATGAAATTTCCCAATGCAAGTGCTGAAATCCGCATTCCCGGAGATTCATCCAGCCTCTTAATGAGGGGAGTGGGATACACTGACTGACGTCTGTTGGATGAGGAGATTGAACGGCTTTGGATGCGAGGGATGCGTACCGCAGTGGTTATGTTACTGCACTAATAATCCAGAGGACCCGACTAATGATCTGAAAATATGAGATTAAATCCCACCACAACAGTTGGGGAATGTAATAAAAATCTGCAATTATAAGCTTGACCATGAAACTATCAGATTGTCATAAAAAACCATCCGGTTCACGAATGTCCTTTAGGGAAGGAAACCTGCCGTCCTTACCCGGCCTGGCCTATATGTGGCTACAGACCCACAGCAATGTGGTTGACACTCAACTGCCCTCTGAAATGGCCCAGCAAACCCCACAGTTGTATTGAAGAGGGCGGCTCACCACCACCTTCTCAAGGGCAGTTAGGGATGGGCAATAAATGCTGGTCTTGCCAGCGACGCCCACATACCAGGAACGAATAAAACAAAAGAATGTCTGAGGTGCGTGGAATTTAGTGATTGTAGGGGTTGGATTAGATGGTTCTGGGCTATATAAAGACTGATGTCGGGAATTCTCCGGACTCTAGTGCAAGCTCTGCACCCTCCTATACCTCTCTTCCTTTCATACAGATCCAGAGACATCCACAACTCAGCAACCTGAGGAACAATCGACTCACCAACCCCCTGACCATACATCCACTATTCCACGGGTGTCTACAGCCTCAGGTATCTACATTGTGGGGTCCATTATATAGACTGCTCACCCAATGTATCTGCAGCAATCCTCAGTTCCTCAGATTGATCCAATCTCTTACTGTGGGGAGTTGGATTTCCTGTCTGACGTGTGTGGGATGAGGAGACTGAGGGGTTTTTGATGCAGCGACTGAGGGAAGTGGATTGCAGTGATGAGGGAGTGGGATGCAGTGAATTAGGAGAGTGTGATGTAGTGAATAATAGGAGTGGGAGTAAGTGAATGAGTGGAGTGGTATGTAATGAATGAGGGGAGTGTGATGTACTGACTTAGGGGAATGGATTTGGATGATTCTTATATAAACACTGGTGTCGGACATTCTCCGAGTACCAGACTGATGACCTATTCGGCTGTTGTCCAATCTGTACACTCCCATGTCTCTCTTCCATTTTTACAGATACATCCCTAACTCAGGAACTCGGGGAACAATCCACTCGGGAATCTGCTGAACATTCATCTTCTCTCCCAGCAGGGTCTGCACCCTCAGGTATCTGCCTTGTGGCGACCATTCTACACAGACTGTTCACTCAATGTAACTGCTGATATCCTCAGTCCCTCAGATTGATCCAGTATCTTATTGAGGGGAGTGAGATGTAATGAAGGAGGGGTGTGGGATGAGCGGACTGTGGGAAGTGGGATGAGGAGACCGAGCAGTGTTAGATGTAGTGACTGAGGGGAGTGGGATGCTACGACTGAGCTGTGCAGGACCAGGAGACTGAGGGGAGTGGGATGAGGATTTGGATTGCAATGAGATGAGGTGCATTGACGGAGGAGCTTGGGATGCATTGAATGAGGTGAGAGGGCGGCAATTACTGAGGGAAGTGGGATGCAGTGACTGAGGTGAGGGGCAGGCAATTACTGAGAGGTGTGGGATGCAGCGACTGCGGGGAGTGTGTTGCAGTGGCCGAGGTGTCTGGGATGCGGTAACTGATAGTTGTGCGTTGTTTTGATTGAGAGGTGTGGGATGTAGTAACTGAGGGGATTAGATTGGGTGTTAATGCATTCTCTAAAGACCATGTCTGACAGTCTACGGACCCTAGTACCAACCCATTCGGCTGTGCTCCTCTCTGCACTCTCCCATGTTTCTCTTCCTGTATTACAGATACAGAGACATACACAACTCAGGAACCCGAGGAACAATCGACTCGCGAATCCACTGACCGTACATCCACTATTCCAGCGGGATCTGCAGCCTCAGGTATCTGGTTTGTGGTGTCCATTCTACAGACTGCTCACCCAATCTAACAGCTGAAATCGTCAGTCCCTCAGATTCATCCAGTTTCTTACTGAGGGGCGTGGGATGCAATGAGGATGGGTTCTGTGATGAGTGCACTGTGGGAAGTGTGATGAGCAGACGGAGGGGAGTGAGATGGAGTGACTGGGGGGAGTTGGATGCAGTGACTGGGGGGAGTGGAATGAGGCGACTTAGGGGAATGAGATGAGGTGATTGAACCAATTGCACTCTATGGCAGTGAGGTGTGGGGACCGCTAACACAACAAGAATTTGCAAAATGGGACAAACACCCAATTGAGATCCTACATGCAGAATTCTGTAAATGTATCCTCCGGACTCAAAGGAAAACCGTAAACAATGCATGCAGGGCAGAACTAGGCCAATATCCATTAATAATTACTATCCAAAAAAGAGCCACCAAATTTTGGAAACAACTAAAAATGAGCAACCCCTACTGCTATCATTAGGAAGCCCTGAAATGCCAAGAGAGGATCACAAAGAAGAATACCCTCAGTCAACTAGTCCTGGGACTCAGTGAAATAACTACTAACACTACTAACAATAACCAGCCCCAGGACAGTGACATTGTAGCACAGAGAATTCGACGCAACACAATTGTCACTAAGCAAAAGGAAAATTATCTGTCATATTGGGCAGAAACAACAAAAACCCAAAACAAACTCTATTGCTACTTGGCCCTAAACAGACAATACAACATGGCTGAATACCTGACCATGGTAAAAGATAGCAAATAGAGAAAAACCTTGACTATGTACAGACTTAGTGAGCATAGCCTGGCGATCGAAAAAGGCAGACACAGGCAGACCTGGCTGACAAGAGAGGACAGGATATGCTCTCACTGCAGTCAGTGAGTGATGGAGACAGAGATGCACTTCCTCACAGCTTGTGGAAAATATCAGGGCATCAGGGAGAATTTCTACCCAAAATTCATAAAAATATGCCCTGAATTCAGAAATTTGAATGACGACCAAAAACTCCCATACCTACTAGGGGAACAGAGAAATTGTGTGACCTTAGTGGCACACTATGTTACAGCTTGCCATAAACAGAGGGACAACCACTAAATCTAAGAAAAGAGTATATACAAATTATATGAATGTATATTTATACACTCAGGGTTATATCTGTTTATACACTGTATGGATAGATCTGCGTTTATTTGTTCAACCGTGAATGTTTTTCGATGCTTTGGCAACATAAGATGTACCTTGTTATGCAATAAAGCGATTTGAATTGAATTGAATTGAATTGACTTAGGCGAACAGGATGTAGTTTCTGAACGGAGTGGAATTAGTGAGTGAAAGGAGTGGAATTACTGACTAAGGGTTGTGCAATGTATTGGCTGAGGAGCTGCGATGTAGTGATTGGGGAATAGGATGAGGCGAATTTTTGGAGTGGGATGCTGTGAATGAGGCGACAGGGATGCCGTGAATGATGAATGTAGTAGCTGAGGAAAATCAGGTGTAGAGACTGAGGGGAGTGGGTAGAAGTGACTGAGGGGAGTGGGTAGAAGTGACTCAGGGGAGTGGGTAGAAGTGACTGAGGGGAGTGTGTAGAAGTGACTGAGGGGAGTGGGTAGAAGTGACTGAGGGGAGTGGGTAGAAGTGACTGAGGGGAGTGGGTAGAAGTGACCGAGGGGAGTGGGTAGAAGTGACTGAGGGGAGTGGGTAGAAGTGACTGAGGGGAGTGGGTAGAAGGGACTGAGGGGAGTGGGTAGAAGTGACTGAGGGGAGTGGGTAGAAGTGACTGAGGGGAGTGGGTAGAAGTGACTGAGGGGAGTGGGTAGAAGTGACTGAGGGGAGTGGGTAGAAGTGACTGAGGGGAGTGGGTAGAAGTGACTGACGGGAGTGGGTAGAAGTGACCGAGGGGAGTGGGTAGAAGTGACTGAGGGGAGTGGGTAGAATGACTGAGGGGAGTGGGTAGAAGTGACTGAGGGGAGTGGGTAGAAGTGACTGAGGGGAGTGGGTAGAAGTGACTGAGGGGAGTGGGTAGAAGTGACCGAGGGGAGTGGGTAGAAGTGACTGAGGGGAGTGGGTAGAAGTGACTGAGGGGTGTGGGTAGAAGTGACTGAGGGGAGTGGGTAGAAGTGACCGAGGGGAGTGGGTAGAAGTGACTGAGGGGAGTGGGTAGAAGTGACTGAGGGGAGTGGGTAGAAGTGACTGAGGGGAGTGGGTAGAAGTGACTGAGGGGAGTGGGTAGAAGTGACTGAGGGGAGTGGGTAGAAGTGACTGAGGGGAGTGAGTAGAAGTGACTGAGGGGAGTGGGTAGATGTGACTGAGGGGAGTGGGTAGAAGTGACTGAGGGGCTGTACGTTATAGTGACTTAAGGAGTTGGTTGTAGTGGATCATGTGACTGGGGTTGGATGACTATGGGATATTTAAAGTCTGGGGTCTGGCATTCACTGGACTCTTCTATCATCCTGATGATGTGTTCGGGTGTTCCCCACTCCTTCACTCCCTCTTGTTTCTCATCCTTTATTATGGATCCAGAGACAATCCTGACACAAGCAGCCGAGGAACAAGCATCTGAAGAATCCACTGAGAAATCGTCCTCTATCCCAGCGGGTTCGACAGCCTCAGGTAACAGTCTGGTGGGGTTCCTTCAAACAGACACTTCACCCAATGAGACTCCAGAAATGCTCAGTCTCTGAGAAACACCCAGTCTCGAATGAGACCTCTCTCGGATGACAGATTGCCCCGCACTCTATCCATGATTCCTCGGAATTTTAAATTTCAGGTCAGGGTGGGCAGTCTGGAAAGATGATAGAATTGGATGTGACTGAAAGAATCATTGGTGGAGTCTGTGTCATTTTGGGAAGGGGCAGTACAGATGGAGCTTGTGATAGCAGGGCGGTGTGTTTCTGACACTGGGTGACTGAATTGGAGGCATGGAATTCACAGCACAGAAACTGGCAATTCTGCCCATCTGACCCATGCTAATGTTTATGCTCCACACAAGCCTCCTCCCACCCTACTTCATCTCACCCTATCAGCTCCACATCCTCATCATTTCACTCCCATGAGTGTATCATCTTCCCCTTAAATGCCTCCATGGTATTTGCCTCAACTACTTCTTGTAGCGATATCCACATGCTCACCATTCTCTGGGTAAAGGACTTTCTCCTGAATTCCCTATAGGATATATTAGTGACTATCTTATATTGATGGCCCCTAGTTCTGGATACCTCCACAAGTGGAAACATCCTCACTAGGTCTATCCACTCAAACCCGTCATAATATTACAGACCACTATCATGCCCCCAATCAGCCTTCTCTTGTCTGGAGAAAGTGAGCCCCAGGCTTTGCAATCCTTCCTGATAGTTGTACCCACCCAGTTCTGGGATCATCCTTGTAAACCTTGTTTTTGCACCTTCTCCATTGCCTCTATATCCTTTTCATATTATGGAGACCTTAACTGTGCACAGTGCTCCAAGTGTGGTCTAACCGAAGTATATGGAGACCACAACTGATAGCAAAATTTGGAATAGGGAGGACTGTCTGTGAGCATTGAGTTAGAGGGGACGCTGGGCTGGGAGTCATATTGAAACCTGGTTTAGAGAAGGAGACACGTTTCCTGCTTTCATTTGGTAATGTTCTGCCAGGGCGGAGAGTGAGACTGAGGTTATTGGTACCTCGAGGAGTACAGGTCACGGGTATCTTTAACTGTGCTTTTTTTATTCGTTTATGGGATGCGGGCGTCGCTGGCAAGGCCAGCATTTATTGCCCATCTCTAATTGCCCTTGAGAAGGTGGCGGTGAGATGCCGTCTTGAACCGCTGCAGTCCATCTGGTGCAGGTACTCCCACAGTACAGTTAGGAAGGCATTTCCAGGATTTTGACCCAGCGACGGTGAAGAATCGGCGATATAATTCTAAGTCGGAATGGTTTGTGACTTGGAGAGTAATCTGGAGGTGGTGGTGTTCCCATGCACCTCCTGTCGCTCTCTGTCTAGGTGGTTGAGATCGAGGGTTTTGGGACATGCTGCCACAGAAGCATTGGCGAGTTGCTGCAGTGCACCTTCTGGATGGTACACACTGCAGCCACGGTACACCAGTGGTGGAGGGTGTGAATGTTTAAGGTGGTGGATGGGGTGCCAATAAAGTGGTCTGCTTTGTCCTGTATGGTGTCGAGCTTCCTGAGTGTTGTTGGTGCTGCATTCATCCAGGCAATTGGAGAGTATTCCATCATATTCTTACTTGTGCATTCTAGATGGCAGAAAGGCTTTGGGGAGTCAGGAGGTGAGACATTCGATGCAGAATACCGAGCCTCTGATCTACTGGCTATGTTTCTGGCCAATGTTCACCCCTAGATTTTGGTGGGGGATTCGGCGATGGTAATGCCATTGAATGTCAAGGGGTGGTTTTTAGTCTGTTGCTTGTTGGTGATAGTCATTGCCTGGCACTTCTGTGGTGCGAATGTTACCTGCAACTTATCGGCCCAAGCCTGAACATCGTCCAGGTCTTGCTGCACACGGGCACGGACTGCTTCCTTATCTGAGGAGTGGTGAGGGGCACTGAATACTATGCATTCATCAACGAACATCCCCATTTCTGATCTTATGTTGGAGGGAAGGCCATTGATGAAGCAGCTGAAGATGGTTGGGCCTAGGACACTGCCCTGAGGAACTCCTGGAAACATAGAAACATAGAAGATAGGAGCAGGAGTAGGCCATTCGGCCCTTCGAGCCTACTCCGCCATTCAATGAGATCATGGCTGATCATCCAAGTTCAGTACCCTGTCCCTGCTTTCTCCCCATAACCCTTGATCCCTTTAGCCTTAAGAAATATATCCAGCTCCTTCTTGAATATATTTAATGTATTGGCCTCTACTGCCTTCTGTGTTAGAGAATTCCACAGGTTCACCACTCTCTGGGTGAAGAAATTCCTCCTCATTTCTGTCCTAAATGGCATACCCTTTATCATTGGACTGTGGCCCATGGTTCTGGACTCCCCGACCATCGGGAACATCCTTCCTGCATCTAGTCTGTACAGTCCTGTCAGAATTTTATGTGTCAATGAGATCACCTGGGGTTGTGATGATTGACCTTCAATCACAAAAAACATTATCCTTTGTGCTAGGTATGACTCCAGCCAGTGGAGTGTTTTCTCCCCGATTCCCATTGACATTAGTTTTACTCGGGCTCCTTCATGGCACACTCGGGGGGAGTGATCCGAAATTCATGTGGGGGGAGAAGGTCAGGAACACGGGGGGGAAAGAGAAGGTCAGGAACTCAAGTGGGAGGACGATAAGGACAGGAGATCGGGGTGGAGGGAGAGAAGTTCAGGAACTCGGGGATGGGGGAGAGATGGTCCGAAAATCAGGTGGGAGGAGAAGGTCAGGAACTCGGGGGCGGGGGGAAGAGAAGGTCATGAACTTGGATGCGAGGGCGATAATATCAGGAGCTCGGGTGGGGGAGAGGAGGTCTGGAACTCGGGGTGGTGGTAGTGAAGGCTCGAAAACCATGTGGGGGTAGAAGGTCAGGTTCACGGGGGAAAGTGAAGGTCAGGAACTCGAATGTGAGGGTGATAAGGGAAGGAGTTCGGGGTGGGGGTGAGAACTTCAGGAACTCGGTGTGGGGGGGGAGGTCTGAAAATCAGGAGGGGGGAGAATGTCAGGAACTTGGGGGAGCGGAAAGCGAAGGTCATGACCTCAGATGGGAGGGCGATAATATCAGGAGCTCGGGGTGAGGGGGAGAGAAGGTCCGGAACTCGGGGTGGGGGCGAGAATGTCCAAAAGTCAGGTGGGGGGAGGTCAGGAACGCGGGGGGGGGAGGAAGAGAAGGTCAAGAACTCGGGTGGGAGGGAGATAAGGTCAGGAACACGGATGGGGCAAGACGGTAATGAACTTGGCGGATGGGGAGAGTAGGTCAAGAACTTGGGAGGGGTGAAAAGGTCAGGAACTCGGTGGGGGAGTAATCGTCAGGATCTCGCGGGGGAGAGAAGGTCAGGGACACGGGTGGGAGGATTGGGAGAAGGTCAGGAGCTGCGGGGGAGAGATGGTCAGGAAATCAGGAGGGGAGAGGAGGTCAGGAACTTGGTGAGGGGAGAGAATGTTGCAACTCAGGGGGGCGAGAATGTCTGGAACTCGGTGTGGGAGAGAAGGTCAGGAACACGCGGTGTGCAGTAACTCGGGGGTGGAGAGAAGGTTAGGAAATCATACCGGGAGAGAAGGTCAGGAACTTGGGCTGAGGGAGGAGGACAGAAACTTTGACAAGAAATTGCACCGGAGGAGAATGTCAGGAACTTGGTTGGATGGAGGTCAGGAAATTGGACGGGGTGAGTAGAACAGGAACTTGGGTGCCATCAGTAGGTCTGAAACTTGGGCGGTGGGAGCAGGAACATGTTTACAGGTGGTAGAAGGTCTTAACACACGATGGCGATTCCTTTCTTTTGCAAGTACACTTTGTTCCACCTGGAGTAGCAAGTCTTCTACTCTAAGGGGACCAATCAGCAATCGAGACTTGTCAGTCAAGGGGACCAATTAGAGCTTTGTGTGTTGCAAGTAAACACGTCAATTTTGCAATGTTCCAGAAGGTTGACTGTGGGATATCCCGTGTCATTAACGGAAAGAAGAAGTAATATTGTGACCTGCCTTGTTGTACGGGGCACAACGAATAAAGGAACTGAAACACAAAGTGTACTTTTCACCAAAGCTACAGGGAGCTGAATCAGACGATGTTCTCCGTGTCTATCGGACACTATGTTCCCTGCGGTGACTACTGATCGCGAGAGACCCCCAGTGTAGCGCTGGGCACTGCACGCTCACTTTCCAGATTTTCTGTGTCACGGGGAATGGGATTGGATGAATATGCTTTTTATAAAGACTGGTGTGTGACATTCTCCAGACGCTAGCACCAGCCTGATGACCTGTTCTGATGATCTCCACTCTGCACTCTCCCATGTCTCTCTTCCTTTATTACAGAACCCAAGACAGTCCCAAATCAGGGAATCGACGGACAATTGACTCACAAATCCACTGGCCATTCCTCCTCTAGCCCAACAAGCTTTGCAAGCTCAGGTAACTGCCTTGTGGGGTCCATTCTACACAGATTGTTCAACAACAACAACTTGTATTTATATAGCACCTTTAATGTAATGAAATTTCCCAATGTAAGTGCTGAAATCCGCATTCCCAGAGATTCATCCAGCCTCTAAATGAGGGGAGTGGGATGCACTGACTGACGTCTGTTGGATGAGGAGATTGAACGGCTTTGGGTGCGAGGGATGCGTACCGCAGTGGTTATGTTACTGCACTAATAATCCAGAGGCCTCGACTAATGATCTGAAAATATGAGATTAAATCCCACCACAACAGTTGGGGAATGTAATAAAAATCTGCAATTATAAGCTTGACCATGAAACTATCAGATTGTCATAAAAAACCATCCGGTTCACGAATGTCCTTTAGGGAAGGAAACCTGCCGTCCTTACCCGGCCTGGCCTATATGTGGCTCCAGACCCACAGCAATGTGGTTGACACTCAACTGCCCTCTGAAATGGCCCAGCAAACCCCACAGTTGTATTGAAGAGGGCGGCTCACCACCACCTTCTCAAGGGCAGTTAGGGATGGGCTATAAATGCTGGTCTTGCCAGCGACGCCCACATAACAGGAACGAATAAAACAAAAGAATGACTGAGGGGCGTGGAATTTAGTGATTGTAGGGGTTGGATTAGATGGTTCTGGGCTATATAAAGACTGATGTCGGGAATTCTCCGGACTCTAGTGCAAGCTCTGCACCCTCCTATACCTCTCTTCCTTTCATACAGATCCAGAGACATCCACAACTCAGCAACCTGAGGAACAATCGACTCACCAACCCGCTGACCATACATCCACTATTCCACGGGTGTCTACAGCCTCAGGTATCTACATTGTGGGGTCCATTATATAGACTGCTCACCCAATGTATCTGCAGCAATCCTCAGTTCCTCAGATTGATCCAATCTCTTACTGTGGGGAGTTGGATTTCCTGTCTGACGTGTGTGGGATGAGGAGACTGAGGGGTTTTTGATGCAGCGACTGAGGGAAGTGGATTGCAGTGATGAGGGAGTGGGATGCAGTGAATTAGGAGAGTGTGATGTAGTGAATAATAGGAGTGGGAGTAAGTGAATGAGTGGAGTGGTATGTAATGAATGAGGGGAGTGTGATGTACTGACTTAGGGGAATGGGATTGGATGATTCTTATATAAACACTGGTGTCGGACATTCTCCGAGTACCAGACTGATGACCTATTCGGCTGTTGTCCAATCTGTACCCTCCCATGTCTCTCTTCCTTTTTTACAGACACATCCCTAACTCAGGAACTCGGGGAACAATCCACTCGGGAATCCGCTGAACATTCATCTTCTCTCCCAGCAGGGTCTGCACCCTCAGGTATCTGCCTTGTGGCGACCATTCTACACAGACTGTTCACTCAATGTAACTGCTGATATCCTCAGTCCCTCAGATTTATCCAGTATCTTATTGAGGGGAGTGAGATGTAATGAAGGAGGGGTGTGGGATGAGCGGACTGTGGGAAGTGGGATGAGGAGACCGAGCAGTGTTAGATGTAGTGACTGAGGGGAGTGGGATGCTACGACTGAGCTGTGCAGTACCAGGAGACTGAGGGGAGTGGGATGAGGATTTGGATTGCAATGTGATGAGGTGCATTGACGGAGGAGCTTGGGATGCATTGAATGAGGTGAGAGGGCGGCAATTACTGAGGGAAGTGGGATGCAGTGACTGAGGTGAGGGGCAGGCAATTACTGAGAGGTGTGGGATGCAGCGACTGCGGGGAGTGTGTTGCAGTGGCCGAGGTGTCTGGGATGCGGTAACTGATAGTTGTGCGTTGTTTTGATTGAGAGGTGTGGGATGTAGTAACTGAGGGGATTAGATTGGGTGTTAATGCATTCTCTAAAGACCATGTTTGACAGTCTACGGACCCTAGTACCAACCCATTCGGCTGTGCTCCTCTCTGCACTCTCCCATGTTTCTCTTCCTGTATTACAGATACAGAGACATACACAACTCAGGAACCCGAGGAACAATCGACTCGCGAATCCACTGACCGTACATCCACTATTCCAGCGGGATCTGCAGCCTCAGGTATCTGGTTTGTGGTGTCCATTCTACAGACTGCTCACCCAATCTAACTGCTGAAATCGTCAGTCCCTCAGATTCATCCAGTTTCTTACTGAGGGGCGTGGGATGCAATGAGGATGGGTTCTGTGATGAGTGCACTGTGGGAAGTGTGATGAGCAGATGGAGGGGAGTGAGATGGAGTGACTGGGGGGAGTTGGATGCAGTGACTGGGGGGAGTGGAATGAGGCGACTTAGGGGAATGAGATGAGGTGATTGAACCAATTGCACTCTATGGCAGTGAGGTGTGGGGACCGATAACACAACAAGAATTTGCAAAATGGGACAAACACCCAATTGAGATCCTACATGCAGAATTCTGTAAAAGTATCCTCCGGACTCAAAGGAAAACCGTAAACAATGCATGCAGGGCAGAACTAGGCCAATATCCATTAATAATTACTATCCAAAAAAGAGCCACCAAATATTGGAAACAACTAAAAATGAGCAACCCCTACTGCTATCATTACGAAGCCCTGAAATGCCAAGAGAGGATCACAAAGAAGAATACCCTCAGTCAACTAGTCCTGGGACTCAGTGAAGTAACTACTAACACTACTAACAATAACCAGCCCCAGGACAGTGACATTGTAGCACAGAGAATTCGACCCAACACAATTGTCACTAAGCAAAAGGAAAAATATCTGTCATATTGGGCAGAAACAACAAAAACCCAAAACAAACTCTATTGCTACTTGGCCCTAAACAGACAATACAACATGGCTGAATACCTGACCATGGGAAAAGACAGCAAATAGAGAAAAACCTTGACTATGTACAGACTTAGTGAGCATAGCCTGGCGATCGAAAAAGGCAGACACAGGCAGACCTGGCTGACAAGAGAGGACAGGATATGCTCTCACTGCAGTCAGTGAGTGGTGGAGACAGAGATGCACATCCTCACAGCTTGTGGAAAATATCAGGGCATCAGGGAGAATTTCTACCCAAAATTCATAAAAATATGCCCTGAATTCAGAAATTTGAATGACGACCAAAAACTCCCATACCTACTAGGGGAACAGAGAAATTGTGTAACCTTAGTGGCACACTATGTTACAGCTTGCCATAAACAGAGGGACAACCATTAAATCTAAGAAAAGAGTATATACAAATTATATGAAAGTATATTTATACACTCAGGGATATATCTGTTTATACACTGTATGGATAGATCTGCGTTTATTTGTTCAACCGTGAATGTTTTTCGATGCTTTGGCAACATAAGATGTACCTTGTTATGCAATAAAGCGATTTGAATTGAATTGAATTGAATTGACTTAGGCGAACAGGATGTAGTTTCTGAACGGTGTGGAATTAGTGAGTGAAAGGAGTGGAATTACTGACTAAGGGTTGTGCGATGTATTGGCTGAGGAGCTGCGATGTAGTGACTGGGGAATAGGATGAGGCGAATTTTTGGAGTGGGATGCTGTGAATGAGGCAACAGGGATGCCGTGAATGAGGAATGTAGTAGCTGAGGAAAATCAGGTGTAGTGACTGAGGGGAGTGGGTAGAAGTGACTGAGGGGAGTGGGTAGAAGTGACTCAGGGGAGTGGGTAGAAGTGACTGAGGGGAGTGGGTAGAAGTGACTGAGGGGAGTGGGTAGAAGTGACTGAGGGGAGTGGGTAGAAGTGACTGAGGGGAGTGGGTAGAAGTGACCGAGGGGAGTGGGTAGAAGTGACTGAGGGGAGTGGGTAGAAGTGACTGAGGGGAGTGGGTAGAAGTGACTGAGGAGAGTGGGTAGAAGTGACTGAGGGGAGTGGATAGAAGTGACTGAGGGGAGTGGGTAGAAGTGACTGAGGGGAGTGGGTAGAAGTGACTGAGGGGAGTGGGTAGAAGTGACTGAGGGGAGTGGGTAGAAGTGACTGAGGGGAGTGGGTAGAAGTGACTGACGGGAGTGGGTAGAAGTGACCGAGGGGAGTGGGTAGAAGTGACTGAGGGGAGTGGGTAGAATGACTGAGGGGAGTGGGTAGAAGTGACTGAGGGGAGTGGGTAGAAGTGACTGAGGGGAGTGGGTAGAAGTGACTGAGGGGAGTGGGTAGAAGTGACTGAGGGGAGTGGGTAGAAGTGACCGAGGGGAGTGGGTAGAAGTGACAGAGGGGAGTGGGTAGAAGTGACTGAGGGGGGTGGGTAGAAGTGACTGAGGGGAGTGGGTAGAAGTGACTGAGGGGAGTGGGTAGAAGTGACTGAGGGGAGTGGGTAGAAGTGACTGAGGGGAGTGGGTAGAAGTGACTGAGGGGAGTGGGTAGAAGTGACTGAGGGGAGTGGGTAGAAGTGACTGAGGGGAGTGGGTAGAAGTGACTGAGGGGAGTGGGTAGAAGTGACTGAGGGGAGTGGGTAGAAGTGACTGAGGGGAGTGGGTAGATGTGACTGAGGGGAGTAGGTAGAAGTGACTGAGTGGAGTGGGTAGAAGTGACTGAGGGGCTGTACGTTATAGTGACTTAAGGAGTTGGTTGTATTGGATCAGGTGACTGGGGTTGGATGACTATGGGATATTTAAAGTCTGGGGACTGGCATTCACTGGACTCTTCTATCATCCTGATGATGTGTTCGGGTGTTCCCCACTCCTTCACTCCCTCTTGTTTCTCATCCTTTATTATGGATCCAGAGACAATCCTGACACAAGCAGCCGAGGAACAAGCATCTGAAGAATCCACTGAGAAATCGTCCTCTATCCCAGCGGGGTCTGCAGCCTCAGGTATCAGTCTGGTGGGGTTCCTTCAAACAGACACTTCACCCAATGAGACTCCAGAAATGCTCAGTCTCTGAGAAACACCCAGTCTCGAATGAGACCTCTCTCGGATGTCAGATTGCCCCGCACTCTATCCATGATTCCTCGGAATTTTAAATTTCAGGTCAGGGTGGGCAGTCTGGAAAGATGATAGAATTGGATGTGACTGAGAGAATCATTGGTGGAGTCTGTGTCATTTTGGGAAGGGGCAGTACAGATGGAGCTTGTGATAACAGGGCGGTGTGTTTCTGACACTGGGTGACTGAATTGGAGGCATGGAATTCACAGCACAGAAACTGGCAATTCTGCCCATCTGACCCATGCTAATGTTTATGCTCCACACAAGCCTCCTCCCACCCTACTTCATCTCACCCTATCAGCTCCACATCCTCATCATTTCACTCCCATGAGTGTATCATCTTCCCCTTAAATGCCTCCATGGTATTTGCCTCAACTACTTCTTGTAGCGAGTTCCACATGCTCACCATTCTCTGGGTAAAGGACTTTCTCCTGAATTCCCTATTGGATATATTATTGACTATCTTATATTGATGGCCCGTAGTTCTGGATACCTCCACAAGTGGAAACATCCTCACTCGGTCTATCCACTCAAACCCGTCATAATATTACAGACCACTATCATGCCCCCAATCAGCCTTCTCTTGTCTGGAGAAAGTGAGCCCCAGGCTTTGCAATCCTTCCTGATAGTTGTACCCACCCAGTTCTGGGATCATCCTTGTAAACCTTGTTTTTGCACCTTCTCCATTGCCTCTATATCCTTTTCATATTATGGAGACCTTAACTGTGCACAGTGCTCCAAGTGTGGTCTAACCGAGGTATATGGAGACCACAACTGATAGCAAAATGTGGAATAGGGAGGACTGTCTGTGAGCATTGAGTTAGAGGGGACGCTGGGCTGGGAGTCATATTGAAACCTGGTTTAGAGAAGGAGACACGTTTCCTGTTTCATTTGGTAATGTTCTGCCAGGGCGGAGAGTGAGACTGAGGTTATTGGTACCTCGGGGAGTACAGGTCACGGGTATCTTTAACTGTGCTTTTTTTATTCGTTTATGGGATGCGGGCGTCGCTGGCAAGGCCAGCATTTATTGCCCATCTCTAATTGCCCTTGAGAAGGTGGCGGTGAGATGCCGTCTTGAACCGCTGCAGTCCATCTGGTGCAGGTACTCCCACAGTACAGTTAGGAAGGCATTTCCAGGATTTTGACCCAGCGACGGTGAAGAATCGGCGATATAATTCTAAGTCGGAATGGTTTGTGACTTGGAGAGTAATCTGGAGGTGGTGGTGTTCCCATGCACCTCCTGTCGCTCTCTGTCTAGGTGGTAGAGATCGAGGGTTTTGGGACATGCTGCCGCAGAAGCATTGGCGAGTTGCTGCAGTGCACCTTCTGGATGGTACACACTGCAGCCACGGTACACCAGTGGTGGAGGGTGTGAATGTTTAAGGTGGTGGATGGGGTGCCAATAAAGTGGTCTGCTTTGTCCTGTATGGTGTCGAGCTTCCTGAGTGTTGTTGGTGCTGCATTCATCCAGGCAATTGGAGAGTATTCCATCATACTTCTTACTTGTGCATTCTAGATGGCAGAAAGGCTTTGGGGAGTCAGGAGGTGAGACATTCGACGCAGAATACCGAGCCTCTGATCTACTGGCTATGTTTCTGGCCAATGTTCACCCCTAGATTTTGGTGGGGGATTCGGCGATGGTAATGCCATTGAATGTCAAGGGGTGGTTTTTAGTCTGTTGCTTGTTGGTGATAGTCATTGCCTGGCACTTCTGTGGTGCGATTGTTACCTGCAACTTATCGGCCCAAGCCTGAACATCATCCAGGTCTTGCTGCACACGGGCACGGACTGCTTCCTTATCTGAGGAGTGGTGAGGGGCACTGAATACTATGCATTCATCAACGAACATCCCCATTTCTGATCTTATGTTGGAGGGAAGGCCATTGATGAAGCAGCTGAAGATGGTTGGGCCTAGGACACTGCCCTGAGGAACTCCTGGAAACATAGAAACATAGAAGATAGGAGCAGGAGTAGGCCATTCGGCCCTTCGAGCCTACTCCGCCATTCAATGAGATCATGGCTGATCATCCAAGTTCAGTACCCTGTCCCTGCTTTCTCCCCATAACCCTTGATCCCTTTAGCCTTAAGAAATATATCCAGCTCCTTCTTGAATATATTTAATGTATTGGCCTCTACTGCCTTCTGTGTTAGAGAATTCCACAGGTTCACCACTCTCTGGGTGAAGAAATTCCTCCTCATTTCTGTCCTAAATGGCATACCCTTTATCATTGGACTGTGGCCCATGGTTCTGGACTCCCCGACCATCGGGAACATCCTTCCTGCATCTAGTCTGTACAGTCCTGTCGGAATTTTATGTGTCAGTGAGATCACCTGGGGTTGTGATGATTGACCTTCAATCACAAAAAACATTATCCTTTGTGCTAGGTATGACTCCAGCCAGTGGAGTGTTTTCTCCCCGATTCCCATTGACATTAGTTTTACTCGGGCTCCTTCATGGCACACTCGGGGGGAGTGATCCGAAATTCATGTGGGGGGAGAAGGTCAGGAACACGGGGGGGAAAGAGAAGGTCAGGAACTCAAGTGGGAGGACGATAAGGACAGGAGATCGGGGTGGAGGGAGAGAAGTTCAGGAACTCGGGGATGGGGGAGAGATGGTCCAGAAATCAGTTGGGAGGAGAAGGTCAGGAACTCGGGGGCGGGGGGAAGAGAAGGTCATGAACTTGGATGCGAGGGCGATAATATCAGGAGCTCGGGTGGGGGAGAGGAGGTCTGGAACTCGGGGTGGTGGTAGTGAAGGCTCGAAAACCATGTGGGGGAGAAGGTCAGGTTCACGGGGGAAAGTGAAGGTCAGGAACTCGAATGTGAGGGTGATAAGGGAAGGAGATCGGGGTGGGGGTGAGAACTTCAGGAACTCGGTGTGGGGGGGGAGGTCTGAAAATCAGGAGGGGGAGAATGTCAGGAACTTGGGGGAGCGGAAAGCGAAGGTCATGACCTCGGATGGGAGGGCGATAATATCAGAAGCTCGGGGTGAGGGGGAGAGAAGGTCCGGAACTTGGGGTGGGGGCGAGAATGTCCAAAAGTCAGGTGGGGGGTGTCAGGAACGCGGGGGGGGGAGGAAGAGAAGGTCAAGAACTCGGGTGGGAGGGAGATAAGGTCAGGAACACGGATGGGGCAAGACGGTAATGAACTTGGCGGATGGGGAGAGTAGGTCAAGAACTTGGGAGTGGAGAGAAGGTCAGGAACTCGGTGGGGGAGTAATCGTCAGGATCTCGCGGGGGAGAGAAGGTCAGGGACATGGGTGGGAGGATTGGGAGAAGGTCAGGAACTGCGGGGGAGAGATGGTCAGGAAATCAGGAGGGGAGAGGAGGTCAGGAACTTGGTGAGGGGAGAGAATGTTGCAACTCAGGGGGGCGAGAATGTCTGGAACTCGGTGTGGGAGAGAAGGTCAGGAACACGCGGTGTGCAGTAACTCGGGGGTGGAGAGAAGGTTAGGAAATCATACCGGGAGAGAAGGTCAGGAACTTGGGCTGAGGGAGGAGGTCAGAAACTTTGACAAGAAATTGCACCGGAGGAGAATGTCAGGAACTTGGTTGGATGGAGGTCAGGAAATTGGACGGGGTGAGTAGAACAGGAACTTGGGTGCCATCAGTAGGTCTGAAACTTGGGCGGTGGGAGCAGGAACATGTTTACAGGTGGTAGAAGGTCTTAACCCACGATGGCGATTCCTTTCTTTTGCAAGTACACTTTGTTCCACCTGGAGTAGCAAGTCTTCTACTCTAAGGGGACCAATCAGCAATCGAGACTTGTCAGTCAAGGGGACCAATTAGAGCTTTGTGTGTTGCAAGTAAACACGTCAATTTTGCAATGTTCCAGAAGGTTGACTGTGGGATATCCCGTGTCATTAACGGAAAGAAGAAGTAATATTGTGACCTGCCTTGTTGTACGGGGCACAACGAATAAAGGAACTGAAACACAAAGTGTACTTTTCACCAAAGCTACAGGGAGCTGAATCAGACGATGTTCTCCTTGTCTATCGGACACTATGTTCCCTGCGGTGCCTACTGATCGCGAGAGACCCCCAGTATAGCGCTGGGCACTGCACGCTCACTTTCCAGATTTTCTGTGTCACGGGGAATGGGATTGGATGAATATGCTTTTTATAAAGACTGGTGTGTGACATTCTCCAGACGCTAGCACCAGCCTGATGACCTGTTCTGATGTTCTCCACTCTGCACTCTCCCATGTCTCTCTTCCTTTATTACAGAACCCAAGACAGTCCCAAATCAGGGAACCGACGGACAATTGACTCACAAATCCACTGGCCATTCCTCCTCTAGCCCAACAAGCTTTGCAAGCTCAGGTAACTGCCTTGTGGGGTCCATTCTACACAGATTGTTCAACAACAACAACTTGTATTTATATAGCACCTTTAATGTAATGAAATTTCCCAATGTAAGTGCTGAAATCCGCATTCCCAGAGATTCATCCAGCCTCTTAATGAGGGGAGTGGGATGCACTGACTGACGTCTGTTGGATGAGGAGATTGAACGGCTTTGGGTGCGAGGGTAGCGTACCGCAGTGGTTATGTTACTGCACTAATAATCCAGAGGCCTCGACTAATGATCTGAAAATATGAGATTAAATCCCACCACAACAGTTGGGGAATGTAATAAAAATCTGCAATTATAAGCTTGACCATGAAACTATCAGATTGTCATAAAAAACCATCCGGTTCACGAATGTCCTTTAGGGAAGGAAACCTGCCGTCCTTACCCGGCCTGGCCTATATGTGGCTCCAGACCCACAGCAATGTGGTTGACACTCAACTGCCCTCTGAAATGGCCCAGCAAACCCCACAGTTGTATTGAAGAGGGCGGCTCACCACCACCTTCTCAAGGGCAGTTAGGGATGGGCAATAAATGCTGGTCTTGCCAGCGACGCCCACATACCAGGAACGAATAAAACAAAAGAATGACTGAGGTGCGTGGAATTTAGTGATTGTAGGGGTTGGATTAGATGGTTCTGGGCTATATAAAGACTGATGTCGGGAATTCTCCGGACTCTAGTGCAAGCTCTGCACCATCCTATACCTCTCTTCCTTTCATACAGATCCAGAGACATCCACAACTCAGCAACCTGAGGAACAATCGACTCACCAACCCGCTGACCATACATCCACTATTCCACGGGTGTCTACAGCCTCAGGTATCTACATTGTGGGGTCCATTATATAGACTGCTCACCCAATGTATCTGCAGCAATCCTCAGTTCCTCAGATTGATCCAATCTCTTACTGTGGGGAGTTGGATTTCCTGTCTGATGTGTGTGGGATGAGGAGACTGAGGGGTTTTTGATGCAGCGACTGAGGGAAGTGGATTGCAGTGATGAGGGAGTGGGATGCAGTGAATTAGGAGAGTGTGATGTAGTGAATAATAGGAGTGGGAGTAAGTGAATGAGTGGAGTGGTATGTAATGAATGAGGGGAGTGTGATGTACTGACTTAGGGGAATGGGATTGGATGATTCTTATACAAACACTGGTGTCGGACATTCTCCGAGTACCAGACTGATGACCTATTCGGCTGTTGTCCAATCTGTACCCTCCCATGTCTCTCTTCCTTTTTTACAGACACATCCCTAACTCAGGAACTCGGGGAACAATCCACTCGGGAATCCGCTGAACATTCATCTTCTCTCCCAGCAGGGTCTGCACCCTCAGGTATCTGCCTTGTGGCGACCATTCTACACAGACTGTTCACTCAATGTAACTGCTGATATCCTCAGTCCCTCAGATTGATCCAGTATCTTATTGAGGGGAGTGAGATGTAATGAAGGAGGGGTGTGGGATGAGCGGACTGTGGGAAGTGGGATGAGGAGACCGAGCAGTGTTAGATGTAGTGACTGAGGGGAGTGGGATGCTACGACTGAGCTGTGCAGGACCAGGAGGCTGAGGAGAGTGGGATGAGGATTTGGATTGCAATGTGATGAGGTGCATTGACGGAGGAGCTTGGGATGCATTGAATGAGGTGAGAGGGCGGCAATTACTGAGGGAAGTGGGATGCAGTGACTGAGGTGAGGGGCAGGCAATTACTGAGAGGTGTGGGATGCAGCGACTGCGGGGAGTGTGTTGCAGTGGCCGAGGTGTCTGGGATGCGGTAACTGATAGTTGTGTGTTGTTTTGATTGAGAGGTGTGGGATGTAGTAACTGAGGGGATTAGATTGGGTGTTAATGCATTCTCTAAAGACCATGTCTGACAGTCTACGGACCCTAGTACCAACCCATTCGGCTGTGCTCCTCTCTGCACTCTCCCATGTTTCTCTTCCTGTATTACAGATACAGAGACATACACAACTCAGGAACCCAAGGAACAATCGACTCGCGAATCCACTGACCGTACATCCACTATTCCAGCGGGATCTGCAGCCTCAGGTATCTGGTTTGTGGTGTCCATTCTACAGACTGCTCACCCAATCTAACTGCTGAAATCGTCAGTCCCTCAGATTCATCCAGTTTCTTACTGAGGGGCGTGGGATGCAATGAGGATGGGTTCTGTGATGAGTGCACTGTGGGAAGTGTGATGAGCAGACGGAGGGGAGTGAGGGAGTGACTGGGGGGAGTTGGATGCAGTGACTGAGGGGAGTGGAATGAGGCGACTTAGGGGAATGAGATGAGGTGATTGAACCAATTGCACTCTATGGCAGTGAGGTGTGGGGACCGCTAACACAACAAGAATTTGCAAAATGGGACAAACACCCAATTGAGATCCTACATGCAGAATTCTGTAAAAGTATCCTCCGGACTCAAAGGAAAACCGTAAACAATGCATGCAGGGCAGAACTAGGCCAATATCCATTAATAATTACTATCCAAAAAAGAGCCACCAAATTTTGGAAACAACTAAAAATGAGCAACCCCTACTGCTATCATTAGGAAGCCCTGAAATGCCAAGAGAGGATCACAAAGAAGAATACCCTCAGTCAACTAGCCCTGGGACTCAGTGAAGTAACTACTAACACTACTAACAATAACCAGCCCCAGGACAGTGACATTGTAGCACAGAGAATTCGACCCAACACAATTGTCACTGAGCAAAAGGAAAAATATCTGTCATATTGGACAGAAACAACAAAAACCCAAAACAAACTCTATTGCTACTTGGCCCTAAACAGACAATACAACATGGCTGAATACCTGACCATGGTAAAAGATAGCAAATAGAGAAAAACCTTGACTATGTACAGACTTAGTGAGCATAGCCTGGCGATCGAAAAAGGCAGACACAGGCAGACCTGGCTGACAAGAGAGGACAGGATATGCTCTCACTGCAGTCAGTGAGTGGTGGAGACAGAGATGCACTTCCTCACAGCTTGTGGAAAATATCAGGGCATCAGGGAGAATTTCTACCCAAAATTCATAAAAATATGCCCTGAATTCAGAAATTTGAATGACGACCAAAAACTCCCATACCTACTAGGGGAACAGAGAAATTGTGTAACCTTAGTGGCACACTATGTTACAGCTTGCCATAAACAGAGGGACAACCACTAAATCTAAGAAAAGAGTATATACAAATTATATGAAAGTATATTTATACACTCAGGGATATATCTGTTTATACACTGTATGGATAGATCTGCGTTTATTTGTTCAACCGTGAATGTTTTTCGATGCTTTGGCAACATAAGATGTACCTTGTTATGCAATAAAGCGATTTGAATTGAATTGAATTGAATTGACTTAGGCGAACAGGATGTAGTTTCTGAACGGAGTGGAATTAGTGAGTGAAAGGAGTGGAATTACTGACTAAGGGTTGTGCAATGTATTGGCTGAGGAGCTGCGATGTAGTGATTGGGGAATAGGATGAGGCGAATTTTTGGAGTGGGATGCTGTGAATGAGGCGACAGGGATGCCGTGAATGATGAATGTAGTAGCTGAGGAAAATCAGGTGTAGTGACTGAGGGGAGTGGGTAGAAGTGACTGAGGGGAGTGGGTAGAAGTGACTCAGGGGAGTGGGTAGAAGTGACTGAGGGGAGTGGGTAGAAGTGACTGAGGGGAGTGGGTAGAAGTGACTGAGGGGAGTGGGTAGAAGTGACTGAGGGGAGTGGGTAGAAGTGACCGAGGGGAGTGGGTAGAAGTGACTGAGGGGAGTGGGTAGAAGTGACTGAGGGGAGTGGGTAGAAGTGACTGAGGGGAGTGGGTAGAAGTGACTGAGGGGAGTGGGTAGAAGTGACTGAGGGGAGTGGGTAGAAGTGACTGAGGGGAGTGGGTAGAAGTGACTGAGGGGAGTGGGTAGAAGTGACTGAGGGGAGTGGGTAGAAGTGACTGAGGGGAGTGGGTAGAAGTGACTGACGGGAGTGGGTAGAAGTGACCGAGGGGAGTGGGTAGAAGTGACTGAGGGGAGTTGGTAGAATGACTGAGGGGAGTGGGTAGAAGTGACTGAGGGGAGTGGGTAGAAGTGACTGAGGGGAGTGGGTAGAAGTGACTGAGGGGAGTGGGTAGAAGTGACTGAGGGGAGTGGGTAGAAGTGACCGAGGGGAGTGGGTAGAAGTGACTGAGGGGAGTGGGTAGAAGTGACTGAGGGGGGTGGGTAGAAGTGACTGAGGGGAGTGGGTAGAAGTGACCGAGGGGAGTGGGTAGAAGTGACTGAGGGGAGTGGGTAGAAGTGACTGAAGGGAGTGGGTAGAAGTGACTGAGGGGAGTGGGTAGAAGTGACTGAGGGGAGTGGGTAGAAGTGACTGAGGGGAGTGGGTAGAAGTGACTGAGGGGATTGGGTAGAAGTGACTGAGGGGAGTGGGTAGAAGTGACTGAGGGGAGTGGGTAGATGTGACTGAGGGGAGTGGGTAGAAGTGACTGAGGGGCTGTACGTTATAGTGACTTAAGGAGTTGGTTGTAGTGGATCAGGTGACTGGGGTTGGATGACTATGGGATATTTAAAGTCTGGGGTCTGGCATTCACTGGACTCTTCTATCATCCTGATGATGTGTTCGGGTGTTCCCCACTCCTTCACTCCCTCTTGTTTCTCATCCTTTATTATGGATCCAGAGACAATCCTGACACAAGCAGCCGAGGAACAAGCATCTGAAGAATCCACTGAGAAATCGTCCTCTATCCCAGCGGGGTCGACAGCCTCAGGTATCAGTCTGGTGGGGTTCCTTCAAACAGACACTTCACCCAATGAGACTCCAGAAATGCTCAGTCTCTGAGAAACACCCAGTCTCGAATGTGACCTCTCTCGGATGTCAGATTGCCCCGCACTCTATCCATGATTCTTCGGAATTTTAAATTTCAGGTCAGGGTGGGCAGTCTGGAAAGATGATAGAATTGGATGTGACTGAGAGAATCATTGGTGGAGTCTGTGTCATTTTGGGAAGGGGCAGTACAGATGGAGCTTGTGATAGCAGGGCGGTGTGTTTCTGACACTGGGTGACTGAATTGGAGGCATGGAATTCACAGCACAGAAACTGGCAATTCTGCCCATCTGACCCATGGTAATGTTTATGCTCCACACAAGACTCCTCCCACTCTACTTCATCTCACCCTATCAGCTCCACATCCTCATCATTTCACTCCCATGAGTGTATCATCTTCCACTTAAATGCCTCAATGGTATTTGCCTCAACGACTTCTTGTAGCGAGTTCCACATGCTCACCATTCTCTGGGTAAAGGACTTTCTCCTGAATTCCTTTTAGGATATATTAGTGACTATCTTATATTGATGGCCCCTAGTTCTGGATACCTCCACAAGTGGAAACATCCTCACTAGGTCTATCCACTCAAACCCGTCATAATATTACAGACCACTATCATGCCCCCAATCAGCCTTCTCTTGTCTGGAGAAAGTGAGCCCCAGGCTTTGCAATCCTTCCTGATAGTTGTACCCACCCAGTTCTGGGATCATCCTTGTAAACCTTTTTTTTGCACCTTCTCCATTGCCTCTATATCCTTTTCATATTATGGAGACCTTAACTGTGCACAGTGCTCCAAGTGTGGTCTAACCGAGGTATATGGAGACCACAACTGATAGCAAAATGTGGAATAGGGAGGACTGTCTGTGAGCATTGAGTTAGAGGGGACGCTGGGCTGGGAGTCATATTGAAACCTGGTTTAGAGAAGGAGACACGTTTCCTGCTTTCATTTGGTAATGTTCTGCCAGGGCGGAGAGTGAGACTGAGGTTATTGGTACCTCGGGGAGTACAGGTCACGGGTATCTTTAACTGTGCTTTTTTTATTCGTTTATGGGATGTGGGCGTCGCTGGCAAGGCCAGCATTTATTGCCCATCTCTAATTGCCCTTGAGAAGGTGGCGGTGAGATGCCGTCTTGAACCGCTGCAGTCCATCTGGTGCAGGTACTCCCACAGTACAGTTAGGAAGGCATTTCCAGGATTTTGACCCAGCGACGGTGAAGAATCGGCGATATAATTCTAAGTCGGAATGGTTTGTGATTTGGAGAGTAATCTGGACGTGGTGGTGTTCCCATGCACCTCCTGTCTCTCTCTGTCTAGGTGGTAGAGATCGAGGGTTTTGGGACATGCTGCCGCAGAAGCATTGGCGAGTTGCTGCAGTGCACCTTCTGGATGGTACACACTGCAGCCACGGTACACCAGTGGTGGAGGGTGTGAATGTTTAAGGTGGTGGATGGGGTGCCAATAAAGTGGTCTGCTTTGTCCTGTATGGTGTCGAGCTTCCTGAGTGTTGTTGGTGCTGCATTCATCCAGGCAATTGGAGAGTATTCCATCATACTTCTTACTTGTGCATTCTAGATGGCAGAAAGGCTTTGGGGAGTCAGGAGGTGAGACATTCGATGCAGAATACCGAGCCTCTGATCTACTGGCTATGTTTCTGGACAATGTTCACCCCTAGATTTTGGTGGGGGATTCGGCGATGGTAATGCCATTGAATGTCAAGGGGTGGTTTTTAGTCTGTTGCTTGTTGGTGATAGTCATTGCCTGGCACTTCTGTGGTGCGAATGTTACCTGCAACTTATCGGCCCAAGCCTGAACATCGTCCAGGTCTTGCTGCACACGGGCACGGACTGCTTCCTTATCTGAGGAGTGGTGAGGGGCACTGAATACTATGCATTCATCAACGAACATCCCCATTTCTGATCTTATGTTGGAGGGAAGGCCATTGATGAAGCAGCTGAAGATGGTTGGGCCTAGGACACTGCCCTGAGGAACTCCTGGAAACATAGAAACATAGAAGATAGGAGCAGGAGCAGGCCATTCGGCCCTTCGAGCCTACTCCGCCATTCAATGAGATCATGGCTGATCATCCAAGTTCAGTACCCTGTCCCTGCTTTCTCCCCATAACCCTTGATCCCTTTAGCCTTAAGAAATATATCCAGCTCCTTCTTGAATATATTTAATGTATTGGCCTCTACTGCCTTCTGTGTTAGAGAATTCCACAGGTTCACCACTCTCTGGGTGAAGAAATTCCTCCTCATTTCTGTCCTAAATGGCATACCCTTTATCATTGGACTGTGGCCCATGGTTCTGGACTCCCCGACCATCGGGAACATACTTCCTGCATCTAGTCTGTACGGTCCTGTCAGAATTTTATGTGTCAATGAGATCACCTGGGGTTGTGATGATTGACCTTCAATCGCAAAAAACATTATCCTTTGTGCTAGGTATGACTCCAGCCAGTGGAGTGTTTTCTCCCCGATTCCCATTGACATTAGTTTTACTCGGGCTCCTTCATGGCACACTCGGGGGGAGTGATCCGAAATTCATGTGGGGGGAGAAGGTCAGGAACACGGGGGGGAAAGAGAAGGTCAGGAACTCAAGTGGGAGGACGATAAGGACAGGAGATCGGGGTGGAGGGAGAGAAGTTCAGGAACTCGGGGATGGGGGAGAGATGGTCCGAAAATCAGTTGGGAGGAGAAGGTCAGGAACTCGGGGGTGGGGGAAGAGAAGGTCATGAACTTGGATGCGAGGGCGATAATATCAGGAGCTCGGGTGGGGGAGAGGAGGTCTGGAACTCGGGGTGGTGGTAGTGAAGGCTCGAAAACCATGTGGGGGAGAAGGTCAGGTTCACGGGGGAAAGTGAAGGTCAGGAACTCGAATGTGAGGGTGATAAGGGAAGGAGATCGGGGTGGGGGTGAGAACTTCAGGAACTCGGTGTGGGGGGGGAAGGTCTGAAAATCAGGAGCGGAAAGCGAAGGTCATGACCTCAGATGGGAGGGCAATAATATCAGGAGCTCGGGGTGAGGGGGAGAGAAGGTCAGGAACTCGGGGTGGGGGCGAGAATGTCCAAAAGTCGGTGGGGGGAGGTCCGGAACGCGGGGGGGGAGGAAGAGAAGGTCAAGAACTCGGGTGGGAGGGAGATAAGGTCAGGAACACGGATGGGGCAAGACGGTAATGAACTTGGCGGATGGGGAGAGTAGGTCAAGAACTTGGGAGTGGAGAGAAGGTCAGGAACTCGGTGGGGGAGTAATCGTCAGGATCTCGCGGGGGAGAGAAGGTCAGGGACACGGGTGGGAGGATTGGGAGAAGGTCAGGAGCTGCGGGGGAGAGATGGTCAGGAAATCAGGAGGGGAGAGGAGGTCAGGAACTTGGTGAGGTGAGAGAATGTTGCAACTCAGGGGGCGAGAATGTCTGGAACTCGGTGTGGGAGAGAAGGTCAGGAACACGCGGTGTGCAGTAACTCGGGGGTGGAGAGAAGGTTAGGAAATCATACCGGGGGAGAAGGTCAGGAACTTGGGCTGAGGGAGGAGGTCAGAAACTTTGACAAGAAATTGCACCGGAGGAGAATGTCAGGAACTTGGTTGGATGGAGGTCAGGAAATTGGACGGGGTGAGTAGATCAGGAACTTGGGTGCCATCAGTTTGACTGAAACTTGGGCGGTGGGAGCAGGAACATGTTTACAGGTGGTAGAAGGTCTTAACCCACGATGGCGATTCCTTTCTTTTGCAAGTACACTTTGTTCTGCCTGAAGTAGCAAGTCTTCTACTCTAAGGGGACCAATCAGCAATCGGGACTTGTCAATCAAGGGGACCAATTAGAGCTTTGGGTGTTGCAAGTAAACACGTCCGTTTCGAAATGTTCCAGAAGGTTGACTCTGGGATATCCCGTGTCATTAACGGAAAGAAAAAGTTATATTGTGACCTGCCTTGTTGTACGGGGCACAACGAATAAAGGAACTGAAACACAAAGTGTACTTTTCACCAAAGCTACAGGGAGCTGAATCAGACGATGTTCTCCGTGTCTATCGGACACTATGTTCCTCGCGGTGCCTACTGATCGCGAGAGACCCCCAGTGTAGCGCTGGGCACCGCACGCTCCCTTTCCAGATTTTCTGTGTCACGGGGAATGGGATTGGATGAATATGCTTTTTATAAAGACTGGTGTGTGACATTCTCCAGACGCTAGCACCAGCCTGATGACCTGTTCTGATGTTCTCCACTCTGCACTCTCCCATGTCTCTCTTCCTTTATTACAGAGCCCAAGACAGTCCCAAATCAGGGAACCGACGGACAATTGACTCACAAATCCACTGGCCATTCCTCCTCTAGCCCAACAAGCTTTGCAAGCTCAGGTAACTGCCTTGTGGGGTCCATTCTACACAGATTGTTCAACAACAACAACAACTTGTATTTATATGGCACCTTTAATGTAATGAAATTTCCCAATGCAAGTGCTGAAATCCGCATTCCCGGAGATTCATCCAGCCTCTTAATGAGGGGAGTGGGATACACTGACTGACGTCTGTTGCATGAGGAGATTGAACGGCTTTGGATGCGGGGTAGCGTACCGCAGTGGTTATGTTACTGCACTAATAATCCAGAGGCCTCGACTAATGATCTGAAAATATGAGATTAAATCCCACCACAACAGTTGGGGAATGTAATAAAAATCTGCAATTATAAGCTTGACCATGAAACTATCAGATTGTCATAAAAAACCATCCGGTTCACGAATGTCCTTTAGGGAAGGAAACCTGCCGTCCTTACCCGGCCTGGCCTATATGTGGCTCCAGACCCACAGCAATGTGGTTGACACTCAACTGCCCTCTGAAATGGCCCAGCAAACCCCACAGTTGTATTGAAGAGGGCGGCTCACCACCACCTTCTCAAGGGCAGTTAGGGATGGGCAATAAATGCTGGTCTTGCCAGCGACGCCCACATACCAGGAATGAATAAAACAAAAGAATGACTGAGGTGCGTGGAATTTAGTGATTGTAGGGGTTGGATTAGATGGTTCTGGGCTATATAAAGACTGATGTCGGGAATTCTCCGGACTCTAGTGCAAGCTCTGCACCCTCCTATACCTCTCTTCCTTTCATACAGATCCAGAGACATCCACAACTCAGCAACCTGAGGAACAATCGACTCACCAACCCGCTGACCATACATCCACTATTCCACGGGTGTCTACAGCCTCAGGTATCTACATTGTGGGGTCCATTATATAGACTGCTCACCCAATGTATCTGCAGCAATCCTCAGTTCCTCAGATTGATCCAATCTCTTACTGTGGGGAGTTGGATTTCCTGTCTGACGTGTGTGGGATGAGGAGACTGAGGGGTTTTTGATGCAGCGACTGAGGGAAGTGGATTGCAGTGATGAGGGAGTGGGTTGCAGTGAATTAGGAGAGTGTGATGTAGTGAATAATAGGAGTGGGAGTAAGTGAATGAGTGGAGTGGTATGTAATGAATGAGGGGAGTGTGATGTACTGACTTAGGGGAATGGGATTGGATGATTCTTATACAAACACTGGTGTCGGACATTCTCCGAGTATCAGACTGATGACCTATTCGGCTGTTGTCCAATCTGTACCCTCCCATGTCTCTCTTCCTTTTTTACAGACACATCCCTAACTCAGGAACTCGGGGAACAATCCACTCGGGAATCCGCTGAACATTCATCTTCTCTCCCAGCAGGGTCTGCACCCTCAGGTATCTGCCTTGTGGCGACCATTCTACACAGACTGTTCACTCAATGTAACTGCTGATATCCTCAGTCCCTCAGATTGATCCAGTATCTTATTGAGGGGAGTGAGATGTAATGAAGGAGGGGTGTGGGATGAGCGGACTGTGGGAAGTGGGATGAGGAGACCGAGCAGTGTTAGATGTAGTGACTGAGGGGAGTGGGATGCTACGACTGAGCTGTGCAGGACCAGGAGGCTGAGGGGAGTGGGATGAGGATTTGGATTGCAATGTGATGAGGTGCATTGACGGAGGAGCTTGGGATGCATTGAATGAGGTGAGAGGGTGGCAATTACTGAGGGAAGTGGGATGCAGTGACTGAGGTGAGGGGCAGGCAATTACTGAGAGGTGTGGGATGCAGCGACTGCGGGGAGTGTGTTGCAGTGGCCGAGGTGTCTGGGATGCGGTAACTGATAGTTGTGCGTTGTTTTGATTGAGAGGTGTGGGATGTCGTAACTGAGGGGATTAGATTGGGTGTTAATGCATTCTCTAAAGACCATGTCTGACAGTCTACGGACCCTAGTACCAACCCATTCGGCTGTGCTCCTCTCCGCACTCTCCCATGTTTCTCTTCCTGTATTACAGATACAGAGACATACACAACTCAGGAACCCGAGGAACAATCGACTCGCGAATCCACTGACCGTACATCCACTATTCCAGCGGGATCTGCAGCCTCAGGTATCTGTTTTGTGGTGTCCATTCTACAGACTGCTCACCCAATCTAACTGCTGAAATCGTCAGTCCCTCAGATTCATCCAGTTTCTTACTGAGGGGCGTGGGATGCAATGAGGATGGGTTCTGTGATGAGTGCACTGTGGGAAGTGTGATGAGCAGACGGAGGGGATTGAGATGGAGTGACTGGGGGGAGTTGGATGCAGTGACTGGGGGGAGTGGAATGAGGCGACTTAGGGGAATGAGATGAGGTGATTGAACCAATTGCACTCTATGGCAGTGAGGTGTGGGGACCGCTAACACAACAAGAATTTGCAAAATGGGACAATCACCCAATTGAGATCCTACATGCAGAATTCTGTAAAAGTATCCTCCGGACCCAAAGGAAAACCGTAAACAATGCATGCAGGGCAGAACTAGGCCAATATCCATTAATAATTACTATCCAAAAAAGAGCCACCAAATTTTGGAAACAACTAAAAATGAGCAACCCCTACTGCTATCATTAGGAAGCCCTGAAATGCCAAGAGAGGATCACAAAGAAGAATACCCTCAGTCAACTAGTCCTGGGACTCAGTGAAGTAACTACTAACACTACTAACAATAACCAGCCCCAGGACAGTGACATTGTAGCACAGAGAATTCGACCCAACACAATTGTCACTAAGCAAAAGGAAAAATATCTGTCATATTGGGCAGAAACAACAAAAACCCAAAACAAACTCTATTGCTACTTGGCCCTAAACAGACAATACAACATGGCTGAATACCTGACCATGGTAAAAGATAGCAAATAGAGAAAAACCTTGACTATGTACAGACTTAGTGAGCATAGCCTGGCGATCGAAAAAGGCAGACACAGGCAGACCTGGCTGACAAGAGAGGACAGGATATGCTCTCACTGCAGTCAGTGAGTGGTGGAGACAGAGATGCACTTCCTCACAGCTTGTGGAAAATATCAAGGCATCAGGGAGAATTTCTACCCCAAATTCATAAAAATATGCCCTGAATTCAGAAATTTGAATGACGACCAAAAACTCCCATACCTACTAGGGGAACAGAGAAATTGTGTAACCTTAGTGGCACACTATGTTACAGCTTGCCATAAACAGAGGGACAACCACTAAATCTAAGAAAAGAGTATATACAAATTATATGAAAGTATATTTATACACTCAGGGATATATCTGTTTATACACTGTATGGATAGATGTGCGTTTATTTGTTCAACCGTGAATGTTTTTCGATGCTTTGGCAACATAAGATGTACCTTGTTATGCAATAAAGCGATTTGAATTGAATTGAATTGAATTGACTTAGGCGAACAGGATGTAGTTTCTGAACGGAGTGGAATTAGTGAGTGAAAGGAGTGGAATTACTGACTAAGGGTTGTGCAATGTATTGGCTGATGAGCTGCGATGTAGTGATTGGGGAATAGGATGAGGCGAATTTTTGGAGTGGGATGCTGTGAATGAGGCGACAGGGATGCCGTGAATGATGAATGTAGTAGCTGAGGAAAATCAGGTGTAGTGACTGAGGGGAGTGGGTAGAAGTGACTGAGGGGAGTGGGTAGAAGTGACTCAGGGGAGTGGGTAGAAGTGACTGAGGGGAGTGGGTAGAAGTGACTGAGGGGAGTGGGTAGAAGTGACTGAGGGGAGTGGGTAGAAGTGACTGAGGGGAGTGGGTAGAAGTGACCGAGGGGAGTGGGTAGAAGTGACTGAGGGGAGTGGGTAGAAGTGACTGAGGGGAGTGGGTAGAAGTGACTGAGGGGTGTGGGTAGAAATGACTGAGGGGAGTGGGTAGAAGTGACTGAGGGGAGTGGGTAGAAGTGACTGAGGGGAGTGGGTAGAAGTGACTGAGGGGAGTGGGAAGTAAGTGACTGAGGGGAGTGGGTAGAAGTGACTGAGGGGAGTGGGTAGAAGTGACTGACGGGAGTGGGTAGAAGTGACCGAGGGGAGTGGGTAGAAGTGACTGAGGGGAGTGGGTAGAATGACTGAGGGGTGTGGGTAGAAGTGACTGAGGGGAGTGGGTAGAAGTGACTGAGGGGAGTGGGTAGAAGTGACTGAGGGGAGTGGGTAGAAGTGACTGAGGGGAGTGGGTAGAAGTGACCGAGGGGAGTGGGTAGAAGTGACTGAGGGGAGTGGGTCGAAGTGACTGAGGGGGGTGGGTAGAAGTGACTGAGGGGAGTGGGTAGAAGTGACCGAGGGGAGTGGGTAGAAGTGACTGAGGGGAGTGGGTAGAAGTGACTGAGGGGAGTGGGTAGATGTGACTGAGGGGAGTGGGTAGAAGTGACTGAGGGGAGTGGGTAGAAGTGACTGAGGGGAGTGGGTAGAAGTGACTGAGGGGAGTGGGTAGAAGTGACTGAGGGGAGTGCGTAGAAGTGACTGAGGGGAGTGGGTAGATGTGACTGAGGGGAGTGGGTAGAAGTGACTGAGGGGCTGTACGTTATAGTGACTTAAGGAGTTGGTTGTAGTGGATCAGGTGACTGGGGTTGGATGACTATGGGATATTTAAAGTCTGGGGTCTGGCATTCACTGGACTCTTCTATCATCCTGATGATGTGTTCGGGTGTTCCCCACTCCTTCACTCCCTCTTGTTTCTCATCCTTTATTATGGATCCAGAGACAATCCTGACACAAGCAGCCGAGGAACAAGCATCTGAAGAATCCACTGAGAAATCGTCCTCTATCCCAGCGGGGTCGACAGCCTCAGGTATCAGTCTGGTGGGGTTTCTTCAAACAGACACTTCACCCAATGAGACTCCAGAAATGCTCAGTCTCTGAGAAACACCCAGTCTCGAATGTGACCTCTCTCGGATGTCAGATTGCCCCGCACTCTATCCATGATTCCTCGGAATTTTAAATTTCAGGTCAGGGTGGGCAGTCTGGAAAGATGATAGAATTGGATGTGACTGAGAGAATCATTGGTGGAGTCTGTGTCATTTTGGGAAGGGGCAGTACAGATGGAGCTTGTGATAGCAGGGCGGTGTGTTTCTGACACTGGGTGACTGAATTGGAGGCATGGAATTCACAGCACAGAAACTGGCAATTCTGCCCATCTGACCCATGCTAATGTTTATGCTCCACACAAGCCTCCTCCCACCCTACTTCATCTCACCCTATCAGCTCCACATCCTCATCATTTCACTCCCATGAGTGTATCATCTTCCCCTTAAATGCCTCCATGGTATTTGCCTCAACGACTTCTTGTAGCGAGTTCCACATGCTCACCATTCTCTGGGTAAAGGACTTTCTCCTGAATTCCCTATAGGATATATTAGTGACTATCTTATATTGATGGCCCCTAGTTCTGGATACCTCCACAAGTGGAAACATCCTCACTAGGTCTATCCACTCAAACCCGTCATAATATTACAGACCACTATCATGCCCCCAATCAGCCTTCTCTTGTCTGGAGAAAGTGAGCCCCAGGCTTTGCAATCCTTCCTGATAGTTGTACCCACCCAGTTCTGGGATCATCCTTGTAAACCTTTTTTTTGCACCTTCTCCATTGCCTCTATATCCTTTTCATATTATGGAGACCTTAACTGTGCACAGTGCTCCAAGTGTGGTCTAACCGAGGTATATGGAGACCACAACTGATAGCAAAATGTGGAATAGGGAGGACTGTCTGTGAGCATTGAGTTAGAGGGGACGCTGGGCTGGGAGTCATATTGAAACATGGTTTAGAGAAGGAGACACGTTTCCTGCTTTCATTTGGTAATGTTCTGCCAGGGCGGAGAGTGAGACTGAGGTTATTGGTACCTCGGGGAGTACAGGTCACGGGTATCTTTAACTGTGCTTTTTTTATTCGTTTATGGGATGTGGGCGTCGCTGGCAAGGCCAGCATTTATTGCCCATCTCTAATTGCCCTTGAGAAGGTGGCGGTGAGATGCCGTCTTGAACCGCTGCAGTCCATCTGGTGCAGGTACTCCCACAGTACAGTTAGGAAGGCATTTCCAGGATTTTGACCCAGCGACGGTGAAGAATCGGCGATATAATTCTAAGTCGGAATGGTTTGTGATTTGGAGAGTAATCTGGACGTGGTGGTGTTCCCATGCACCTCCTGTCTCTCTCTGTCTAGGTGGTAGAGATCGAGGGTTTTGGGACATGCTGCCGCAGAAGCATTGGCGAGTTGCTGCAGTGCACCTTCTGGATGGTACACACTGCAGCCACGGTACACCAGTGGTGGAGGGTGTGAATGTTTAAGGTGGTGGATGGGGTGCCAATAAAGTGGTCTGCTTTGTCCTGTATGGTGTCGAGCTTCCTGAGTGTTGTTGGTGCTGCATTCATCCAGGCAATTGGAGAGTATTCCATCATACTTCTTACTTGTGCATTCTAGATGGCAGAAAGGCTTTGGGGAGTCAGGAGGTGAGACATTCGATGCAGAATACCGAGCCTCTGATCTACTGGCTATGTTTCTGGACAATGTTCACCCCTAGATTTTGGTGGGGGATTCGGCGATGGTAATGCCATTGAATGTCAAGGGGTGGTTTTTAGTCTGTTGCTTGTTGGTGATAGTCATTGCCTGGCACTTCTGTGGTGCGAATGTTACCTGCAACTTATCGGCCCAAGCCTGAACATCGTCCAGGTCTTGCTGCACACGGGCACGGACTGCTTCCTTATCTGAGGAGTGGTGAGGGGCACTGAATACTATGCATTCATCAACGAACATCCCCATTTCTGATCTTATGTTGGAGGGAAGGCCATTGATGAAGCAGCTGAAGATGGTTGGGCCTAGGACACTGCCCTGAGGAACTCCTGGAAACATAGAAACATAGAAGATAGGAGCAGGAGCAGGCCATTCGGCCCTTCGAGCCTACTCCGCCATTCAATGAGATCATGGCTGATCATCCAAGTTCAGTACCCTGTCCCTGCTTTCTCCCCATAACCCTTGATCCCTTTAGCCTTAAGAAATATATCCAGCTCCTTCTTGAATATATTTAATGTATTGGCCTCTACTGCCTTCTGTGTTAGAGAATTCCACAGGTTCACCACTCTCTGGGTGAAGAAATTCCTCCTCATTTCTGTCCTAAATGGCATACCCTTTATCATTGGACTGTGGCCCATGGTTCTGGACTCCCCGACCATCGGGAACATCCTTCCTGCATCTAGTCTGTACAGTCCTGTCAGAATTTTATGTGTCAATGAGATCACCTGGGGTTGTGATGATTGACCTTCAATCACAAAAAACATTATCCTTTGCGCTAGGTATGACTCCAGCCAGTGGAGTGTTTTCTCCCCGATTCCCATTGACATTAGTTTTACTCGGGCTCCTTCATGGCACACTCGGGGGGAGTGATCCGAAATTCATGTGGGGGGAGAAGGTCAGGAACACGGGGGGGAAAGAGAAGGTCAGGAACTCAAGTGGGAGGACGATAAGGACAGGAGATCGGGGTGGAGGGAGAGAAGTTCAGGAACTCGGGGATGGGGGAGAGATGGTCCGAAAATCAGTTGGGAGGAGAAGGTCAGGAACTCGGGGGCGGGGGGAAGAGAAGGTCATGAACTTGGATGCGAGGGCGATAATATCAGGAGCTCGTTGGGGGAGAGAAGGCCTGGAACTCGGGGGAAAGTGAAGGTCAGGAACTCGAATGTGAGGGTGATAAGGGAAGGAGATCGGGGTGGGGGTGAGAACTTCAGGAACTCGGTGTGGGGGGGGAGGTCTGAAAATCAGGAGGGGGGAGAATGTCAGGAACTTGGGGGAGCGGAAAGCGAAGGTCATGACCTCGGATGGGAGGGCGATAATATCAGAAGCTCGGGGTGAGGGGGAGAGAAGGTCAGGAACTCGGGGTGGGGGCGAGAATGTCCAAAAGTCAGGTGGGGGGATGTCAGGAACGCGGGGGGGGGAGGAAGAGAAGGTCAAGAACTCGGGTGGGAGGGAGATAAGGTCAGGAACACGGATGGGGCAAGACGGTAATGAACTTGGCGGATGGGGAGAGTAGGTCAAGAACTTGGGAGGGGTGAAAAGGTCAGGAACTCGGTGGGGGAGTAATCGTCAGGATCTCGCGGGGGAGAGAAGGTCAGGGACACGGGTGGGAGGATTGGGAGAAGGTCAGGAGCTGCGGGGGAGAGATGGTCAGGAAATCAGGAGGGGAGAGGAGGTCAGGAACTTGGTGAGGGGAGAGAATGTTGCAACTCAGGGGGGCGAGAATGTCTGGAACTCGGTGTGGGAGAGAAGGTCAGGAACACGCGGTGTGCAGTAACTCGGGGGTGGAGAGAAAGTTAGGAAATCATACCGGGGGAGAAGGTCAGGAACTTGGGCTGAGGGAGGAGGTCAGAAACTTTGACAAGAAATTGCACCGGAGGAGAATGTCAGGAACTTGGTTGGATGGAGGTCAGGAAATTGGACGGGGTGAGTAGAACAGGAACTTGGGTGCCATCAGTAGGTCTGAAACTTGGGCGGTGGGAGCAGGAACATGTTTACAGGTGGTAGAAGGTCTTAACCCACGATGGCGATTCCTTTCTTTTGCAAGTACACTTTGTTCCACCTGGAGTAGCAAGTCTTCTACTCTAAGGGGACCAATCAGCAATCGGGACTTGTCAATCAAGGGGACCAATTAGAGCTTTGGGTGTTGCAAGTAAACACGTCCATTTCGAAATGTTCCAGAAGGTTGACTCTGGGATATCCCGTGTCATTAACGGAAAGAAAAAGTAATATTGTGACCTGCCTTGTTGTACGGGGCACAACGAATAAAGGAACTGAAACACAAAGTGTACTTTTCACCAAAGCTACAGGGAGCTGAATCAGACGATGTTCTCCGTGTCTATCGGACACTATGTTCCCTGCGGTGCCTACTGATCGCGAGAGACCCCCAGTGTAGCGCTGGGCACCGCACGCTCCCTTTCCAGATTTTCTGTGTCACGGGGAATGGGATTGGATGAATATGCTTTTTATAAAGACTGGTGTGTGACATTCTCCAGACGCTAGCACCAGCCTGATGACCTGTTCTGATGTTCTCCACTCTGCACTCTCCCATGTCTCTCTTCCTTTATTACAGAGCCCAAGACAGTCCCAAATCAGGGAACCGACGGACAATTGACTCACAAATCCACTGGTCATTCCTCCTCTAGCCCAACAAGCTTTGCAAGCTCAGGTAACTGCCTTGTGGGGTCCATTGTACACAGATTGTTCAACAACAACAACTTGTATTTATATAGCACCTTTAATGTAATGAAATTTCCCAATGTAAGTGCTGAAATCCGCATTCCCAGAGATTCATCCAGCCTCTTAATGAGGGGAGTGGGATGCACTGACTGACGTCTGTTGGATGAGGAGATTGAACGGCTTTGGATGCGAGGGATGCGTACCGCAGTGGTTATGTTACTGCACTAATAATCCAGAGGCCTCGACTAATGATCTGAAAATATGAGATTAAATCCCACCACAACAGTTGGGGAATGTAATAAAAATCTGCAATTATAAGCTTGACCATGAAACTATCAGATTGTCATAAAAAACCATCCGGTTCACGAATGTCCTTTAGGGAAGGAAACCTGCCGTCCTTACCCGGCCTGGCCTATATGTGGCTCCAGACCCACAGCAATGTGGTTGACACTCAACTGCCCTCTGAAATGGCCCAGCAAACCCCACAGTTGTATTGAAGAGAGCGGCTCACCACCACCTTCTCAAGGGCAGTTAGGGATGGGCAATAAATGCTGGTCTTGCCAGCGACGCCCACATACCAGGAACGAATAAAACAAAAGAATGACTGAGGTGCGTGGAATTTAGTGATTGTAGGGGTTGGATTAGATGGTTCTGGGCTATATAAAGACTGATGTCGGGAATTCTCCGGACTCTAGTGCAAGCTCTGCACCCTCCTATACCTCTCTTCCTTTCATACAGATCCAGAGACATCCACAACTCAGCAACCTGAGGAACAATCGACTCACCAACCCGCTGACCATACATCCACTATTCCACGGGTGTCTACAGCCTCAGGTATCTACATTGTGGGGTCCATTATATAGACTGCTCACCCAATGTATCTGCAGCAATCCTCAGTTCCTCAGATTGATCCAATCTCTTACTGTGGGTAGTTGGATTTCCTGTCTGACGTGTGTGGGATGAGGAGACTGAGAGGTTTTTGATGCAGCGACTGAGGGAAGTGGATTGCAGTGATGAGGGAGTGGGATGCAGTGAATTAGGAGAGTGTGATGTAGTGAATAATAGGAGTGGGAGTAAGTGAATGAGTGGAGTGGTATGTAATGAATGAGGGGAGTGTGATGTACTGACTTAGGGGAATGGGATTGGATGATTCTTATATAAACACTGGTGTCGGACATTCTCCGAGTACCAGACTGATGACCTATTCGGCTGTTGTCCAATCTCTACACTCCCATGTCTCTCTTCCCTTTTTACAGATACATCCCTAACTCAGGAACTCGGGGAACAATCCACTCGGGAATCCGCTGAACATTCATCTTCTCTCCCAGCAGGGTCTGCACCCTCAGGTATCTGCCTTGTGGCGACCATTCTGCACAGACTGTTCACTCAATGTAACTGCTGATATCCTCAGTCCCTCAGATTGATCCAGTATCTTATTGAGGGGAGTGAGATGTATTGAAGGAGGGGTGTGGGATGAGCGGACTGTGGGAAGTGGGATGAGGAGACCGAGCAGTGTTAGATGTAGTGATTGAGGGGAGTGGGATGCTACGACTGAGCTGTGCAGGACCAGGAGACTGAGGGGAGTGGGATGAGGATTTGGATTGCAATGTGATGAGGTGCATTGACGGAGGAGCTTGGGATGCATTGAATGAGGTGAGAGGGCGGCAATTACTGAGGGAAGTGGGATGCAGTGACTGAGGTGAGGGGCAGGCAATTACTGAGAGGTTTGGGATGCAGCGACTGCGGGGAGTGTGTTGCAGTGGCCGAGGTGTCTGGGATGTGGTAACTGATAGTTGTGCGTTGTTTTGATTGAGAGGTGTGTGATGTAGTAACTGAGGGGATTAGATTGGGTGTTAATGCATTCTCTAAAGACCATGTCTGACAGTCTACGGACCCTAGTACCAACCCATTCGGCTGTGCTCCTCTCTGCACTCTCCCATGTTTCTCTTCCTGTATTACAGATACAGAGACATACACAACTCAGGAACCCGAGGAACAATCGACTCGCGAATCCACTGACCGTACATCCACTATTCCAGCGGGATCTGCAGCCTCAGGTATCTGGTTTGTGGTGTCCATTCTACAGACTGCTCACCCAATCTAACTGCTGAAATCGTCAGTCCCTCAGATTCATCCAGTTTCTTACTGAGGGGCGTGGGATGCAATGAGGATGAGTTCTGTGATGAGTGCACTGTGGGAAGTGTGATGAGCAGACGGAGGGGAGTGAGATGGAGTGACTGGGGGGAGTTGGATGCAGTGACTGGGGGGAGTGGAATGAGGTGACTTAGGGGAATGAGATGAGGTGATTGAACCAATTGCACTCTATGGCAGTGAGGTGTGGGGACCGCTAACACAACAAGAATTTGCAAAATGGAACAAACACCCAATTGAGATCCTACATGCAGAATTCTGTAAAAGTATCCTCCGGACTCAAAGGAAAACCGTAAACAATGCATGCAGGGCAGAACTAGGCCAATATCCATTAATAATTACTATCCAAAAAAGAGCCACCAAATTTTGGAAACACCTAAAAATGAGCAACCCCTACTGCTATCATTACGAAGCCCTGAAATGCCAAGAGAGGATCACAAAGAAGAATACCCTCAGTCAACTAGTCCTGGGACTCAGTGAAGTAACTACTAACACTACTAACAATAACCAGCCCCAGGACAGTGACATTGTAGCACAGAGAATTCGACCCAACACAATTGTCACTAAGCAAAAGGAAAAATATCTGTCATATTGGGCAGAAACAAGAAAAACCGAAAACAAACTCGATTGCTACTTGGCCCTAAACAGACAATACAACATGGCTGAATACCTGACCATGGTAAAAGATAGCAAATAGAGAAAAACCTTGACAATGTACAGACTTAGTGAGCATAGCCTGGCGATCGAAAAAGGCAGACACAGGCAGACCTGGCTAACAAGAGAGGACAGGATATGCTCTCACTGCAGTCAGTGAGTGGTGGAGACAGAGATGCACTTCCTCACAGCTTGTGGAAAATATCAGGGCATCAGGGAGAATTTCTACCCAAAATTCATAAAAATATGCCCTGAATTCAGAAATTTGAATGACGGCCAAAAAATCCCATACCTACTAGGGGAACAGAGAAATTGTGTAACCTTAGTGGCACACTATGTTACAGCTTGCCATAAACAGAGGGACAACCATTAAATCTAAGAAAAGAGTATATACAAATTATATGAATGTATATTTATACACTCAGGGATATATCTGTTAATACACTGTATGGATAGATCTGCGTTTATTTGTTCAACCGTGAATGTTTTTTGATGCTTTGGCAACATAAGATGTACCTTGTTATGCAATAAAGCGATTTGAATTGAATTGAATTGAATTGACTTAGGCGAACAGGATGTAGTTTCTGAACGGAGTGGAATTAGTGAGTGAAAGGAGTGGAATTACTGACTAAGGGTTGTGCGATGTATTGGCTGAGGAGCTGCGATGTCGTGATTGGGGAATAGGATGAGGCGAATTTTTGGAGTGGGATGTTGTGAATGAGGCGACAGGGATGCCGTGAATGAGGAATGTAGTAGCTGAGGAAAATCAGGTGTAGTGACTGAGGGGAGTGGGTAGAAGTGACTGAGGGGAGTGGGTAGAAGTGACTGAGGGGAGTGGGTAGAAGTGACTGAGGGGAGTGGGTAGAAGTGACTGAGGGGAGTGGGTAGAAGTGACTGAGGGGAGTGGGTAGAAGTGACTGAGGGGAGTGGGTAGAAGTGACTGAGAGGAGTGGGTAGAAGTGACTGAGGGGAGTGGGTAGAAGTGACTGAGGGGAGTGGGTAGAAGTGACTGAGGGGAGTGGGTAGAAGTGACTGAGGGGAGTGGGTAGAAGTGACTGAGGGGAGTGGGTAGTAGTGACTGAGGGGAGTGGGTAGAAGTGACTGAGGGGAGTGGGTAGGAGTGACTGAGGTGAGTGGTTAGTAGTGACTGAGGGGAGTGGGTAGAAGTGACTGAGGGGAGTGGGTAGAAGTGACTGAGGGGAGTGGGTAGAAGTGACTGAGGGGAGTGGGTAGAAGTGACTGAGGGGAGTGGGTAGAAGTGACTGAGGGGAGTGGGTAGAAGTGACTGAGGGGAGTGGGTAGAAGTGACTGAGGGGAGTGGGTAGAAGTGACTGAGGGGAGTGGGTAGAAGTGACTGAGGGGAGTGGGTAGAAGTGACTGGGGGGCGTGGATAGAAGTGACTGAGGGGAGTGGGTAGAAGTGACTGAGGGGAGTGGGTAGAAGTGACTGAGGGGAGTGGGTAGAAGTGACTGAGGGGACAGGGTGTCGTGACTGAGGGGAGTGGGTAGAAGTGACTGATGGGAGTGGGTAGAAGTGACTGAGGGGAGTGGGTAGAAGTGACTGAGGGGAGGGGTAGAAGTGACTGAGGCGAGTGGGTAGAAGTGACTGAGGGGAGTGGGTAGAAGTGACTGAGGGGAGTGGGTAGAAGTGACTGAGGGGCTGTACGTTATAGTGACTTAAGGAGTTGGTTGTAGTGGATCAGGTGACTGGGGTTGGATGACTATGGGATATTTAAAGTCTGGGGTCTGGCATTCACTGGACTCTTCTATCATCCTGATGATGTGTTCGGGTGTTCCCCACTCCTTCACTCTCTCTTGTTTCTCATCCTTTATTATAGATCCAGAGACAATCCCGACACAAGCAGCCAAGGAACAAGCATCTGAAGAATCCACTGAGAAATCGTCCTCTATCCCAGCGGGGTCTACAGCCTCAGGTATCAGTCTGGTGGGGTTCCTTCAAACAAACACTTCACCCAATGTGACTCCAGAAATGCTCAGTCACTGAGAACCACGCAGTCTCGAATGAGACCTCTCTCGGATGTCAGATTGCCCCGCACTCTATCCATGATTCCTCGGAATTTTATTTTCAGGTCAGGGTGGGCAGTCTGGAAAGATGATAGAATCGGATGTGACTGAGAGAATCATTGGTGAAGTCTGTGTCATTTTGGGAAGCGGCAGTACAGATGGAGCTTGTGATAGCAGGACGGTGTGTTTCTGACACTGGGTGACTGAATTGGAGGCGTGGAATTCACAGCACAGAAACTGGCAATTCTGCCCATCTGACCCATGCTAGTGTTTATGCTCCACACAAGCCTCCTCCCACCCTACTTCATCTCACCCTATCAGCTCCACATCCTCATCATTTCACTGCCATGAGTGTATCATCTTCCCCTTAAATGCATCCATGGTATTTACCTCAACTACTTCTTGTAGCGAGTTCCACATGCTCACCATTCTCTGGGTAAAGGACTTTCTCCTGAATTCCCTATAGGACATATTAGTGACTATCTTATATTGATGGCCCCTAGTTCTGGATACCTCCACAAGTGGAAACATCCTCACTAGGTCTATCCACTCAAACCCGTCATAATACTACAGACCACTATCATGTCCCCAATCAGCCTTCTCTTGTCTGGAGAAAGTGAGCCCCAGGCTTTGCAATCCTTCCTGATAGTTGTACCCACCCAGTTCTGGGATCATCCTTGTAAACATTGGTTTTGCACCTTCTCCATTGCCTCTATATCCTTTTCATATTATGGAGACCTTAACTATGCACAGTGCTCCAAGTGTGGTCTAACCAAGGTATATGGAGACCACAACTGATAGCAAAATACTGCGGATGTTGGAAATCCGAAATAACAACAGAAAATGCTGGAAAAACTCAGCAGGTCAGGCAACATCCGTGGACAGAAATTTGAGTTGACGTTTCGGGTCGAACCCTTCTTCAAAACAAAGGTTTTGAAGAAGGGTTCGACCCGAAAGGTCAACTCAAATTTCTGTCCACGGATGTTGCCTGACCTGCTGAGTTTTTCCAGCATTTTCTGTTGGTTTTTGGAGACCACAACTGTTGGCAGGACTCCAAATGTGATCTAACGAAGGTATATGGAGAGTAGAACTAACCCTAGTATTGCAAATGTGATCTAACCAAGTTATATGGAGAGTAGGACTAAGCCTAGTATTGCAAATGTGATCTAACGAAGGTCTATGGAGTGTAGGACTAAGCCTAGTATTGCAACTGTGATCTAACCAAGTTATATGGAGTGTTGAACTGTGCCTCATACACCAAGTGTGATCTAACCACGTTATATGCAGCATTGAACTGTGCCTCCTACACCAAGTGTGATCTAACCAAGTTATATGGAGTGTTGAACTGTGCCTCATACACCAAGTGTGATCTAACCAAGTTATATGGAGTGTTGAACTGTGCCTCATACACCAAGTGTGATCTAACCAAGTTATACGGAGTGTTGAACAGTGCCTCATACACCAAGTGTGATCTAACCACGTTATGTGGAGTGTTGAACTGTGCCTCATACACCAAGTGTGATCTAACCACGTTATATTGTGTGTTGAACTGTGCCTCATACACCAAGTGTGATCTAACCACGTTATATGGAGTGTTGAACTGTGCCTCATACACCAAGTGTGATCTAACTAACGTATATGGAGTGTTGAACTGTGCCTCCTACACCAAGTGTGATCTAACCAAGTTATACGGAGTGTTGAACTGTGCCTCCTACACCAAGTGTGATCTAACCACGTTATATGGAGTGTTGAACTGTGCCTCCTACACCAAGTGTGATCTAACCACGTTATATGGAGTGTTGAACTGTGCCTCCTACACCAAGTATGATCTAACCACGTTATATGGAGTGTTGAACAGTGCCTCCTACACCAAGTGTGATCTAACCGAGTTATATGGAGTGTTGAACTGGGCCTCATACACCAAGTGTGATCTAACCACGTTATATGGAGTGTTGAACTGTGCCTCCTACACCAAGTGTGATCTAACCAAGTTATATGGAGTGTTGAACTGTGCCTCATACACCAAGTGTGATCTCACCACGTTATATGGAGTGTTGAACTGTGCCTCCTACACCAAGTGTGATCTAACCACGTTATATGGAGTGTTGAACTGTGCCTCCTACACCAAGTGTGATCTAACCACGTTATATGGAGTGTTGAACTGTGCGTCATACACCAAGTGTGATCTAACCACGTTATATGGAGTGTTGAACTGTGCCTCATACACCAAGTGTGATCTAACCACGTTATATGGAGTGTTGAACTGTGCCTCATACACCAAGTGTGATCTAACCAACGTATATGGAGTGTTGAACTGTGCCTCATACACCAAGTGTGATCTAACCACGTTTGATGGAGTGTTGAACTGTGCCTCCTACACCAAGTGTGATCTAACCACGTTATATGGAGTGTTGAACTGTGCCTCATACACCAAGTGTGATCTAACCAAGTTATATGGAGTGTTGAACTGTGCCTCATACACCAAGTGTGATCTAACCAACGTATATGGAGTGTTGAACTGTGCCTCCTACACCAAGTGTGATCTAACCACGTTATATGGAGTGTTGAACTGTGCCTCATACACCAAGTGTGATCTAACCACGTTATATGGAGTGTTGAACTGTGCCCCATACACCAAGTGTGATCTAACCACATTATATGGAGTGTTGAACTGTGCCTCCTACACCAAGTGTGATCTAACCAACGTATATGGAGTGTTGAACTGTGCCTCCTACACCAAGGGTGATCTAACCACGTTTTATGGAGCGTTGAACTGTGCCTCATACACCAAGTGTGATCTAACCACGTTTTATGGAGCGTTGAACTGTGCCTCATACACCATGTGTGATCTAACCACATTATATGGAGTGTTGAACTGTGCGTCATACACCAAGTGTGATCTAACCACGTTATATGGAGTGTTGAACTGTGCCTCATACACCAAGTGTGATCTAACCACATTATATGGAGTGTTGAACTGTGCCTCCTACACCAAGTGTGATCTAACCACGTTATATGGAGTGTTGAACTGTGCGTCATACACCAAGTGTGATCTAACCACGTTTTATGGAGTGTTGAACTGTGCCTCCTACACCAAGTATGATCTAACCACGTTATATGGAGTGTTGAACTGTGCCTCCTACACCAAGTGTGATCTAACCACGTTATATGGAGTGTTGAACTGTGCCTCATACACCAAGTGTGATTTAACCACGTTATATGGAGTGTTGAACTGTGCCTCCGACACCAAGTGTGATCTAACCACGTTATATGGAGCGTTGAACTGTGCCTCCTACACCAAGTGCCTCCTAACGTGTTGAACTATGCGTCGTACACCAAGTGTAATCTAACCACGTTATATGGAGTGTTGAACTGTGCCTCCTACACCAAGTGTGATCTAACCACATTATATGGAGTGTTGAACTGTGCGTCATACACCAAGTGTGATCTAACCAACGTATATGGAGTGTTGAACTGTGCCTCCTACACCAAGTGTGATCTAACCAAGTTATATGGAGTGTTGAACTGTGCCTCATACACCAAGTGTGATCTAACCAAGTTATATGGAGCGTTGAACTGTGCCTCCTACACCAAGTGTGATCTAACCACGTTATATGGAGCGTTTAACTGTGCCTCCTACACCAAGTGTGATCTAACCACGTTATATGGAGCGTTGAACTGTGCCTCCTACACCAAGTGCCTCCTAACGTGTTGAACTATGCGTCGTACACCAAGTGTAATCTAACCACGTTATATGGAGTGTTGAACTGTGCCTCATACACCATGTGTGATTTAACCACGTTATATGGAGTGTTGAACTGTGCCTCATACACCAAGTGTGATCTAACCACGTTATATGGAGTGTTGAACTGTGCGTCATACACCAAGTGTGATCTAACCAAGTTATATGGAGTGTTGAACTGTGCCTCATACACCATGTGTGATCTAACCACGTTATATGGAGTGCTGAACTGTGCCTCATACACCATGTGTGATCTAACCACGTTATATGGAGTGTTGAACTGTGCCTCCTACACCAAGTGTGATCTAACCAAGTTATATGGAGTGTTGAACTGTGCCTCATACACCAAGTGTAATCTAACCAAGTTATATGGAGTGTTGAACTGTGCCTCCTACACCAAGTGTGATCTAACCAACGTATATGGAGACCAGAACAGTGCACATTGCTCCAAGTTTGGTCTAAACAAGCTACAATGAGAGTAGAACAGTGCATCATACTCCAAGTGTGATAAAACCAATGTATATGGAGACCAGAACAGTGCACATTGCTCCAAGTTTGGTCTAAACAAGCTATAATGAGAGTAGAACTGTGCATCATACTCCAAGTGTGATAAAACCAAGCTATACGGTGAGTAGAGCTGTGCATCGCACTTCAGGTGAGGTCTAACCAAAGTATATAGAGACCAGCACTATGCACAATGGTTCAAATGTGATCTAAGCAAGGTGTATAGAGAGTAGAAGTATACAGAGCGCTCCAAGTGTGGGCTAACCAAGGTATATGTAGACTAGAACTGGGCAGAGTACTCCAAGTGAGGCCTAACCAAGGTTCTATACAAATTTTACATAACATCCCTGATTTCAATTCAATTCCAATGGTAATGAACCCAGTGCTTTGATTGAAATACGATTTACAACACGTGGTATCAGAGCAGACATATTTGCCTGGAACCAAACTTTGAACTAAGATCCATTACTCCCACATCAAACAGTCTGGGATAGCAGCAATTTATGAAGGGGTAGTTTCAAAATGAATGCCCCCAGACAGAATCTGAGGCAATAATTCTACCAGAAAATTTCTTGATATGACGGTTCACGAACTGAGATGTTATATTTTGTGCATATGGATTTTCACAAGGCATTTGATAAAGTGCCACACAAGAGCTTTGTTGTGATACTTAAGGCACCTTATGTTAACAGGAAACAGATTGGAGAATGGAAGGATCCCATGATTGAGTGCGTGTCACTATGTGTTCCACCTGGCAGGAAGTGCAATAGGTTGTCAGCTTTTTCCTACCTCTCTCTCTCTCACAGTTTCACTCTTCCTTTCTCTCTCTGATTGTCTAGTTCTCACTCCCTCTCTCTCTCTCTGTCTCTCTTGCTCATTCTCTGTCTGGCACCCTCCATCTATCTTTCACTCGTTCTTTGTCTCTCTCTTTCTCTTTCTGTCTCTATCTTTCACTCTCTCTCTCTCACTCACTGTGTCTCTCTGTGTCCCTATTTTTGTCTCAGTCTCTAGCTCATTTCTCTCTCTCTCTTTCTGTCAATTTCTTTGTCTCATTTTCTGTCTGTCTCTGTCTCCCTCTTTTTCTCTACCTATTTCTCTTTTTCTCTCTCTCTCTCTCTCAGCCTGTTTCCCTTTCTACCCGTCTTTCTCTTACGTTATCTTTCTCTCTTTCTCTCCGTCATTTTCTGTCTCACTCACTTTGTCTGTCAGTCGCTATCTTTCTCCCACTTTCGCTCTCTCTTGGTGTCTCTCTCTCTCCCTGTCTTTCTTTCTCTTTCTATCCCCAGTCTCTCTCTCTCTCTCCACATATTTCACTCTCTCTCTCTATCTCTCTCTGTGTCTTTCCCTCTCTCTTTCTGTCTCTCTCTCCCTCTTTTTCCTCACTCTCTGGGTCTCTGTGACTAACTTCACTGTTTCTCTCTGTTTCGAACTCTCTCTTTCCGTCTGCCACGGTCTTTCTTTGTCTGTCTCTGTCTTATCTGTCTCTCTGCCTCTATCTCTCATTCTCACTCTCCCACTTTCTCTCTATATAAATTTATCTATCTCTCTGTCTCTTGATCTTTCAGTCCTGAATTGTCTCTTGTCTCTGTGCCCATCATCAGTTCAATGCCCGACCCGCTGCTTTGAGAGTCCCGGATCGACCAGGAAGATCCACTCTTGACTCATGGCTCTGTCTCCATTCTCCAGTTCCCATGTGGCTGATCTTTCATTACAGATTCGGGGAAGAAGACAAGTTCTGGAGCCAAGGGAGAGTCGACATCAGAAGCTGAGTGCAATCCGTCAAAGGAGGGACATTCAAGGCCAGGTATCAGCCGGATTCTGGTAGGAACCATCCAATCAGATTCTTCCAGGGTCCAAGCCCGGCAAGGTTCAGTGCCTGACACCATCCTCGGACATTCTGACATTCAACCTCCCGAATATCCTGCTTTCTAATATGACTGCTCAGTCCCAGTTATCAGGGCCGGTCACTCCCAATATTAATGACATAGAATAGAAAAGGCCATTCGGCCCAACTGGTCCATGCCAGTGTTTATACACCACACGAGCCTCCACCCACCTCTCTTCACCTAACCACATCACATTTCCTTCTATTCCTCTCTCCCTCATATGTATATCTAGCTTCCCCTTAAATGCATCGATGCTATTCACATCAGCCACTCCCTTTCGTAGCACATTCCACATTCTCACCACTCTCTCAGTTAAGATGTTTCTCCTGAATTCCCTATAGGAATTATTAGTGACTATCTTATATTTATGGCCCCTAGTTTTGGACGCTCCCCCAAAAGGAAACATCTTCTCTACATCTACCGTTTCGAACACCCTTCAGAATTTTAAAGCCCTCTATCAGGTAACCGCTCAGCCTGATCATTTCTAGAGAAAAGAACCGCAGCCTGTTCAGCCTTCCTTTGAATTCCCTCCCCCTCCCCTTTACTGTGTTTCTATTAGCACTGAGGAGACACGAGATGGAGTCAGGAGTCAGGAGCTCCTCCTCAGTGCCCTGTGAATGTGGAGCTGTGGGGCTGCCTTCTCGCGCTGCTGTGGTGAATTGTGGTGGTCGGGTCAGGGAGATGTTTTGAAAGCAGGGACTGGACCTGGAATTGTCTGCACAGACACACGGTCCCTGGTTCAGCTCCCAGAGTAACATGTCCTCGGTTGGACTGGCACTCCGGGTTTGCTCCACTCTCTGCCCTCTCCCTGTACCCGGCTGGTGTTTCTGCCTCTAACTCTGCTCAGCGGGGTTTGGGCATTGCGGCTGAAAACTGGTCCTCTTAATGTTCCAGCAGTGCTGAGCATGTCGGAGGAGGAGTGTGAGAAGGTCAGTGCTGAGGTCCAAGTGATTAACGTCGGAAAAAGCAAACTGGACACCCCCGCGCAAAAGGAAGCCTTTCTCCGGCAGGTGAGGGATTCATTCTTCATGCATTCTCGGGGTTAGCCGGCATTGATTGACCAACAGTGTTAAGTATGTGTATTGTATTGAACAATTAACACAAAGACTTAAACGTATAACTCAAACAGGCCTTTACTGGTTGGAGGTAGGGACTGCACATAGGTCTTTACTTCATGCCCACAGGCGGGAACTGAGGGGGATCAGTACCCACAGTACTATTTATACCCCTATGGCCAGGAGTGGTACTGCGTATCACTACGCCCAACAAGTAGTGCAGTCCTGTCCATAGGTTCAAAGTAGCACACATATTACATACACAACATTCCTCCCTTCCTAGCTTTACAGTCATCTCCCCATTTAACATAACGTAATAACATATATACATATATAACTTCAGGTTTACATAACAGAATAACATAGATACATAGATAACTTCATGTCAAAAACAGATCACAGATTCAGTCTCTGCGGAAAACAGTTCACAGATTCAATCTCTGTGGTGTAGTCGGTTCACGTTGCTAGAGTGACTCATTCAATAGTCCTTCCATGGATTTAACAGTTTGAACTTCCGAACTGAATTGGCTCCGTTCGGAGGGACCACGTGTGTGATCTGGTAGAGGTGATAATGGTTCAGATGGGTCATCTTCTGTTTTTACTTTTCCTTTTCTGCTTCTTGGAGACTCTCTGGGCTCCATTGTCAGCTGCCACAGCTGCCAGCTGCATGCGCAGTTCCTCCTTCTCTTCCTCCTGTTTCCGTCGTAGAGCCAGCTTCTCCCGATGTTCCGTAGACTTTTGGTGCTCCTCCATGATTTCTGCACTTTGGGAGTCGAAGTTACAAGCTGGGCAGGACAGGACATCGTAATATTCGGTGTCGTCCTGAGCTAGACCAGTGAGAGGGTCGTCTATTTCCTCCATACCTAGCTGGACGTTAGCCAGCTCTTGTTCCAAATCCAGACATCTTTCCTGAAGAGACTTCTTCATGTGTACCTCTGCATCCAGCTTTTTCTGGGCTTTCAGCAAGTCGTTTACTAGTGACCTCATTTGTGATTTTAATACTTCAACTTCCTTTGGAGATTGATTGATCGGACTATGCAATCCCTCTACCGGAGCAGCTGTTTCAGCGGTCTGTTGTTCTACGTTGACGTGAGTCAGCGTACTTTTGGCATCCAAGGGCTGCTCTGTTGCAGTCATCTCAGTCTGTGTTGCCACCTCAGCTCTTCCAATAACCTTTGAGAGCTCCGAACTCCTTTCGTTTGAATATTGAAGTTCATGTTCAAGTTTTTCCCATTTCAGAGTCCTGTCCTTCAGCATATGCAGGAGTTGGCTGACCGTTAACTCCTCTGACATCAGACGTTTTGTGTGCTCCTGCTCCATTTTCTCCATCAGCTGCTTCTGTTGTCTTTCCAGATTCTCCAACTCTATATCAAAGAACTCTTTCGTTGCATTCAACTCTTGCTCAAAACGGCGAAGCATTTGTTCTAATTGCTGTTGTAGTTTGAAATGGAGTTGAGTTCGAGCCCGGTGTCCCTCAGAAATGGGCACATCAGTAGACTTGCCAGACTCAGAATCCACAGTTAAACTATGTTGTTGTTGCTCTGTGGAATTCTGTGCTGAAACTTTGTCTTTTGCACCTGAGTTGGGCTTACCATCATTCGTTCCAGAGTCTGGGCCGACTATCTTCACCGAGTTCTCACTCGTTATTGTTTGTAGGAAATGCCAGTCCATATTCATTTTCCTAATCCACTCCCGTCCTAGTAGTGGAGAACCTCCTTCAGATATCACATATAAGTCCATTATTTGACTGTCTTCGCCCTTGTGGGCCACTGCAACCTCTATTTTCCCGATGGGGTACACTCTTTGCCCCGTGTATGTTTTCAATATAATCCCCGTATCCTGTAGGGGAATATGTTGGAATAACTTTCCGTAATCTTTCTTATTTATGACCGTCAATGCCGATCCAGTGTCCAATTCCAGTTTTACTTGGACTCCTTCTATCTGAAGAGTGACCCAAATTGTCTGGAGGTCTGCACCCTTACCAGCGTTGAGTACTCTTAAGCTAGTCAGTTCATTACAGCTTAAGCTAGCCAGTTCATTACTGCTAGCGTCTGAATCGGACTCCTGTTCGGTCACCTTGTGTACCTTTGCGTATTTTCCTTGCGGTGACTTCTTGTTGGTGGTCTTCTTCCCTGACCTGCATACTCTAGCTATATGTCCAAGCCTACCACAAGTTCTACATTCTTGGTTTTTAAACCAACACTGGTTCTGATCATGCGTTGTCTTTCCACAACGATAACATTTGCCAGAACTCACACCCAATTTGTGTGCACTGAGCTCCGGTGACCGTAGCTGCATTACTGCCGTGCCTCTCGCTGCGGCTTCGTGTGCTGCTGCCATAGTGACCGCCTTCTCAAGCGTCAGCTCATTCTCCTCGAGCAGTCGCTTTTGTGTATCCTGTTTAAATAAACCACACACAAATTTGTCTCATAGTGCATCTGTCAATCCCGTTCCAAACTGGCAATATTTCGCTAATTTACGCAATTCCAGCAAATATTCAGCATTGCTTTCATGCTGTAGCTGCCTTCTGTCATAAAATTTAAATCGTTCCGCTAGCATCAGCGGCGTGGGGTTTAGATGATCTTTCAGGACAGTAACAATCTCATCGAACGTCTTATCCGCCGGTTCATCTGATGATAACAGGTGTTTCAATTGCCCGTACGTCTTCGCACCCATTAAATTTAATAATGTTAGAGCTTTATCTTGGTCACGAATTTTATTGGCCTTACAATAATTTTTTACTCTTTCAACATATATGGCCCAATCTTCGAGGTCACTATCAAAGGTGCTAATATTCCCGTGTTTAGGCATTGTAGATTTGCAATTTCTCAGATTTTATTTTCTTTACTTGTTATCAAAGATGGCGGCTTCCCGCTCTTGCCGTCGTCCTCCGCCCACAAAATGGCGGTTTTCCCGCGCTTGGCGGTCTTCACCCGTCCCCCGACGCCGTCTCCCTTCAGCCCTCGAGTGCGGCCCTTATCTTCGCCGCGATCGATAGCCCGCGCTGTGCACCGCGACTCTCGCACCTTGAGCTTCTGCAGCCGCCGCGCCTTTCAGTCCGAGTGCGGCTCTTATCTTTGGTCCCGATCGCTGGCCCGGCTGCGCCCCTCACTTCAAAGCGGCCCGGCCCTTATCTGCCGATCGCTATCGCCCTACCTCTCTCTCTTCCCCAGTCCTGTCTTTACTCCGGTTCACAAGCTGATGGACGCTTCAGGGTCCTAATGCCTGATCTTCCAGTCGCTGGAAGCTGTCAGGATTTCTGCTGCCCTTCAGTTTTGAGTGGGGTGTTGAGGATTGAAACCTCTCTTCAACGTCCTGTCTTTGGACGAAGCCGCCTGGAATAACTGCCGCAGGGTAAGAGCCTGACTCGTCGCCAGTGTTAAGTATGTGTATTGTATTGAACAATTAACACAAAGACTTAAACGTATAACTCAAACAGGCCTTTACTGGTTGGAGGTAGGGACTGCACATAGGTCTTTACTTCATGCCCACAGGCGGGAACTGAGGGGGATCAGTACCCACAGTACTATTTATACCCCTATGGCCAGGAGTGGTACTGCGTATCACTATGCCCAACAAGTAGTGCAGTCCTGTCCATAGGTTCAAAGTAGCACACATATTACATACACAACAAACAGCAGTTGGCATTGATTGACCAACAGCAATTGGCATTCGTTGACCATCACCAGTTGGCATTGATTGACCAACAGCAATTGGCATTTGTTGACCAACACCAGCTGGCATTGATTGACCAACACCAGCTGGCATTGATTGACCACCACCAGCTGGCATTGATTGACCAACACCAGTTGGCATTGATTGACCATCACCAGCTGGCATTGATTGACCACCACCAGCTGGCATTGATTGACCAACACCAGCTTGCATTGATTGACCACCACCAGTTGGCATTGATTAACAATCTGTAGTTGGCATTGAGAAGGGGGCTCTGATGGAGCTTCTTTCTGAAACGCTGGTTGTGGTTTTATTCAACTGGACATACGGGGCAGGGGATTCCCCTCGTATTAAGAGGTAGATGATTCCCTTGCTGATAATTAGAGGGGAGTCTCCTCGTGTTAAGTGGATGAGGCCTCCTGGTGTTAAATTGGAGGTGATTCCACTGGGTTTAAGGAGGCGGGATTCCCCTGCTGTTAAGTGGGAGGGGATTCTCCTGGTGTTAAGTGGGAGGGGACTCTCCTGGTTTTAAAGGGAGGGGATTCCCCTGGTGTTAAGTAGAAGTGCATTCTCCTGTTAAGTGGGAGAGGATTCCCCTGGTGTTAAGTGGGAGGAGAATCTCCTGATGTTAATTGGGAGAGGATCATCCTGGTGTTATGTGGGAGGTGATTCTCCTGCTGTTAAGGGCAGGGATTCTCCAAGTGTTAAGTGAAGGGAGTCCACTGGTGTTCAGGGGGAGGGGATTCCCCTGGCGTTAAAAGGGCACGGTTTCTCCTGGTGTTAAGGGCAGGGAGTCCAAGGTTGTTAAGTGGAAGGGGATTGCCCTGGTGTTAAGGGGGAGGGGAGTCCCCTGGTATTGAGGTGGAGCGTATTCCCCTTGAGTTAAGTGGGAGGAGATTCCCTGGTGTTAACGGGGAGGGGAGTCCCCTGGTATTGAGGGGGGGGGATTTCCCTGGTGTTAAGTGGGAGGAGATTCCCCTGGTGTTAAGTGGGAGGTGATTTCCCTGGAGTTAAGGAAGAGGGGTTCCCCTTGGTGTTAAGTGGGATGGGATTCCCCTGAAGTAAAGGGGGAGGGCAGAACCTGGCGTTAAGTGGGAAGGGGATTCCCCTGTTGTTAAGTGGGATTGGATACCCCTGGTATTAAGGGGAAGGGGATTTCGAGGTGTTAGGGGCGGGGTGATGATTCATCAGAGCATCTGATTAGGTGCAGTGTAACTGTGATCCCTCTCTATCATACCTGACTCCTCACTGGGTGATTCTCGTCCGTTCCCAGGTACGAGACATGCTGAAAGACTACCTTCCATGCAAAAGATTTGTGCTGAAGTCAGAAGATAGAAGGAAGTAATGGGAGCAGAACAGGAAGATGAAGGACTGTCAGCGGGTGGATTTCAACCCCACTCTGTGCCTATGGATAGGGTCCAGGAGCAGGGTGGGTCAGCTGGGGATGGTGGAGGCTGGCGGGTTAATGGGGATTAAAGATATTTTTTGAAAGAGGCGTTTAAAATGGGTTTAAGAGGTGTTTAAGAAGGGATTTAAAAAGATGAATGGAAAGTGTTTTTAAAGGTTTTTAGAGGTTTTTAAAACCGGATAAAAAGAGTTTTTAAATCGTTTTTAAAGGGGTTTAATACGGCTTTAAAAGGGGGTAAAAAAGATGTTAAAATGGGATTAAAGGTATTTTAAAGCGTTTTAATATGGGATTTAAAGGTGTTTTAAAGTTTAGTTGTGTTTACTAGGCGATTGAATGATGTTTTAACGGTGTTTTAAAGTGGTTTATATAGAGCATTGTAAGGTATGGGTTAATCAGATTGCCCTGCAGTGTTTTAATGTCATACTGGTGATGGGGTTTCTTTATACTGTAGTAATGTCAGCTTTTAGCCTCTGTTTGTTGAGTCGGGAAGTAAGATTATTCAATCTTCACACAGTGAGAAACAGACGGCAATACTAACGTTGCAACTACCTTTTTAATGAGAAGTTAATTGGAGACATGTGTAAGAAAGGGTTCAGCACAGACCAGTGAGGGTGAGTCAAGTGAGGGGAGTGAGGGATCTGTAGGTACAAGGACAGAATTTAAATCAGCGTTGACTGACACCTTATCCAGGAGACATCTTGATGTACCTTTGAATCAGGCTAATTGTCTTGTAGAAGGATGAAGGAGACGGTATAAAATGTGACTGCTGGAACTGAAACCTTGGATTCAGTTAAGATTTCATCAATCGGTATAGCGAGCTGGGGCGGGAACACGTTTGAATTCTCAGGCTAAAACTCACAAGGGTTTTTGGGAAGCTTTGGCTTAAATGTGTATAATTATTATATGCTTAATAAATATGTGACATCTGGTATTCAGTGTTATGCATTCTAACTGATTAAAGGAGTGAACTATAAGTTAACACGCACGCATTTATCCCTTCACAAACACGGGTCCACGGGTCACTCCAGTCCCACACTAGCTAGTCTGGCCTTACACCTGACACCAGTCCCTCACTACCCGGACTGGTTCTGTGACTGACTCCAGCCCCTCACTACACGGTCTGGTTCCATACCGCATTCCAGTCCTTCACTACCTATTCTGGACCTACAACCGACACAAGTTCCTCACTACCCGGTCTGGACATATGCCTGACTCCGGTCCCTCACTATTTGGTCTGGGCCTACACCAGACTTCAGTCCCTCACTACTCAGTCCGTGTCTACACCTGACTCCAGTTCCTCACTGCAGACTCTGTGTTTACACCTGACTCCAGTCCTTCACTGCCTGGTCTGGGTCTACACCTGACTCCAGTCCTTCAATACAGGGTCTGTGTCTACAGCTGACTCCAGTCCTTCACTACCTGGTCTGTGTCTACAGCTGACTCCGGTCCCTCACTATTTGGTCTGGGCCTACACCAGACTTCAGTCCCTCACTACTCAGTCTGTGTCTACACCTGACTCCAGTTCCTCACTGCAGGCTCTGTGTTTACACCTGACTCCAGTCCTTCACTGCCTGGTCTGGGTCTACACCTGACTCCAGTCCTTCACTACCTGGTCTGGGTCTACACCTGACTCCAGTCCTTCACTACCTGGTCTGGGTCTACACCTGACTCCAGTCCTTCACTAGCTGGTCTGGGCCTACACTTGACTCCAGATCCTCACTACAGGGTCTGTGTCTACACCTGACTCCAGTCCATCAGTACCTGGTCTGGGACTACACCTGACTTCAGATTCTCACTACAGGGTCTATTTCTACACCTGACTCCAGATCCTCACTACCCGGACTGGGTCTACAACTGACTCTAGTCCCTCACTAGCTGGTCTGGGCCTACACTTGACTCCAGATCCTCACTACAGGGTCTGTGTCTACACCTGACTCCAGTCCATCAGTACCTGGTCTGGGACTACACCAGACTCTAGTCTCTCACTACCCGCACTGGTTCTACAACTGACTCTAGTCCCTCAATACACGGTCTGCGGCCGCAAACGAAACTCCAGGATGGTGTGTTGCCTCCGTGGTGCAAGGGCCAAGGATGTCTCAGAGAGGCTGCAGAGCATTTTGGAAGTGGAGGGTGAACAGCCAGTTGTCGTGGTGAATATAGGTACCAACGATATAGGTAAAAATTGCGATGAGGTCATAAAAGCTAAATATAGGGAGTTAGGAGGTGAATTAGAAAATAGGACCTCAAAGGTAGTAATCTCAGGATTGCTACCAGTGCCACGTGCTAGTCCGAGGTGAAATAGAAAGATATTTCAGATGAATACGTGGCTAGAGGAATGGTGAAGGGGGGAGGGATTAAAATTCCTGGGACATTGGAACCGGTTCTGGGGGAGGTGGGACCAGTACAAAACGGATGGTTTGCATCTGGGCCGGGCCGGGACCAATATCCTAGGGGGAGCATTTGCTAATGTCTGGAGGAGGGTTTAAACTAAAATGGCAGGGGGTTGGGAACCTGAGCGGAGAGACAGAGGAAAGGGAAACAAGGATAAAAGCAAAAGACAGGAAGGAGAAAAACAAAAGTGGCAGGCAGAGAAGTCAAGGGTTTAAGTCATACATGGCCACAGTAAATAATAATTCTAAGAGAGTTAAAAAAACAAGCCTGAAGGCTTTGTGTCTTAATGCAAGGAGCATTCGTAATAAGGTGGATGAATTGGCTGTGCAAATAGAGTTAAACAAATATGATACGATTGGGATTACAGAAACATGGCTCCAGGGTGGCCAAGGCTGGGAACTCAATATCCCGGGGTATTCAATATTCAGGAAAGATAGGCAAAAAGGAAAAGCAGGAGGGGTAGCATTGCTGGTTAAAGAGGGGATTAACACAATTAAAAGGAAGGATATTAGCTCTGATGAGGTAGAATCTGTATGGGTTGAACTGAAAAATATCAAGGGGCAGAAAACGTTAGTAGGAGTGGTATATAGACCTCCAAACAGTAATGCGGAGGTCGGGGATAGAATTAAATGGAAAATTAGAGAAGCGTGCAATAAGGGCACAGCAGTTAGCATGGGTTACTTTAATCTACATATAGATTGGGCTAACCAAATTAGTAACAATACTGTGGAGGAGGAATTCCTGGAGTGTATACGGGATGGTTTCCTGGAACAATATGTCGAGGAGCCAACTAGAGATCAGGCAATCTTAGACTGGGTATTATGTAATGAGAAAGGATTAATTAGCAATCTTGTTGTGCGACGCCCCTTGGGTCAGAGCGATCATAATATGATAGAATTCTTCATTAAGATGGAGAGTGATATAGTTGACTCCGAGACTAGAGTCCTGAATTTAAATAAAGGGGACTACGATGGTATGAGGTGCGAGTTGGGTAGGATTGATTGGGAAATGTCACTCAAAGGGTTGACGGTGGATGGGCAATGGCAAACATTCAAAGATCGCATGGATGAACTACAGAATTTGTTCATCCCAATTTGGCATAAAAATAAAACAAAAAAGGTGACTCAACCGTGGCTAACAAGGAAAATTAGGGATAGCATGAGATCCAAGGAGAGAACATATAAAGTGGCCAGAAAAAACAGTAAACCTGAGGATTGAGAGCAGTTTAGGATTCAACAAAGGAGGACAAATGGATCAATTAAGAGGGGGAAAATAGAATATGAGAGTAAGCTTGCGGAGAACATAAAAACTGATTGTAAAAGCTTTTATAGTTATGTGAAGAGAAAAAGATTGGTGAAGTCAAGCGTAGGTCCCTTGCAGTCAGAATCAGGGGAATTTATAATGGGGAACAAAGAAATGGCAGACCAATTAAATGCATACTTTGCTTCTGTCTTCACAAAGGATGACACAAGTAACCTCCCAAAGATGTCAGGGAACATAGGGTCTAACGACAGGGAGGAAGTGATAGAAATCAGTATTTGTAGGGAAATGGTGTTAGGGAAATTGATGGAATTGAGGGCTGACAAATCACCAGGGCCTGATAATCTACATCCTAGAGTACTTAAGGAAGTGGCCCTGGAAATAGTAGATGCATTGCCAGTTATCTTCCAAGATTCGAAAAACTCTGGAGCAGTACCCATGGATTGGCGGGTATCTAATGTTACCCCACTGTTCAAAAAGGGTGGTAGAGAGATAACAGGGAATTACAGATGGGTAAGCCTGACATCGATAGTGGGGAAAATGCTAGAGTCCATTATAAAAGACGCAATAGCAGAGCACATGGAAAACAGCGACCGGATCGGACAAAGTCAACGTGGATTTTCAAAAGTTAAATCATGCTTCACTAATCTGCTGGAATTTTTTGAGGATGTAACTGGTAAAATAGATAAGGGAGAACCAGTGGATGTGGTGTACTTGGATTTTCAAAAGGCTTTGGATAAGGTCCCGCATAAAATTAGCGTGTAAAATTAAGGCACATGGGATCGGGGGCAAGGTATTGACTTGGATAGAGAACTGGTTGGCAGACAGAAAGCAAAGAGTTGGAATAAATGGCTCTTTTTCCGAGTGGCAGGCAGTGACTAGTTGGGTACCGCAGGGATCGGTCCTTTGACCCCAGCTACTCACAATATATATTAACGATCTGGATGAGGGAACTAGATGTAATATCTCCAAGTTTGCAGATGACACAAAGCTGGGTGGGCGTGTGTGTTGTGAGGAGGATGCCGAGAAACTGCAGTATGATCTGGACAGGTTGGGTGATTGGGCAGAAGCATGGCAGATGCAATACAACGTGGATAAATGAGAGGTTATCCACTTTGGTGTCAAAAACAAGAAGGCAGATTATTATCCGAATGGCAGTAGATTGGGAGAAGGGGAAGTGCAACGAGACCTGGGCGTCCTTGTGCACCAGTCGCTGAAAGTAAGCATGCAGTTGCAGCAGATGGTTAAGAAGGCAAACATTATGTTGGCATTCGTAGCGAGAGGGTTTGAGTACAGGAACACGGATGTCTTGCTGCAGTTGTACAGGGCCTTGGTGAGACCACATCTGGAGTATTGTGTGCGGTTTTGGACGCCTTATCTGAGGAAGGATGTTCTTGCCATGGAAGGAGTTCAGAGAAGATTCACCAGACTGATACCTGGGATGGCAGGAATGATGCATGAGGAGAGATTTGGTCGATTGGTCTTGTACTCGCTGAAGTTTATAAGGTTGAGAGGGGATCTCATTGAAACTTATACAATTCTAACAGGACTACACAGACTAGATGCTGGAAGGATGTTCCCGATGGTCAGGGAGTCCAGAACCAGGGATCACAGTCTAAGGATAAGGGGTAAGCCATTTAGGACAAAGATGAGGAAGAATTTCTTCTCCCAGAGAGTGGTGAACCTGTGGAATTCTCCACCACAGAAGGCAGCGGAGGCCAATTCATTAAATATATTCAAGAAGGAGTTGGATATATTTCTTAAGGCTAAAGGGATCAAGGGATATGGAGAGAAGGAAAGTACAGGGCACTGAATTTGGATGATCAGTCATGAGCTCACTGAATGGCGGAGCAGGCTCCAGGGGCCGAATGGCCGACTCCTGCTCCAATCTTCTATGTTTCTATGTTTCAATAACGCTTTCCAGTCCTTCATTACCTGTTCTGGGCCGACACCCGACACAAGTTCCTCTCTGCCCGGTCTGGACGTATACATGACTCGAGTCCCTCACTACTCGGTCTGGGCCTACACCAGACTCCTGTCCTTCACTTCCCGTTCGTGGCCTTCACCTCACTCCAGTCTCTCACTACAATGTCTCGGCCAACACGTGACTCCAGTCCCTCACTACCTGCTCTGGGCCCACACCTGACATCAGTCCCCTGCTACCAGATCTGGGCCTGACCTGACTTCAGATCATCACTATAGGGTCGGTGTCTACACCTGACTCCAAATACTCACTACATCGCCTCAGCCTACAGCTGAGTCCTGTCCCTCACTACCAGGTTTAGGCCTACACCTGACTCCAGATTCTCACTACCCAGTCTGTGTCTACACCTGACTGCAATCCCTCACTACAGGGTCCGTGTCTACACCTGACACTAGTTCCTCACTACAGGGTCTGTGTCTACATCTGACGGCAGTCCCTCACTACAGGGTCTGAATTTGCACCTGACTCCAGTCACTCACTACCGGGTCTCTGTCTACACCTGACTCCAGTCCCTCATTACCTGGTCTGTGTCTACACCTGACTCCAGTCCCTCACTACAGGGTATGTGTCTACACCTGACTCCAGTCCCTCACTACCTGGTCTGTGTCTACACCTGACTCCAGTCCCTCACTACAGGGTCTGTGTCTACACCTGACTCCAGTCTCTCACTACCTGGTCTGTGTCTACACTTCACTCAAGTCCCTCACTACAGTGTCTGGGCCTACACCTGACTCCAGCCCCTCACGACAGGGCCTGTGTCTACACCTGACTCCAGTCCCACACCACAGGGTCTGTGTCTACACCTGACTCCAGTCTGTCACTACAGGGTCTGTGTCTACACCTGACTCCAGTCCCTCTCTACAGGGTCTGGGCCTAAACCTGACTCCAGTCCCTCACTACAGGGTCCGTGTCTACACCTGACTCCAGTACCTCACTACAGCGTCTGTGCCTACACTTCACTCAAGTCCCTCACTACAGGGTCTGGGCCTACACCTGACCCCAGCCCCTCACTACAGGGCCTGTGTCTACACCTGACTCCAGTCCCACACCACAGGGTCTGTTACTGCACCTGAATTCAGTCCCTCACTACATGGCCTGGGTCTACACCGGACTCAAGTCCCTCATTTCAGGGTCTGTGTCTACACCTGACTCCAGTTCCTCACTACAGGGTCCGGGCCTACACCTTACTCCAGTCCCTCACGACAGGTTCTGTGTCTACACCAGATTCCTGTCCCTCACTACAGGGTCTGTGTCTACACATGACTCCAGTCCCTCACTTCAGGGTCTGTGCCTACACATGACTCCAGTCCCTCACTTCAGGGTCTGTGTCTACACCTGACTCCTGTCGCTCACAACAGAGTCTCTGTCTACACCTGACTCCAGTCCCTCAATATGGGGTCTGTGTCTACACCTGACTCCACTCCCTTACTATAGGGTCTGGGCCGACACCTGACTCCAGTCCCTCACTAAACGGTCTGTGCCTACACCTGACTCCAGTCCCTCACCACGGGGTCTGTTACTACACCTGACTCCTGTCCCTCACTTAGGCTCTGTGTCTACACCTGAATCCAGTCCCTCACTACAGGTCTGTGACTACACCTGACTCTAGTTCCTCACTACAGGGTCTGTGTCTACACCTGACTCCAGTCACTCACTAAAGGGTCTGTGTCTACACCTGACTCCAGTCCCTCACTACAGGGTCTGTGTCTACACCTGACTCCAGTACCTCACTACAGGGTCTGTGTCTACACCTGACTCCAGTCTCTCACTACAGGGTCTGTGTCTACACCTGACTCCAGTCCCTCACTACAGGGTCTGTGTCTACACCTGACTCCAGTCCATCATTACAGGGTCTGTGTCCACACCTGACTCCAGACCCTCACCACAGGGTTTGTGTCTACACCTGACTCCAGTCTCTCACTAAAGGGTCTGTCTCTACACCTGACTCCAATCCCTCACTGCAGGGTCTATGTCTACACCTCACTCTAGTTCCTCACTACAGGGTCTGTGTCTACACCTGACTCCAGTCACTCACTAAAGGGTCTGTGTCTACACCTGACTCCAGTCCCTCACTACAGGGTCTGTGTCTACATCTGACGCCAGTCCCAAACTACAGGGTCTGAATTTGCACATGACTCCAGTCACTCACTACAGGGTCTGCGTCTACACCTGACTCCAGTCACTCACTACAGGGTCTGCGTCTACACCTGACTCCAGTCCCTCGCTACAGGGTCTGTGTGTACACCTGACTCCAGTCCATCACTACAGGGTCTGTGTCTACAACTGACTCCAGTCCCTCACTACAGGGTCTGTGTCTACACCTGACTCCAGTCCCTCACTACAGGGTCTGTGTCTACACCTGACTCCAGTCCATCATTACAGGGTCTGTGTCCACACCTGACTCCAGACCCTCACCACAGGGTTTGTGTCTACACCTGATTCCAGTCTCACACTACAGGGTCTGTCCCTACACCAGACTCCAATCCCTCACTGCAGGGTCTATGTCTACACCTCACTCTAGTTCCTCACTACAGGGTCTGTGTCTACACCTGACTCCAGTCACTCACTAAAGGGTCTGTGTCTACACCTGACTCCAGTCCCTCGCTACATGGTCTGTGTCTACACCTGACTCCAGTCCCTCACTACATGGTCTGTGTCTACACCTGACTCCAGGCTCTCACGACAGGGTCTGGGTCTACACCTGAATCCAGTCCCTCACTACAGGGTCTGTGTGTACACCTGACTCTATTCCCTCACTACAGCGTCTGTGCCTGCTCCTGACTCAAGTCCCTCACTACAGGGTCTGGGCCTACACCTGACTCCAGACCCTCACTACAGGGTCTATGTCTACACCTGACTCCAGTCCCACACCACAGGGTCTGTTACTGCACCTGTCTCCAGTCCCTCAGTACATGGTGTGGGTCTACACCGGACTCCAGTGCCTCACTACAGGGTCTGTGTCTACACCTGACTCCAGTCCCTCACTACAGGGGCTGTGTACACCTGACTCCATTCCCTCACTACAGCGTCTGTGCCTACACCTGACTCAAGTCCCTCACTACAGTGTCTGGGCCTACACCTGACTCCAGACCCTCACTACAGGGTCTATGTCTACACCTGACTCCAGTCCCACACCACAGGGTCTGTTACTGCACCTGTCTCCAGTCCCTCAGTACATGGTGTGGGTCTACACCTGACTCCAGTGCCTCACTACAGGGTCTATGTCTACACCTGACTCCAGTGCCTCACTACAGGGTCTATGTCTACACCAGACTCCAGTCCCTCACGACAGGGTCTGCGTCTACACCTGACTCTAGTTCCTCACAACAGGGTCTGTGTCTACACCTGACTCCAATCCCTCACTACCGGGTCTGCGTCTACACCTGACTCTAGTTCCTCACTACAGGGACTGTGTCTACACCTGACTCCAGTCCCTCACTACAGGGACTGTGTCTACATCTGACGCCAGTCCCTCACTACCTGGTCTGTGTCTAGACCTGACCCCAGTCCCTCACTACCTGGTCTGTGTCTACACCTGACTCCAGTCCCTCACTACATGGTCTGTGTCTACACCTGACGCCAGTCCCTCACTACAGTGTCTGAATTTGCACCTGACTCCAGTCACTCATTACCGTGTCTCTCTCTACACCTGACTCCAGTCCCTCACTACCTGGTCTGTGTCTACACCAGACTCCAGTCTCTCACTACAGGGTCTGTGTCTACACCTGACTCCAGTCCCTCACCACAGGGTATGTGTCCACACCTGACTCCAGTCCCTCCCTACAGGGTCTGTGACTACACCTGACTCCAGTCTCTCACCACAGGGTCTGTGTCTACACCTGACTCCAGTCCCTCACTACAGGGTCTGTGTCTACACCTGACTCCAGTCCCTCACTACAGGGTATGTGTCTACACCTGACTCCAGTCCCTCCCTACAGGGTCTGTGACTACACCTGACTCCAGACTCTCACTACAGGGACTGTGTCTACACCTGACTCCAGTCCCTCACTTCAGGGTCTGCGTCTACACCTGCCCCCAGTCTCTCACCACAGGGTCTGTTTCTACACCTGACTCCAGTCCCTCACTACGGGGCCTGTGTCTACAGCTGACTCCAGACTCACACTACAGGGTCTGTGTCTGCACCTGACTCCAGACCCTCACCACAGGATCTGTGTCTACACCTGACTCCAGTCCCTCAATACAGAGTCTGTGTCTACACCTGACGGCAGTCCCTCACTACAGGGTCTGTTACTACACCTGACTCCAGCCCCTCACTACAGGGTCTGTGTCTACACCGGACTCCAGCCCCTCACTACAGGGTCTGTTACTACACCTGACTCCAGTCCCTCACTACATGGTCTGGGTCTACACCGGACTCCAGTCCCTCACTACAGTGTCTGTGTCTACAGCAGAATCCAGTCCCTCACTACAGGGTCTGTGTCTACACTGGCCTCCAGTCCCTCACTACAGGGTCTGTGTCTACACTGGACTCCAGTCCCTCACTACAGGGTCTGTGTCTACACCTGACTCCAGTCCATCACGACAGGTTCTGTGTCTACACCTGACTCCAGACCCTTACCACAGTGTTTGTGTCTACACCTGACTCCAGTCCCTCACTACAGGGTCTGTGTCTACACCTGACTCCAGTCCCTCACTACAGGGTCTGTGTCTACACCTGATTCCAGTCCCTCACCACAGGGTCTGTGTCTACAACAGACTCCAGTCCCTCACTACAGGGTCTGTGTCTACACCAGACTCCAGTCCCTCACTACAGGGACTGTGTCTACACCTGACTCCAGTCCCTCACTACAGGGTCTGTGCCTACACCTGACTCCAGCCTCTCACTACAGGGTCTGTGTCTACAACAGCCTCCAGTCCCTCACTACAGGGTCTGTGTCTATACCTAACTCCAACCCCTCACCACCCAGTCTTTGCCTAAACCTGATTCCAGTCCCTCACTACATGGTCTGTGTCTACACCTGACTCCAGTCACTCACTGCAGGGTATATGTCTACACCTGACTCCAGTCCCTCACTACAGTGTCTATGTCTACACCTGACTCCAGTCTCTCACTACAGGGTCTGTGTCTACACCTGACTCCAGTCCCTCACTACATGGTCTGTGTCTACACCTGACTCCAGTCACTCACTGCAGGGTATATGTCTACACCTGACTCCAGTCCCTCACTACAGTGTCTATGTCTACACCTGACTCCAGTCTCTCACTACAGGGTCTGTGTCTACACCTGACTCCAGTCCCTCACTACAGGGTCTGTGTCTACACCTGACTCCAGTCCCTCACCACAGGGTCTGTGTCTACACCTGACTCCAGTCCCTCACTACAGGGTCTGTGTCTACACCTGACTCCCGTCCCTCACTACAGGGTCTGTGTCTACACCTGACTCTATTCCCTCACTACAGCGTCTGTGCCTACACCTGACTCAAGTCCCTCACTACAGGGTCTGGGCCTACACCTGACTCCAGACTCTCACTACAGGGTCTATGTCTACACCTGACTCCAGTCCCACACCACAGGGTCTGTTACTGGACCTGTCTCCAGTCCCTCACTACAGGGTCTGTGTATACACCTGACTCCGGTCCCTCACCACAGGGGCTGTGACTACACCTGACTCCAATCCCTCAATACAGGGTCTGCGTCTACACCTGACTCTAGTTCCTCACTACAGGGTCTGTGTCTACACCTGACTCCAGTCACTCACTAAAGGGTCTGTGTCTACATCTGACGCCAGCCCCTCACTACAGGGTGTGAATTTGCACCTGACTCCAGTCACTCACTACCGGGTCTCTGTCTACACCTGACTCCAGACCCTCGCTACCTGGTCTGTGTCGACACCTGACTCCAGTCCCTCACTACAGGGTCTGTGTCTACACCTGACTCCAGTCCCTCACTACAGGGTCTGTGTCTACACCTGACTCCAGTCCCTCACTACAGGGTCTGTGTCTACACCTGACTCCAGTCCCTCACTACAGGGTCTGTGTCTACACCTGACTCCAGTCCCTCACCACAGGGTCTGTGTCTACACCTGACTCCAGTCCCTCACTACAGGGTATGTGTCTACACCTGACTCCAGTCCCTCACTACAGGGTCTGTGTCTACACCTGACTCCAGTCCCTCACTACAGGGTCTGTGTCTACACCTGACTCCAGTCCCTCACTACAGGGTATGTGTCTACACCTGACTCCAGTCCCTCACTACAGGGTCTGTGTCTACACCTGACTCCAGTCCCTCACTACAGGGTCTGTGTCTACACCTGACTCCAGTCCCTCACGACGGGGTATGTGTCTACACCTGACTCCAGTCCCTCACTACAGGGTCTGTGTCTACACCTGACTTTAGACTCGCACTACAGGGTCTGGGACTACACCTGACTCCAGTCCCTCACTACAGGGTCTGTCTCTACACCTGACTCCAGTCCCTCACTACAGGGTCTGTGTCTACACCTGACTCAAGTCTCTAACCACAGGGTCTGTGTCTACACCTGACTCCAGTCCCTCACTACAGGGTCTGTGTCTACACCGGACTCAAGTCACTCACTACAGGGTCTGTGTCTACACCTGACTCCAGTCCCATACTACAGGGTCTGTGTCTACCCCGGACTCAAGTCACTCACTACAGGGTCTGTGTCTACACCTGACTCAAGTCACTCACTACAGGGTCTGTGTCTACACCTGACTCAAGTCACTCACTACAGGGTCTGTGTCTACACCTGACTCAAGTCACTCACTACAGGGTCTGTGTCTGCACCTGACTCCAGTCCCTCACTTCAGGGTCTGCGTCTACACCTGACTCCAGTCCCTCACTACAGGGGCTGTGTCTACACCTGACTCCAGTCTCTAACCACAGGGTCTGTGTGTACACCTGACTCCAGTCCCTCACTACGGGGTCTGTGTCTACACGTGACTCCAGTCTCTCACTACAGGGTCTGTGTCTGCACCTGACTCCAGACCCTCACCACAGGGTCTGTGTCTACACCAGACTCCAGTCCCTCACTACAGGGTCTGTGTCTACACCTGACTCCAGTCCCTCACGACGGTGTATGTGTCTATACCTGACTCCAGACCCTCACCACAGGGTCTGTGTCTACACCAGACTCCAGTCCCTCACCACAGGGTCTGTGTCTACACCTGACTCCAGTCCCTCACTTTAGGGTCTGCGTCTACACCGGACTCCAGTCCCTCACTGCAGTGTCTGTGTCTACAGCAGAATCCAGTCCCTCACTACAGGGTCTGTGTCTACACTGGCCTCCAGTCCCTCACTACAGGGTCTGTGTCTACACCTGACTCGAGTCCCCCACTACATGGTCTGGGACTACACCTGACTCCAGTCTCTCACTACAGGGTCTGTGTCTACACCTGACTCCAGTCCCTCACTACAGGGTCTGTGTCTACACCTGACTCCAGTCTCTCAAAACAGGGTCTGTGTCTACACTGGCCTCCAGTCCCCCACTACAGGGTCTGTGTCTACACCTGACTCCAGTCTCTCAAAAAAGGGTCTGTGTCTACACCTGACTCCAGTCTCTCACTACAGGGTCTGTGTCTACAGCTGACTCCAGTCCCTCACGTAGGGGTCTGTGTCTACACCTGACTCCAGTCCCTCACTACAGGGTCTCTGTCTACACCTGACTCCAGTCCCTCACGTAGGGGTCTGTGTCTACACCTGACTCCAGTCCCTCACTACAGGGTCTGTGCCTACACCTGACTCCAGTCACTCACTACAGGGTCTGTGTCTACACCTGACTCCAGTCCCTCACTACAGGGTCTCTGTCTACACCTGACTCCAGTCCCTCACGTAGGGGTCTGTGTCTACACCTGACTCCGGTCCCTCACTACAGGGTCTGTGTCTACACCTGACTCCAGTCCCTCACTACAGGGTCTGTGTCTACACCTGACTCCAGTCACTCACTACAGGGTCTGTGTCTACACCAGACTCCAGTCCCACACTACAGGGTCTGTGTCTACACCTGACTCCAGTCACTCACTACAGGGTCTGTGTCTACACCTGACTCCAGTCTCTCACGACAGGGTCTGCGTCTACACCTGACTCCAGTCTCTCACTACAGGGTCTGTGTCTACAGCTGACTCCAGTCCCTCACGTAGGGGTCTGTGTCTACACCTGACTCCAGTCCCTCACTACAGGGTCTGTGCCTACACCTGACTCCAGTCTCTCACTACAGGGTCTGCGTCTACACCTGACTCCCGTCCCTCACTACAGGGTCTGTGCCTACACCTGACTCCAGTCTCTCACTACAGGGTCTGTGTCTACACCTGACTCCAGTCTCTCACTACAGGGTCTGCGTCTACACCTGACTCCAGTCTCTCACTACAGGGTCTGCGTCTACACCTGACTCCAGTCTCTCACTACAGGGTCTGCGTCTACACCTGACTCCAGTCTCTCACTACAGGGTCTGTGTCTACACCTGACTCCAGTCACTCACTACAGGGTCTGTGTCTACACCTGACTCCAGTCCCTCACTACAGGATCTGTGTCTACACCTGACTCCAGACCCTCACCACATGATCTGTGTCTACACCTGACTCCAGTCCCTCTCTAAAGGGTCTGTGTCTACACCTGACTCCAGTCCCTCAAAACAGGGTCTGTTACTACACCTGACTCCAGTCCCTCACTACATGGTCTGGGTCTACGCCAGACTCCAGTCCCTCACTACAGGGTCTGTGTCTACAGCAGAATCCAATCCCTCACTACAGGGTCTGTGTCTGCACTGGCCTCCAGTCCCTCACTACAGGGTCTGTGTCTACACCTGACTCCAGTCCCTCACTACAGGTTCTGTGTCTACACCTGACTCCAGTCCCTCACTACAGGGTCTGTGTCTACACCTGACTCCAGTCCATCGCTACAGGGTTTGTGTCTACACCTGACTCCAGTCCCTAACAACAGGGTCTGTGTCTACACCTGTCTCCAGTCCCTCACTACAGGGTCTGTGTCTACACCTGACTCCAGTCCCTCACTACAGGGTCTGTGCCTACACCAGACTCCAGTCCCTCACTACAGGGTCTGTGTCTACACCTAACTCCAATCCCTCACGACCCAGTCTGTGCCTAAACCTGATTCCAGTCCCTCACTACATGGTCTGTGACTACACGTGACTCCAGTCCCTCACTACTGGGTCTGTGTCGACACCTGACTCCAGTCCCTCGCTGCAGTTTCTGTGTCTACACCTGGCTCCAGTCCCTCACTACAGGGTCTGTGTCTACAACAGACTCCAGTCCCTCACAACAGGGTCTGTGTCTACACCTAACTCCAATCCCTCACTACCCAGTCTGTGCCTAAACCTGATTCCAGTCCCTCACTAAATGGTCTGTGACTACACGTGACTCCAGTCCCTCACTACTGGGTCTGTGTCTACACCTGACTCCAGTCCCTCGCTGCAGTTTCTGTGTCTACACCTGGCTCCAGTCCCGCACTACAGGGTCTGTGTCTACACCTGACTCCAGTCTCTCACGACAGGTTCTGTGACTACACCTGACACAGGGCCCTCACTACAGGGTCTGTGTCTACCCCTGACTCCACTCCCTCACTACAGGGTCTGGGCCTAAACCTGACACCAGCCCCTCACTGCAGGGTCTGTGTCTACACCTGCCTCCAGTCCCTCACTACATGGTCTGTGTCTACATCTGACGCCAGTCCCTCACTACAGTGTCTGAATTTGCACCTGACTCCAGGGCCTCACTACAGGGTCTGTGTCTACACCTGACTCCAGTCTCTCACTACAGGGTCTGGGTCTACACCTGACTCCAGTCCCTCACTACAGGGTCTGTGTCTACACCTTACTCCCTTACTACAGCGTCTGTGCCTACACCTGACTCAAGTCCCTCACTACGGGGTCTGGGCCGACACCTGACTCCAGCCCCTCACTACAGGGTCAATGTCTACAACTGAATCCAGTCCCACACCACAGGGTCTGTTACTGCACCTGTCTCCAGTCCCTCACTACATGGTCTGGGTGTACACCGGACTCCAGTCCCTCACTACAGTGTCCGTGTCTACACCTGACTCCAGTTCCTCACTACAGGCTCTGGGCCTACACCTGACTCCAGTCCCTCACCACAGGGTCCGTGTCTACACCTGACTCCAGTCCCTCACTACAGGGTCTGTGTCTACACCTGACTCCAGGCCCTCACTACAGGGTCTGTGTCTACACCTGACTCCAGTCTCTCACTACAGGGTCTGGGCCTACACCTGACTCTAGTCCCTCACGACAGGGTCTGTGTCTACACCTGACTCCAGTCCCTCACTACATGGTCTGGGTCTACACCTGACTCCAGTCCCTCACTACAGGGTCTGTGTCTACACCTGACTCCAGGCCCTCACTACTGGGTCTGTGTCTACACCTGACTCCAGTCCCTCACTACAGGGTTTGTGTCTACACATGACTCCAGTCCCTCACTACATGGTCTGGGCCTACACAGGACCCCAGTCACTCACTTCAGGGTCTGTGTCTACACCTGACTCCAGTCTCTCACTACAGGGTCTGGGCCTTCACCTGACTCCAGTCCCTCACCACAGGGTCTGTGTCTACACCTGAGTCCAGTCCCTCACTTCAGGGTCAGTGTCTACACCTGACTCCAGTCCCTCACTACACGGTCTGTCTGTGTCTACACCTGACTCCAGTCTCTCACAACAGTGTCTGTGTCTACACCTGACTCCAGTCCCTCACTATGGGGTCTGTGTCTACACCTGACTCCACTCCCTTACTACAGGGTCTGTGTCTGCACCTGACTCCAGTCCCTCGCTACAGGATCTGTGCCTACACCTGTCTCCAGTCCATCACTACAGGGTCTGTGTCTTCACCTGACTCCAGTTCCTCACTACAGGGTCTGTGCCTACACCTGACTCCAGTTCCTCACTACAGGGTCTGGGCCTACACCTGAATCCAGTCCCTCACTACAGGGTCTGTGTCTACTTCTGACTCCAGTCCCTCACTACAGGGTCTGTGTCTACACCTGACACAAGTCACTCACGACAGGGTCTGTGTCTACACCTGAATCCAGTCCCTCACTAAAGGGTCTGTGTCTACACCTGAATCCAGTCCCTCACTACAGGGTCTGGGTCTACACCTGACTCCAGTCCCTCACTACGGGGTCTGTGTCTACAGCTGACTCCAGTCTCTCACTACAGGGTCTGTGTCTGCACCTGACTCCAGACCCTCACCACAGGATCTGTGTCTACACCTGACTCCAGTCCCTCAATACAGGGTCTGTGTCTACACCTGACACCAGTCCCTCACTACATGGTCTGGGTCTACACCGGACTCCAGTCCCTCACTACAGTGTCTGTGTCTACAGCAGAATCCAGTCCCTCACTACAGGATCTGTGTCTACACTGGCCTCCAGTCCCTCACTACAGGGTCTGTTTCTACACCTGACTCCAGTCCATCACTACAGGGTCTGTGTCTACACCTGACGCCAGTCCCTCACTACAGGGTCTGTGTCTACACCTGACTCCAGTCCCTCACTACAGGGTCTGTGTCTACACCTGACTCCAGTCCATCACTACAGGGTCTGTGCCTACAACTGACTCCAGTCCCTCACTACAGGGTCTGTGTCTACACCCGACTCCAGTCCCTCACTACAGGGTCTGTGTCTACACCTGACTCCAGTCCATCACGAAGGGGTCTGTGTCTACACCTGACTCCAGTCCCTCACCACAGGGTCTATTACTACACCTGACTCCAGTCCCTCACGACAAGGTCTGGGTCTACACCGGACTCCAGTCCCTCACTACAGTGTCTGTGTCTACAGCAGAATCCAGTCCCTCACTACAGGATCTGCGTCTACACTGGCCTCCAGTCCCTCACTACAGGGTCTGTGTCCACACCTGACTCCAGTCCCTCACTACAGGTTCTGTGTCTACTCCTGACTCCAGTCCCTCACTACATGGTCTGTGTCTACACCTGACTCCAGTCCATCACAACAGGGTCTGTGTCTACACCTGACTCCAGTCCCTAACAACAGGGTCTGTGTCTACACCTGACTCCAGTCCCTCACTACAGGGTGTGTGTCTACACCTGACTCCCGTCCCTCACTACAGTGTCTGTGTCTACACCTGACTCCAGTCCCTCACTACAGGGTCTGTGTCTACACCTGACTCCAGTCCCTCACTACAGGGTCTGTGTCTACACCTGACTCCAGACCCTTACCACAGTGTTTGTGTCTGCACCTGACTCCAGTCCCTCACTACAGGGTCTGTGTCTACACCTGCCTCCAGTCCCTCACTACATGGTCTGTGTCGACATCTGACGCCAGTCCCTCACTGCTGTGTCTGAATTTGCACCTGGCTCCAGGCCCTCACTACAGGGTCTGTGTCTACACCTGACTCCAGTCTCTCACGACAGGGTCTGGGTCTACACCTGGCTCCAGTCCCTCGCTACAGGGTCTGTGTCTAAACCTGACTCCCTTACTACAGCGTCTGTGCCTACACATCACTCAAGTCCCTCACTACGGGGTCTGGGCCGACACCTGACTCCAGCCCCTCACTACAGGGTCAATGTCTACAACTGAATCCAGTCCCACACCACAGGGTCTGTTACTGCACCTGTCTCCAGTCCCTCACTACATGGTCTGGGTCTACACCGGACTCCAGTCACTCACTTCAGGGTCTGTGTCTAAACCTGAATCCAGTCCCTCACTACAGTGTCCGTGTCTACACCTGACTCCAGTTCCTCACTACAGGCTCTGGGCCTACACCTGACTCCAGTCCCTCACCACAGGGTCTGTGTCTACACCTGAATCCTGTCCCTCACTCCAGGGTCTGTGTCTACACCTGACTCCAGTCCCTCACTTCAGGGTCTGTGTCTACACCTGACTCCAGTCCCTCACTACAGGGTCTGTGTCTACACCGGAATCCAGTCTCTCACAACAGTGTCTGTGTCTACACCTGACTCAAGTCACTCACTACAGGGTCTGTGTCTACACCTGACTCCAGTCCCTCACTACAGGGTCTGTGTCTACACCTGACTCCAGTCCCTCACTACAGGGTCTGTGTCTACACCTGACTCCAGACCCTTACCACAGTGTTTGTGTCTACACCTGACTCCAGTCCCTCACTACAGGGTCTGTGTCTACACCTGCCTCCAGTCCCTCACTACATGGTCTGTGTCGACATCTGACGCCAGTCCCTCACTGCAGTGCCTGAATTTGCACCTGACTCCAGGCCCTCACTACAGGGTCTGTGTCTACACCTGACTCCAGTCTCTCACGACAGGGTCTGGGTCTACACCTGGCTCCAGTCCCTCGCTACAGGGTCTGTGTCTACACCTGACTCCCTTACTACAGCGTCTGTGCCTACACATCACTCAAGTCCCTCACTACGGGGTCTGGGCCGACACCTGACTCCAGCCCCTCACTACAGGGTCAATGTCTACAACTGAATCCAGTCCCACACCACAGGGTCTGTTACTGCACCTGTCTCCAGTCCCTCACTACATGGTCTGGGTCTACACCGGACTCCAGTCACTCACTTCAGGGTCTGTGTGTACACCTGAATCCAGTCCCTCACTACAGTGTCCGTGTCTACACCTGACTCCAGTTCCTCACTACAGGCTCTGGGCCTACACCTGACTCCAGTCCCTCACCACAGGGTCTGTGTCTACACCTGAATCCTGTCCCTCACTCCAGGGTCTGTGTCTACACCTGACTCCAGTCCCTCACTTCAGGGTCTGTGTCTACACCTGACTCCAGTCCCTCACTACAGGGTCTGTGTCTACACCGGAATCCAGTCTCTCACAACAGTGTCTGTGTCTACACCTGACTCCAGGCCCTCACTACAGGGTCTGTGTCTACACCTGACTCCAGGCCCTCACTACAGGGTCTGTGTCGACACCTGACTCCAGTCTCTCACTACAGGGTTTGGTCTACACCTGAATCCAGTCCCTCACTACAGGGTCTGTGTCTACACCTGACTCCCTTACTACAGCGTCTGTGCCTACACCTGCCTCAAGTCCCTCTCTACGGGGTCTGGGCCGACACCTGACTCCAGCCGCTCACTACAGGGTCAATGTCTACAACTGAATCCAGCCCACACCACAGGGTCTGTTACTGCACCTGTCTCCAGTCCCTCACTACATGGTCTGGGCCTACACCTGACTCCAGTCCCTCACAACAGGGTCTGTGTCTACACCTGACTCCAGTCCCTCACTACATGCTCTGTGTCGAAATCTGACTGCAGTCCCTCACTACAGGGTCTGTGTCTATACCTGAATCAAGTCACTCACTACAGGGTCTGTGTCTACACCTGACTCCAGTCTCTCACTACAGGGTCTGTGTCTACACCTGACTCCAGTCTCTCACTACAGGGTCTGTGTCTACACCTGACTCCAATCCCTCAATACGTGGTCTGTGTCTACACCTGACTCCAGTCCCTCACTACATGGTCTGTGTCTACACCTGACTCCAGTCCCTCACTACAGGGTCTGTGCCTTCACCTGACTCCAGTCCCTCAATACGTGGTCTGTGTCTACACCTGACTCCAGTCCCTCACTACATGGTCTGTGTCTACACCTGACTCCAGTCCCTCAATACAGGGTCTGTGTCTACACCTGACACCAGTCCCTCACTACAGGGTCTGTGCCTACACCTGACTCCCGTCCCTCACTACAGGATCTGTGTCTACACCTGACTCCAGTCCCTCACTACAGGGTCTGTGTCTACACCTGACTCCAGTCTCTCACTACAGGGTCTGTGTCTACACCTGACACCAATCCCTCAATACGTGGTCTGTGTCTACACCTGACTCCAGTCCCTCACTACATGGTCTGTGTCTACACCTGACTCCAGTCCCTCACTACAGGGTCTGTGCCTTCACCTGACTCCAGTCCCTCAATACGTGGTCTGTGTCTACACCTGACTCCAGTCCCTCACTACATGGTCTGTGTCTACACCTGACTCCAGTCCCTCAATACAGGGTCTGTGTCTACACCTGACACCCGTCCCTCACTACAGGGTCTGTGCCTACACCTGACTCCCGTCCCTCACTACAGGATCTGTGTCTACACCTGACTCCAGTCCCTCACTACAGGGTCTGTGTCTACACCTGACTCCAGTCTCTCACTACAGGGTCTGTGCCTACACCTCCTCCAGTCCCTCACCACAGGGTCTGTGTCTACTGCTGACTCCAGTCCCTCACTACATGGTCTGGGTCCACACCGGACTCCAGTCCCTCACAACAGTGTCTGTGTCTACACCAGAATCCAGTCCCTCACTACAGGGTCTGTGTCTACACTGGAATCCAGTCCCTCACTACAGGGTCTGTGTCTTCACCTGACTCCAGACCCTCACCACAGGGTCTGTGCCTACACCTGACTCCAGTCCCTCACTACAGTGTCTGTGTCTACACCTGACTCCAGTCCCTCACTACAGGTCTGTGTCTACACCTGACTCCAGTCACTCACAACAGGGTCTGTGTCTACACCTGACTCCAGTCCCTCACTAAAGGGTCTGTGTCTACACCTGACGCCAGTCCCTCACTACAGTGTCTGTGTCTACACCTGACTCCAGTCCCTCACTACAGGGTCTATGTCTACACCTGACTCCAGTCCCTCACTACAGGGTCTATGTCTACACCTGACTCCACTCCCTCACTACAGGGTCTGTGTCTACACCTGAATCCAATCCCCCACTACAGGGTCTGTGTCTACACCTGACTCCAGTCCCTCACTACAGGGTCTGTGTCTACACCTGACTCCAGACCCTCACTACAGGGTCTGTGTCTACACCTGACTCCAGTCCCTCACTACAGGCTCTGTGTCTACACCTGACTCCAGTCTCTCACTACAGCGTCTGTGACTACATCTGACTCTGGGCCCTCACTACAGGGTCTGTGTCTACCCCTGACTCCACTCCTTCACTACAGGGTCTGTATCTTCTCCTGACTCCAGTCCCTCATTACAGGGTCTGTGCCTATACCAGACTCCAGTCCCACACTACAGGGTCTGTGTCTACACCTGACTCCAGTCTCTCACGACAGGATCTGTGTCTACAGCTGACTCCAATCTCTCACTACAGGGTCTACGTCTGCACCTGACTCCAGTCCCTCACTACAGGGTCTGTGCCTACACCTGACTCCAGTCTCTCACTACAGGGTCTGTGACTACATCTGACTCTGGGCCCTCACTACAGGGTCTGTGTCTACTCCTGACTCCAGTCCCTCATTACAGGGTCTGTGTCTACTCCTGACTCCAGTCCCTCACTACAGGGTCTGTGTCTACCCCTGCCTCCACTCCTTCACTACAGGGTCTGTGTCTACTCCTGACTTAAGTCCCTCATTACAGGGTCTGTGACTACTCCTGACTCCAGTCCCTCATTACAGGGTCTGTGCCTATACCAGACTCCAGTCCCTCACTACAGGGTCAGTGTCTAACCCTGATTCCAATTCCTCAATACCCAGTCGGTGCCTAAACCTGATTCCAGTCCCTCACTACATGGTCTGTGTCTACACCTGACTCCAGTCCCTCACAACTGGGTCTGTCTCTACACCTGACTCCAGTCCCTCACTACATGGTCTGTGTCTACACCTGACTCCAGTCCCTCACTACTGTGTCTGTGTCTACACCTGTCTCCAGTCCCTCACTACAGGTTCTGTGTCTACATCTGACACCACTCCCTCACTCCAGGGTCTGTGTCTACACCTGACTCCATGCCCTCACGACAGTGTCTGTGACGACACCTGACTCTGGGCACGCACTACAGGACCTGTGCCTTCCCCTGACTCCACTCCCTCACTACAGGGTCTGTGTCTACACCTGACTCCAAACCCTCACTACAGGATCTGTGTCTACTCCTGACTCCAGTCCCTCACTACAGGGTCTGGGCCTACACCTGATTCCAGTCCCACACGACAGGGTCTGTGTCTACACCAGATTCCAGACCCTCACCACAGGGTCTGTGTCTACACCTGACTCCAGTCCCTCACTACTGGGTCTGTGTCTACACCTGACTCCAGTCCCTCACTACAGGGCCTGTGTCTACACCTGAATCCACTCCCTCACTACAGCGTCTGTGTCTATACCTGAATCCAGTCCCTCACTACAGGGTCTGCGTCTACACCTGACTCCAGTCCCTCACTACAGGGTCTGTGTCTACACCTGACTCCAGTCCCTCACTACAGGGGCTTTGACTACACCAGACTCCAATCCCTCACTACAGGGTCTGTGTCTAAACCTGACTCTAGTTCCTCACTACAGGGTCTGTGTCTACACCTGACTCCAGTCCCTCACCACAGGGTTTGTGTCTGCACCAGACTCCAATCCCTCACTACAGGGTCTGTGTCTACACCTGACTCCAGTCACTCACTAAAGGGCCTGTGTCTACACCTGACTCTAATCCCTCACTACATGGTCTGTGTCTACATCTGTCTCCAGTCCCTTATTACAGGGTCTGAGTTTGCACCTGACTCCAGTCACTCACTACAGGGTCTGTGTCTACACCTGACTCCAGTCCCTCACTACAGGTTCTGTGAATACACCTGACTCCAGTCCCTGACAACAGGGTCTGTGTCTACACCTGACTCCCGTATCTCACCACTGTGTCTGTGTCTATACCTGACTCCAGTCCCTCACTACGGGGTCTGTGTCTACACCTGACTCCAGACTCTCACTACAGGGTCTGGGTTTACACCTGCCTCCAGTCCGTCACTACAGGGTCTGTGTCTACACCTGACTCCAGCCCCTCACTACAGCGTCTGTGCCTACACCTGCCTCAAGTCCCTCACTACAGGGTCTGTGTCTACACCTGACTCCAGTCCCTCACCACAGGGTCTGTTACTACACCTGACTCCATTCCCTCGCTACATGGTCTGGGTCTACACCGGACTCCAGTCCCTCACGACAGGTTCTGTGTCTACACCAGAATCCAGTCCCTCACTACAGTGTCTGTGTCTACACCTGACTCCTGCCCCTCACTACAGGGTCTTTTTCTACTCCTTACTCCAGTCCCTCACTTCAGGGTCTGTGTCTACACCTGACTCCAGTCCCTCAGTACAGGGTCTGTGTCTGCACCTGACTCCAGTCCCTCACTACTGGGTCTGTGTCTACACCTGACTACACTCTCTTACTACAGGGTCTGTGTCTTCACCTGACTCCAGTCCCTCACTACAGGGACTGTGTCTACATCTGACTCCAGTCCCTCACTACAGGGTCTATGTTTCCACCTGAATCCAGTCCCTCACTGCAGGGTCTAGGCCTACACCTGACTCCAGTCCCTCAGCACAGGTTCTGTGTCTACACCTGACTCCAGTCCCTCAATACAGGGTCTGTGTCTACACCTGACGCCAGTCGCTCACTAATCCAATTCCAATTCCAATTCAAATGCTTTATTGGCATCAAAGTTTACAGAGAACCATATTGCCAAAGCTTACATAGCAAAAAGGTACAGTTTTCCAACATTCTGTAGGTGTCAATCGATTTGACATTTGTTGGGTACATACAATATTACTTTTAAACAATATTAATTTTAAACAGTCTTTCTACTTCATTTGGTACGTTCAATATTAATTTTAAACAGTCTTAATTTTAACCAGTCCTCAGGTTGTGACATGTTGTTACATATTTGGCCCCAAGGTATGGTCTGTCTCCTTCTCCCAGGACTAATCTCAATTTTGACAGGTCATCCAATTCCTTGAAATCTGGGGTTGTTTGGCTTAGCTTGTTGAATAATATGTTTCTTGATGTGTTGAATTTTTCGCATTTTAGGAGGAAATGCATTTCTGTTTCAACCTCGCTGGCCAGACATTGATCGCATATTCTATTCTCTCTAGGCTGCCAGGATTTCTTGTATCTGCCTTTTTCAATTTCCAGTTGGTGGTCGCTTAGTCTGTACCTGGTGAGGGTCTGTCTCTGTTTTGTGTCTCTGATGGTCGTGAGGTAGTCTGCCAGTTTATATTCTCTTTTTAGGGCCCGGTAACATTCTAATCTGCTTTGGCTTTCGGTTATTTTGTTCCAATGTTCCAGGTTTGATAAAAATAAGGAAACCGGATGGACCAACTCGGCAACGACCTCGGCACTGGCTAAGGACATGGTAATGGCACTCTCAGCTCAGTCGACCATGAAAAATCCTCATCACCTGGGGACTTGTGCCAAAATTGGGAGAGCTGTCACACAGACTAGGTAAGGAAAAGCCTGACATAGTGATACTCAAAGTGTCTTATATTTCAGCAAAAGTCCCAAACTGCTCCATCACCATCCCTGGGTATGACCTGTCCAAGTGGAAGGACAGACTCTCCAGGGGTGGTGGCACAGTCGGAAATGAGTGGCTCTGGGTGCCCTCAACATTGACGCCGGACCCCATGCAGTCTCATGGTTTCAGGTCAAGTATGGGCAAGGAAACCTAAAGCAGATTATCACATAACGCCCTCCCTCATCTGATGAATCAGTACTCCTCCATGTTGAACAATACTTGGAAGAATCACTGAGAGTAGCAAGGGCACAGAATGTACTCTGGGTGGGGGAATTCCATGTACATCACCAAGAGTGGCTCGGTAGCACCACTACTGACCCGGCCCTCCGAGTCCTGATGGATATTGCTGCCTGTCTGGGCCTGCGACAGGTGGTGAGAGAACCCACACGAGCGAAAACCTACTTGACCTCATCCTCATCAATCTACCTGTCATAAATGCATCTGTCCATGACAGTATTGGTCGCATTGAGCACCGTGCAGTCATTGTGGAGAAGATGTCCCGTCTTCACACTGAGGACACGATCCATCGCGTTGTGTGGCACTACCCCCGTGCAAAGTATGATAGATTCAGAACAGATCTTGCAGCTCAAAACTGGGCATCCATGAGACGCTGTGGGCCATTAGCAGCAGCAGAATTTTATTCCTCCACAAGCTGTAACCTCACGGCCCAGCAAGTCCATCACTCTACTATTACCATCAAGCCAGAGGACCAACGCTGGTTCAATAATGTGTGTAGAAGAGCATGACAGGAGCAAAATTAGGTATACCTAAAAATGAGTTGTCATCCTGGGGAAGCTGCAACACAGGACTACATGCATGTTAAAATGCGGAATAACCATGCTGTAGACAGGGCTAAGCGATCCCACAATCAATGGATCAGATCAAATCTCTGCAGTCTTGCCACATCCAGTCGTGAATGATGGTGGACCATTAAAAAGATAACGGGACGGGCAGGCTCCATGAATATCCCGGTCCTCAGTGATGGTGAGGCCCAGCACGTCTTCAACCATCATCAGCCAGAAGTGCCGAGTGGATGATTCATATCGGCCTGCTCCTGAGGTCTCCACCATCACACTCTTCAGCCAATTCGATGCACTCCATGCGATACCAAGAAACGGCTGAGTGCACTGGATACAGCAAAGGCTATGGGTCCCAACAAATCCCAGGCTAGCGTGCTGTAGACCTGTGGTCCAGAACTAATCACACCTCTAGCCAAGCTGTTCCAGTACAGCTGCAACACTGGCATCTATCCAACAATGTGTAAAACTGCGCAGGTATGTCCTGTCCACTAAAATCAGGACTAAACAACCCCTGCTAATTTCCACGCCATCAGTTTACTCTCAAACATCAGCAAAGTGATGGAAGGTGTCATCGACAGTGCCATAAAGTGGCAGTTACTCACCAATAACCTGCTCGCACAAGCCTAGTTTGCGTTCTGCCTTGATCACTTGGCTTGCGAACTCATTACGGCCTTGGTCCAAACATGGAAAAAAGGAGCTGAATTCCAGAAGTGAGGTGATAGTGACTGCACTTGACATCAAGGCACCATTTGACAGCATGTGGCTTCAAGGAGCCCTAGTAAAACTGAAGTCAATGGGAATCGGGTGGAAAAAGCTCCTCTGGCTGCAGTCATACCTAGCACAAAGGAAGATGGTTGTGATGATTGAAGGTCAATCATCACAGCCCCAGGACATCGCTGCAGGTGTTCCTCAGGGTAGTGTCCTAGGCCCAACCATCTTCAGCTGCCTCATCAATGAACTTTCCTCCAACATAAGATCAGAAATGGGGATGTTCGCTGATGACTGCACAGTGTTCAGCGCCATTCACAACACTTCAGATAATGAAGCAGTTCATGCCTGCAGGCAAGGAGACCTGGATGACGTTCAGGCTTGGGTTGATAAATGTCAGATAAAAATCTCACCACAGAAGAACCAGGCAATGACTATTTCCAAAAAGCGAGAGTCTAACCAACGTACACATGACATTCAGCGGTATTACCATTGCCGAATTCCCCACCATCAACATCCTGGGGGTCAGCATTGACCAGAAACATAACTGGACTTGCCTCATAAATACTGTGGTAACAAGATCAGGTCAGAGGCTAGGTATTCTGCGGCGAGTGTCTCACATCTGGAAACTATAGACCGGTTAGCCTAACATCTGTGTTTGGTAAAATGTTAGAGTCCATTATTAAGGAGACAGTAACGGGACATTTGGATAAACATAATTTAATAGGACAAACTCAGCATGGTTTCATGAAGGGGAAGTCATGTCTGACAAATTTGCTTGAGTTCTTTGAGGAAGTAACATACAGGGTGGATAAAGGGGAACCAGTGGACGTAGTATATTTAGACTTCCAAAAGGCATTTGACAAGATGCCATACAAAAGATTATTGCTCAAGATAAAAAATCACAGGATTGGGGGTAATATTCTGGCGTGGGTGGAGGATTGGCTTTCTAAAAGAAAGCAGAGAGTTGGGATAAATAGTTCATTCTCAGACTGGCAGTCAGTAACTAGTGGTGTTCTGCAGGGGCCAGTGCTGAGTCCCCAACCCTTTACAATCTATATTAACGATTTGGAGGAGGGGACTGAGTGTAACATATCAAAGTTTGCAGATGATACAAAGATGGGAGGGAAAGTAGTGAGTGAGGAGGACATAAAAAACCTGCAAAGTGCCATAGGCACGCTAACTAACTGGGCAGAGATTTGGCAGATGGAATATAATACTGGAAAGTGTGCGGTTATGCACTTTGGCAGGAAAAATCATAGAGCAATTTATTGTCTTAATGGCAAGAAACTGGAAAGTACTGTAGAACAAAGGGATCTGGGGGTCCTGGTGCAAGAAACTCAAAAAGTTAGTATGCAGGTGCAGCAAGTGATCAAGAAGGCCAATGGAATGTTGGCTTTTATTGCTAGGGGGATAGAATATAAAAACAGGGAGGTATTGCTGCAGTTATACAAGGTATTGGTGAGGCTGCACCTGAAATACTGCATACAGTTTTGGTGTCCATACTTAAGAAAAGACATACTTGCTCTCGAGTCAGTACAAAGAAGGTTCACTCGGTTAATCCCGGGGATGAGGGGGTGGTTATATGAGGAGAGGTTGAGTAGATTGGAATTCTGCTCATTGGAGTTCAGAAGAATGAGAGGCGATCTTATTGAAACATATCAGATTCTGAAGGAGCTTGATCGGGTGGATGCGGTGAGGATGTTCCCAATGATGGGTGAAACTAGAACTAGAGGGCATAATCTTAGAATAAGGGGCTGCTCTTTCAAAACTGAGATGAGGAGAAACTTCTTCACTCAGAGGGTGGTAGGTTTGTGGTATTTGCTGCCCCAGAAAGCTGTGGAAGCTACATCATTAAATAAATTTAAAACAGAAATAGATAGTTTCCAAGAAGTAAAGGGAATTAAGGGTTACGGGGAATGGGCAGGAAATTGGACATGAGTCTAGGTTCGGAATAGTCATGGCCCTGTGGGTAATGGAGCGGGCCCAGGGGCCATGCAGCCTTGTTCTGCTCCTACTTCTTGTGTTCTAATTCTGTGTTAGATTTCAGGAGATGGTTTTATTCCTGTTCCTGGCTGGGGTGGAGATCGCCTTTACAGAAGGTAAGTACTGTAGAAAATATAGGGACAGACTGATCTCCTGGACGAGTTTCGATTGCCTAGATGGGTCGGAGTGGAATTTCCCAGATTTTTTCCCCCAAATTGGCCATTGGGTTTTTTATCTGGTTTTTCACCTCTCCCGGGAGATCACATGGGTTCGGGTGGGATGGAGAGTGATATAAGATTTGAGGTTAGGATCAGATCAGCCATGATCATATTGAATGGTGGAACAGGATCGAGGGGCCGATTGGCCTACTCCTGCTCCTATTTCTTATGTTCTCTTATGGTATGTTCTCCCCAAAGCATTTCCACCATCGACAAGGCACAAGTAAGGAGTGTGATAGAATACTCTCCACTTGCCTGGATGAGTGCAACTCCAATAACACTCAAGACGCTCGACTCCATCCTGGACAATCCAGCCCGCTTGATAGGCACCCCATCCACCACCTTCAAAATTCAATCCCTCCACCACCGGCATACCATGGCTGCTGTATGTATTGTCTACAAGACTCACTGCAGCAACTTGCTAAGTCTTTTTCAGCAGCACCTCCCAAACATGCGACCTCTTCCATCTAGGTGGACAAGGGCAGCAGGCTCATGGGAACACCACAAACTTCAGCTTCCACTCCAAGTCACACACCTTACTGACTCAGAAGTATATTGCCGATTCTTCATCGTCGCTGGGTCAAGGTCCTGAAACTCCCTCCGTAGCAGGACTGCGGGAGTACCTTCACCACATGGACGGCTGCGGTTCAAGAAGGCGGCTCACAACCACCATCTCAAGGGCTATTAGGAATGCACAATAAATGCTGGCATTGCCAGCGATGCACACATCCCCTATATGAATAAACAGAAAAAATTACAGGACCTTCGTGAGATCACAACTGGAGTACTGTTCACAGTTTTAGTGTCCTTAACTAAGGGAAGATATTCTGGCCATTGTGGCAGTGCAATGCAAGCCCTCTAGATTTATTCTTGGGATGAGAATGCTACCCATGATGAGAGGTTGTGAGGAATGGGCCTATATTCTCTAGAGTTTAGAAGAATGGGAGGTGATCTCATTGAAACTTACAAAATACTGAAGGAGATTGACAGGGTAGATGCTATTAGGTTGTTTCCATGGCTGGAGCGTCTAGAACTAGGGGGCATAGACTCCGGATAAGGGCTAGGGCATTTAAGATAGAGATGGGATGATTTTCTTAACTCAGAGGGTTGTGACTCTTAGGAAGTCTCTGCGCCAGATGCCTTTGGATGATCAGACGTTGAGTATATTCAAGGCAGAGATTGATAGATGTTCGGACTCTAAGGGAATCAAGAGATATGGTGATCGTGCAGAAAGTGGAGTTGAGGTGGATGATCAACCATGATCTTACTGAATGGCGGAGAAGGCACGAGGGGCTGTATGGCCGACTCCTGCTCCTATTTTTAATTTTTTTACGCTCACTACATTGACCAATCAATCAATCGCAGGGCATGTACAGCACGGATTAGACACAGAGGGAATTTCCCTGGATACTGACACATTAAATGCACCCACGCCAGGTACAGCACTGGTTAGATACAGAGTAAATCTCGCTTTATATTTTCCAGTCAAATACTCCCTGAGCAGGTACAGCACGTGTTAGATTCAGAGTTAAGCTCCCGCTAAACTTTCACATCAGTAACTTCCAGGGCAGGTACAAAAAGGGTTAGATACAGAGTAAGCTCCCTCTACACTGTGCAGTCAAACAATCCCAGTGCAGGTACAGAATGGGTTGGATGCAGAGCAAAGTTCCATCTACATTGACCCAGCAAACACTCGCAGGGCAGTTACAGACCAGGTTAGTAACAGAGTTATCTCCCTCTACACTTTCACATCAAACACTCCCAGGGAATGTACTTCACGTAGTTGATACAGATTAAAGATTGGACTATACTTTCCCTTCAAAAACTCCCATGGCAGTTACGGCATGGGTTGGATACAGAATAAAGCACATTCTACACTTAATAAGCAAACAGTCCAAGGGCAGGTACTGGTTGCGATATATACAGAATAAAGCTCCCTCTAAATTGCCGCATTCAAAACGCTTAGGGCAGGAATAACACGGATTAGCAAAATTTAAAGCTCCCGCTACACTGACGCATCAACCAATATCAAGGCAGGTACTGCACGAGTTTTATAGAGAGTAAGGCTCCCAGTGCACTGTCCCAACGTACACTCCCACAGCAGGTAACGCACGGGTTCGATACAGAGTAAGGCTCCCTCTACTCTGCCCCAGCAAACGCTCCCAAGTGTGGTACTGGAAGTGGTATGTGCAGAATAAAGCTCCCCCTGCAATATCCCATCCAACACTCACAGGGCAGGTACAACATGGGATATATGTCGACTAAAACTCCATCTAAACTGTCCCATCAAACACTCTGCATACATCTACAGCTTGAGTTATATAGCAATTAAAGCTGCTTCTATACAGTCTCATCAACCAATCTCAGGGCAGGTACAGCACGGGTTAGATACAAAGTAAAGCGCCCTCTACACTGTCCCATCAAACACTCCCAATGCAGGTACAGCACGGGTTAGATACTGTTTGAAACACCATCTACACTACCCCATCAAACACTCCCAGGGCAGGTACAGCACGGGTTAGATACAGAGTAAAGCTCCCTCGACACTGTCCCATCGAACAGTCGTATGGCATGTGCAGCATGGGTTAGATACAGAGTAAAGCTCCATCTAAACTGTCCCATCAAACGCTCCACGTGCAACTACAGCACGAGTTATATAGCAAATAAAGCTGCTTCTACATAGTGTCATCAACCAGTCTCAGGGCAGGTACAGCACGTGTTGGATATAGAGTAAACCACCGTCTACACTATCCGATCAAACTCTCGCAGGGCAGGTACAGCAGGGTTTAGATACAGAGTAAATAATCCTTTATACTCTCTGTGATAGATCCATGTAGTGAAACAACTAACTCGAAGAGGCGAGATATTAGAATTAGTCCGTGTACTTTATTAAACAACTGCGTAACAAAACATACAGGCCTGCATCCTTGCCTTCCACCCAGCTGATCTTAACTAGCAGCAGCGCTAGCTACAGCACCACCTGGTGGATAACCTTAATCATAACATCCCAGATTACTCTACTGTCCAGTCAAACACACCCAGGGCAGGTACTGTACGGTTTTGAATCAAAGTAAAGCTCCCCCTACACTGTTCCATCAATCATTCCCAGGGCAATGACAGGACGGATTAGAAACAATGGCAAGCTCCCTCGACAATGTCTCATCAATCACTCTCAGGCCGGCTACAGCACGGTGTAGTTACAGAGTAAAGCTCCCTCTACACTGTCCCATTTAAGTCTCCCAGGGCAGAGAAAACACGAACGTGATACAGAGTAAATCTCCCTCCACACTGACACATCAATCACTCGCGGTTGATTTGCAGCACTGGTTAGATACAAAGTAAAGCTCCCTCTACACTGTCCCATCAATGACTCCCTGGGTAGGAACACCACGGGGTAGATACAGAGTAAAGCTCCCTCTGCAATATCCCACCGAGCCCGCCCAGATCAGATAACTTCCCGGTTGTATACAGAATTCATCACCATCTAAACTGCGCCATCAAAAACTCCGAGGGCAGTTACAGCACGGGTTTAATACAGAGCAAAGCTCCCTCTACACTGAACCATCACATACTCCCAGGGCAGGTACAGCACATGTTAGATACAATGTAAAGCTGCCACTACACGGTCCTGTGAAGCACTCCCAGGACAGGTACAGAACAGGATATTTAAAGAGTGATGCTCCCTCTACAATTTACCATCAATCATTCCTAGAAGTAGGGAAGCGTGGGTTTATGTCTAGCATAGAAGCACTTCTAACTGTCCCATCCAACACTCCCGTGGCAGTTATACCCCAGGTTAGGTTTAGACTAAAGCTCACTCTGCAGAGACCAATCGACAAATCTCAGAGAGGCGCTTCACGTGTTTGATACAGAGTAAAGTTCCCTCCACTCTGCCTTATCATTCACACCCAAGGGAGGTAGAGGATGCCATATATACAGGGTAAAGCGTCCTCTAAACTATCAGATACAATAATCTAATGGCAAGTACAGCACGAATTTACTACAGCGTAGAATTTCCTTTATGCTGTCCAGGCAAAAACTCCCAGGTCAAGCACTGCAACAGTTAGGTACAAGGAACATCTCCCTCTACAGTGTCCCATCAGTCACTCCCAGGGCAGGTAAAGCACAGGTTATTTACAGAGTAAAACTCACTCTAAACTGTCCCATCAAACACTCCCAGGGCAGGGACAGCACGGAATATTTACAGAGTAAATCACACTCTACACTGTCCCATCAAACACTTCCAGAGCCCGTCCAGTACGGATTAAACACAAAGTAAAGCTCCCTCTACATTGTCCAATCGAAAACTCCCAGGTCAGGCACGGCACGGTGTTAGATACAAAGTATAACACTCTCTCCATTGTCCCATCAGACACTCCCAGGACAGGTACAGCACGGGTTAGATACAGAGTAAAGCTCCCTCTGTACAGACACATGGAACTCTCAGGATATATATATCATGGGTTTGATCCAGAATAAAGTTCCCTCAACTCTACCCCATTAAATAACTCCCAACGGAGGCCCAGGATGCGATATGTACAGAGTAAAGTGTCCTCTACACTATGTGATACAACAATCCCAGGGCAGGAACCGCAACGATTCGATACAGAGTAAAGCTCCCTCTACAGTGTCCCATCAAGCACTCCCAGGACAGGTACAACATGGATTACATAGAAAGTAAATCACCCTCTACACTCTGCCATCAAAAACTCACAGGGCTGTTACGGCACGGGTTAGATAGAGATTAAAGCTCCCTCTACATTGTCCCATCAAACACTCCCAGGGCAGGTAGAGCACGGGTTAGATACAGATTAAAGCTCCCTCCACACTGTCCCATCAAACACTCCCAGGGCAGGTACAGCACGGGTTAGATACAGAGTAGAGCTCCCTCTACACTGTCCCATCAAACACTCCCAGGGCAGGTAGAGCACGGGTTAGATACAGATTAAAGCTCCCTCCACACTGTCCCATCAAACACTCCCGTGGCAGTTATAGCCCAGGTTAGCAACAGAGCAATGTTCCCTCTGCACTGACCCATCAAGCACTCCCCGGGCAAGCTCTGCACGGGTTTGATATTGAGTAAAGCTACTACTACACTGTGCTATCGAACACTCTCATAGCAGGTACCGCACGGGATGTTGACCAAGTAAATCTCCCTCTACTCTGCCCATTAAACACTCGCAAGGGAGTTATAGGATGTGATATATACCGAGTAAAATTCCCTCTACACTATCATATCCATCACTCCCAGGGTAATTGCAGCACTGGTTAGATACAGAATAAAGCTCCCTCTACATTATCCCATCCATAATCCCAGGGCAGGTACAGCACCGGTTAGATACAGAGTAAAGCTCCTTCTATACACTATACTATCAAGTCAAACACTCCCAGGGCAAGTACAGCAAGGGTTAGATAAAAAGTAACTCTCCCCTTACACTGTCCCAACAGTTAATCGCAGGGCACGTAAAGAACTGATTAGTTAGAGCGTACGTCTCCCTTTAAACTGTCCCATCAAACACGCCCAATGCAGTTACAGCACGGACAAGAAACAGAGTACATCTCCCTCTACACTGTCCCATCAAAACCTCCCAGAGCAGGTACAGCACATGTTATATACAGAGCAAAGCACCCACTACATTGTCCCATCGAACAGTCCCAACTCAAGTACCACACCATGTTAGATGTAGAGTAAAAGTCCCTCTACACTGTCCGAGCAAACACTCCCAGGACGGGTACAGCACGTGTTTGATACAGAGTATAGCTCCCTCTACACTGAACCATCAAATAATCCCAGGGCAGGTACAGCAGGTGTTAGGTACAGAGTAAAGCTCCCTCTTCACCAACCCATCGAACTCTCAGGACAGGTATATCACGGGTTTGATCCAGTGTAAAGTTCCCTCAACTCTACCCCATTAAAACACTCCCAAAGGAGGTCCGCGATGCGATGTACACAGAGTACAGCGTCCTCTGCACTATCCGATACAAAAATCTCAGAGCAGTAACAGCAAGAATTCGATACAGAGTAAAGCTCCCTCTAGAGTGTCCCATCAAGCACTCCCAGGACAGGTAAGGCACGGTTTACATACAATGTAAATCTCCCTCTACACTCTGCCATCAAAAAGTCACAGGGCAGTTTATGCACGGGATAGATACAGATGAAAGCTCGCTCTACACTGAACCATCAAGCACTCCCAGGGCAGGAACACTACGGGTGAGATAAAGAGTAAAGCTCCGTCTACACTTTCCCATCAAACACACCCAGTTCGGATACAACACTGGTTAGATACACAGTAAAGCTCCCTCTACCTTGTCCTGTCAAAAACTCTCAGGGCAGGTACAGCAAAGAATATATGCAGAGTAAAATTCCCTCTATAATGTCCCATCAATCAAGCCCTGAACAGATACAGCGTGGATTAGGTCTAGAGTAGAATTCCCTCCAACTCTCCCATCAAACACTCCCGTGGTGGTTACCGCCCAGGATAGCAACAGAGCAAAACTCCCTCTGCACTGCCCCATCAAGCACTCCCAGGGCAAGTTCTGCACGGCTTTGCTACCGAGTAAAGCTACTACTACACTGTCCTATCGAACACTCCCATAGCAGGTACTAAACGGCATGTTTACTGGGTAAATCTACCTCTATTCTGCCCCATGAAACACTCCCAAGGGAGGTATAGGATGCGATGTATAATAAAGTTCCCTCTACACTATCATATCCAACACTCCCAGTGTAATACAGCACTGGTTAGATACAGAATAAAGCTCCCTCTACAGTATGACATCTATACTCCCAGAGCAGGTACAGCACGGGTTAGATACAGAGTAAAGCTCCTTCCATACATTATACTGTCAAGCCAAAACTCCCAGGGAAAGCTCTGTAATGGTTAGATTACAAAGTAAATCTCCCTATGCACTGACCCAACAGTTACTTGCAGGGCAGTTAAAGCACGGGTTATATACAGAGTAAAGCACCCTCTCCATTGCCCCATCAAACACTCCCAGAGCAGCTACAGCACGGGTTATATACAGAGTAAAGCACCCTCTTGTCAGGAATGACCCAGGTTCTGCCTTGCCTCGCCACCAGAGGGCACCATGAACTCTTAATTGTTTCCTTCTTTATTCTTAATTGTACTCACCTGTGCATGGTTATATGCCTACTATTTAAGTGGTGCTTAGTTTATGTTCACTGCCTTGTGATTCCTCTTGCCGGCCTGCTAGCCTGTATCTGTGCTGTTGTTATTTTGTTTATTTCAAGTAAAGTCTATATTTGTTTTTGCAACCTAACCTCTGCCTCAGTTTGCCTTCCTGCAGTTGTGTTCACCAAGTTCCATTTCTCACAGCAAGACTGAGCCAAACATGGACCCAGCAGAGAAGGACCAATGGCTACGACAAGTATTTGAACTGCTACAACTGGTCTTGGATGAACTACGTTGCTTCGCCACGTCATTCTCCCGAAGCCAGAAACAGCTGGAGGCCCTCGTCATTGCTTCCCATCAGAGCCAGAGTCAGGCGACCCAAGCTACTCCAGCACCATTACCCGCTTCTCCGGTTTCACCTACCCCTCTGAAAGAACCCCGATTAACTGCACCCGAGTGCTACGAAGGTAACCCAGGAGGATGTCGAGGCTTTCTAACCCAGTGTTCCCTGGCTTTCCAACTGCAAGGTTCATTATTTCCCAGTGTCTGTTCCCGAGTAGCCTACATCATTTCGCTACTCACCGGCAAAGCACTTACCTGGGCTACGGCCGTCTGGGAACAGCAAACTCCGGCATGTTCAAACTACCAGCTTTTCTCTGAGGAAATGAGAAGTGTCTTTGATCATCCTGTCAGTGGGAGAGAGGCATCTAACAAACTGCTTCGGCTTCGCCAGGGGGCTCATAGCGTTGCGGACTACGCTATTGAGTTTCGCACTCTCACGGCGGAGAGCCAATGGAATTCGGAGGCGCTCATCGCCACTTTTTGCCACGGTCTCACGGATTAAATCAAGGACGAACGGGCTTCCAGAGATTCAGTGAGTGATATGGAGTCGCTCTTTCATATGTCCATTCGAGTGGATAATCGTCTCCGTGAGAGGCGAAGAGAATGCTGTTCCTTTTTCACCCCACTTCCGGAGACAAGAGGCTTCCCTGCTTCGAAGCCATTCGAGAACCTCCGAGCCATCCCGAGTCCATCTTTGACTGATCCAGAGGAGCCCATGCAGTTGGGAGTAACTTGTCTCTCGCAGCCTGAACGTGATCGCCGAATGAGAGAGGGATCTTGCCTCTATTGTGAGGAACCGGGCCATTTTTGCTCTTCTTGCCCAAAGTTGGTGGGAAAAGCCAGGGCTCATCCATGACGGAGGGACCTGAGATGAGCGTAGCCATCCCTACCAGTCCCACTGTTTCTAGGGTCCTGCTGGCACCTTCCCTTTTCTGGGGCAATCAACAACATGATCTTAAGGCCCTGGTGGATTCTGGGTCCGTTGGTAACTTCATGGATCTGGATTTAGCTAAACAGCTCAAGATTCCCCTGACCCATCCAGGTCACCCCCTCACTGTTGTCGCCCTGGATGGAAGACCACTGGGCTCTGGAACTATTCACCATCTTACTGCCCCCCTGTGTTTGGGCGTGGAATGACAACATTTCGAGGCCATCCAATTCTCCCTTATCCACTCGACCGAGTTTCCATTAGTTTTGGGTTACCCTTGGTTGGCCTGCCATAATCCACGCATGGATTGGGCCGCCGGCCGGCTTACGGAACGGGGCTCCGCCTGCCACATCACCTGTCTTCGCTCCAAGCCTCCTTCCCAGCCCCAGGAGCCCCCATCTCACTCTGAATTGTCCCGAATGCCTCCCGAGTATGAGGATTTAAAAGACGTCTTCAGTAAGGTTCGAGCCACATCACTTCCCCCTCATAGGCCATATGACTGTGCCATTGACCTCCTGCCTGGGACCTGCCCACCTAGGGGTAGGATCTTCTCCCTTTCTGCTCCAGAGACCGCCGCCATGGAGGATTACATCTGTGATGCCCTCGCCGCTGGCTTCATCCGTCCATCCACCTCTCCTGCTGGTGCCGGATTTTTCTTCGTGAGTAAGAAAGATGGAGGTCTCCGCCCCTGCATCGACTACCATGGCCTTAACAAGATTACTAAAAAAAAACGTTATCCTCTTCCACTCATGTCGACGGCCTTCGAGCTACTACAGGGAGCCACAGTCTTCACAAAATTGGATCTCCGCAATGCCTACAACCTCATCCCCGTCCGCGAAGGGGATGAGTGGAAGACGGCATTCAACACACCTACCGGGCACCATGAGAACCTGGTCATGCCTTTTGGATTGGCCAACGCCCCTGCTGTGTTCCAGGCGCTCATCAACGACGTCCTCTGAGACATGCTGAATTGCTTTGTCTTTGTCTACCTGGACGACATTCTCATTTTCTCCAAAACTCTTCACGATCATGTCCAGCATGTAAGGCAAGTCCTGCAACGTCTGCTTAACAACCTCTTGTTTGTCAAGGCTGAGAAGTGTGAGTTTCACGCTTCCACGGTTTCATTTCTGGGCTTCATCATCTCCAGCGGCAACATCCAAATGGACCCTGGCAAGACCCAAGCTGTCCGAGATTGGCCACCACCCACCTCTCTCAAACAGGTGCAATGTTTCTTGGGGTTTGCTAATTTCTATCGGAGATTCATCAGGAACTTCGGCACCATTGCTGCCCCTCTCAACGCCCTCACCAAAACCGCTTCCACCCGGTTCAGTTGGTCCGCTGAGGCTGCGAAGGCTTTCGAGGATCTCAAGCGGCGCTTCACGTCTGCTCCTGTCCTCGTGATTCCGGATCCCTCACTCCCCTTCATTGTCGAGTTGGATGCCTCTGATATAGGAGTGGGTGCCGTTTTGTCCAAGCGGTCTAACAACAACAAACTGCATCCTTGCGCCTTCTTTTCTCGCCGACTCTCTCCTGCGGAACGAAACTATGATATTGGAAACAGGGAACTACAAGCAGTTAAGTTGGCACTGGAGGAGTGGAGACATTGGTTGGAGGTGTCTAAACACCCATTCATTGTCTGGATAGACCATAAGAATCTGGCCAATATCCAGAAGGCCAAACGGCTTAACTCTTGTCAAGCTCGCTGGGCACTGTTTTTCAATTGTTTCGACTTTGTCCTGTCATATCGTCCAGGATCCACGAATCTCAAGCTTGATGCTCTCTCCAGGCAATTTGATCCAACTGAGCGGGAGAGACAACCATAACCTATTCTTCCAACTTCTCGAATTGTAACATCGGTTCGCTGGGAGATCGAGACGCTGGTCAGAAAGGCGCAACAGAGGGAGGCAGACCCTGGCAACGGCCCACCAGGTCGCCTTTTTGTTCCCAACACAGCACGCTCACAAGTCCTGCAGTGGGGGCATTCGTCGTGACTCACCGGTCATCCAGGCACATCCAGGACGCTGGAGTTCCTTCGCAAAAGGTTCTGGTGGCCCACCATGGAGAGGGACGTTAAGGCGTTCGTGGCAGCTTGTGCCATTTGTGCACGAAAAAAGAACCCTCGCTCTCGCCCCCAGGGTTTGCTGCATCCTCTCCCCATTCCCACCCGCCCCTGGTCACACCTCGCTGTGGATTTCACCACAGGTCTTCCACCATCTCAAGGCATCACTGTCATTCTGGTCATCGTAGATCGCTTCTCCAAAGGCTGTCGCTTTCTGCCCTTGCCCAAGCTTCCCTCAGCCCAAGAGACAGCCGAGCTCATGGTCCAGCATGTTTTCAGGTTGTTCGGTTTGCCTCTTGATATCGTCTCTGACTGTGGTCCACAATTCGCCTCCCTCTTTTGGAGAGCTTTCTATAAGCTCATTGGAGCTACTGTCAGCCTTTCCTCGGGTTTCCACCCTCAGTCTAACGGTCAAACAGAACGGATCAACCAAGACCTGGAGACGACCCTGAGGTGTCTCGTGTCCACTAACCCTGCGACCTGGAGTCGTCACATCATCTGGGCTGAGTACGCGCACAACACCTTGCGCTTCTCCCCCACAGGAATGTCGCCTTTCGAGTGCCAGTTCGGTTTTCAGCCTCCACTGTTCCAGGAGCAGGAGCTCGAGGTGGGGGTTCCCTCCATGGAGAAGTTTGTCCAGCGCTGTCGACGTACCTGGAGGAGAGCTCGGCTGGCATTACAACGAGCTTCTCGGCAATGACAGATCCAGGCCACCAAGCGGCGCAGACCGGCTCCTTCATTCCGTCCTGGTCAGAGGGTCTGGGTTTCTACGCAGGATCTCCTTCTGCAAGTGGGGTCCTGCAAGTTGGCGCCCCATTTCATCGGTCCCTTCATGGTGTTGAGGAAGGTCAACCCGGTGTCCTACCGTCTCCAGCTGCCCCGCTCCATGCAGATTCATCCTACCTTCCATCTCTCCCGGCTCCAGCCAGTGGCCATCAGTTCCCTGGCGCCCGCCACAAGGCCTCCTCCTGCTCCCCGCATCATCAAAGGACAGCCTGCCTACATGGTCCGTCGCCTGATGGACTCTCGCCGGGTTTGTGGGGGCCTCCAGTTCCTGGTGGACTGGGATGGATATGGTCTGGAGGAATGCTCCTGGGTCCCGGACCGGAACATCCTGGATCGCGATTTAGTGCAGAACTTTCTTCGTCGTCGCTATGGACCTTCTGGGGGAACGTCAGGGGCCGTTCCTAGTGGGGGGGTTCCTGTCAGGAATGACCCAGGTTCTGCCTTGCCTCGCCACCAGAGGGCACCATGAACTCTTAATAGTTTCCTTCTTTATTCTTAGTTGTACTCACCTGTGCATGGTTATATGCCTACTATTTAAGTGTTGCTTAGTTTATGTTCATTGCTCAGTCTTGAGTTTCACTGCCTTGTGATTCCTCTTTCCGGCCTGCTAGCCTGTATCTGTGTTGTTGTTATTTTGTTTATTTCAAGTAAAGCCAATCTTTGTTTTTGCAACCTAACCTCTGCCTCAGTTTGCCTTCCTGCAGTTGGGTTCACCAAGTTCCATTTCTCACACATCTACATTGTCCCATCGAACACTCCCAGCTCAAGCACCGCACCGTGTTAGATACAGAGTAAAGCTACCTCTACTCTGTCCAATCAGACACTCCCAGGCCGGGTACAGCAGGGGTTTGATACAGAGTATAGATCCCTCTGCACTGAAGCACTAATAATCCCAGGGCAGATAGAGCAGGTGTTAGATACAGAGTAAGGCTCCCTCAACCCAGAACAATCGAACTCTCCAGACAGGTATATCACGGTTTTGATCCAGTGTAAAGTTCCCTCAACTCTACCCCAGTAAAACACTCCTAACGGAGGTCCAGGTTGCGAAATATGCAGAGTAAAGCGTCCTGTACACTATCCGATACAACAATCCCAGAGCAGGTACAGCAAGGTTTTGATACAGAGTAAAGCCCTACAGTGTCCCATCAAGCACTCCCAGGACAGGTAAGGCACTGTTTACATACAATGTAAATCTCCCTCTACAATCTGCCATCAAAAAGTCACATGGCAGTTGAAGTACGGGTTAGATACAGATGAAAGCACGCTCTACACTGAACCATCAAACACTCCCAGGGCAAGAACACTATGGGTGAGATAAAGCGTAATGCTCCGTCTACACTTTCCCATCAAATGCACCGAGGTCCGATATAAAATTGTGTAGATACAGGGTAAATCTCCCTTTACACTGTCACGTCAAACACTTCCAGGGCAGGTACAGCACAGGTTATATACAGAGTAAAGCTCCCTCTATAATGTCCCGTCAATCAAGCTCTGAACAGCAACAGCCTGGTTTAGGTCGTGAGTAGAATTCCATCTAACTGTCCCATCAAACACTCCCGTGGCAGTTAAAGCCCATGTTAGCAACAGAGCCAATCTCCTTCTGCGCTGACCCATCGAGCACTCCCAGGGCAAGTTCGGCATGGGTTTCATAACGAGCAAAGCTAATATTACACTCTCCTATCGAACACTCCCATAGCAGGTACTGCATGTGATGGACATGATTAAATCTCCCTCTACTCTGCCCCATGAAACACTCCCAAGGGAGGTACAGGATGCGATATATTCTGAGTAAAGTTCCCTCTACACAATCATATCCAACACTCCCAAGGTAAGCACAGTACTGGTTAGATGCAGAATAAAGCTCCCTCTACATTATCACATCCATACTCCCAGGGCAGATACAGCACGGGTTAGAATCTTGGTAAAGCTCCCTCTACACACTCCGATCCAACGCTCCCAGGGCTTGTACAGCACGGGCTAGATATAGAGTAAAGCTACTTCTATACATTATACTGTCAAGTGAAAAACTGCCACGGAAGGTACTGCAAGGGTTTGATACAAAGTGAATCTCCCTATACACTGTCCCAAAAGATAATTGTAGGGCAGGTAAAGCACGCGTTTTATACAGGGTATGTCTCCCTTTAAACTGTCACATCAAACACGCCCAGTGCAGGGACAGCACGGTCTAGATACAGAGTATAACTCCCTCTACACTGTCCCATCACACCCTCCCAGAGCAGGTACAGCTCGTGTTAGATACAGAGTAAAGCTCCCTTTACATTGTCCCATCAAACACTCCCAGGGCAGGTACAGCTCGGGTTAGATACAGAGTAAAGCTCCCTCTAAACTGTTCCATCAAATCCAGCAAGAGCAGGTACAGCACGGGTTAGATACAGAGTAAAACTCCCTCTACAGTGTCCCATCAAACCCTGCCAGTGCAGGTACAGCACGGCTAAATACAGAGTAAAGCTCCTTCTAGTCTGTTCCATCGAACATTCACAGGTCAGGCACCGCACCGTGTTCGATACAATGTAAAACTCCCTCTACACTCTCCCACGACAGGTACAGCACTGGTTAGATATAGAGTTAAACTCCTTCTACACATTCTCATCAAACATTCCCGCACTGCCGGTACAGCTTGAATTAAATACAGTGTAAAGCTCCCTCTGCACTATCCCATTAAGCACCTCAGGGTAGGTACAGCCTGGGTTAGATATAGAGTAAATCTCCCTCTATATTGGCCCCACAAACACTCCTAGGCTAGGTACAGCATGGGTTAAATACAGTGTTAAGCTTCCTATACAGTGTCCAATCAAACAATCCCAAGGCAGGTACATCATGTGTTGGATACAGATTAAAGCACTGAAAACACTGTCCCATCAAATAATCCCAGGGCACTTAGAGGATTGTTTAAATACAGATTAAAGCTTCATCCACACTGCCCATCAAACACTGCCAGGGCATGTAGAGCACGGGTTAGAAACAGATTAAAGCTCCCTCTAGGCTATCCCATCAAACACTCCAGGATAGATACAGCATGGTTTAGATACACAGTAAAGGTCCATTTATACTGACCCATCAAACACTGCCTGGCATCTACAGGACGGGTTAGATAAAGAGTAAAGCTCGCTCTAAAGTGTCCCATCAAACACTCCCAGATCATTGATTTCGCAAGGTACATTTTACAGTAAATTGCTCTCTGCGCACTCCCATGTATTTGGTTAGAGGGCTAGAAATATGTCTGAGGTACATCTTTGTAAGACGTTGCCATCTTGTTGTGGGGTAAACGCAATGACCCATTCTTTAGAGGCAAGGCAATAGGTGGAAATAGGAGACAGATGCAGATGGAGAGAATACAGGACATTTTCACAAACACATTCGCCATGTCACTATATACGGTGAATAGAGGGAATCTTTCCCCATTCTGTCCGTGGATATGTTCTTTACTTTATTCTCCATTAACATAAAGAAATGGCCCAACAATCAATAGTTGCTGGAATCCTTTGGGGCATTTGCATTCCGCGCAAACTATTTCTGTGCTGTGTTGGTGGGGTAGCATTTATCGTGATTCTGTCGCTCAATGCTCTAATCTGGACCTTCTATTTCTGAGTTTATTTACATTAGCGCCTCATTGGTTTTGATAAAGTGAAGATGGCAGCAAAAATCTGGTCAACTATGTCACTTATTGATATGTTTCAACTCACAACAAGTTCTTATTTTAAGAATATTGACAGTTGGTACAGAATGAATAGAAATATCTCGAACATTACCATCCGTTTATGTTTTGTTCAATTAGAACAGATGTAATTTTTATCAAAGGGAAAAATATTAAAATTAATAATTTAGTTCTGAAAATTCTGCCGACAAAATCAATGGGCCTTCTCTGAACAGTCTGCTATTTCACTGGATGTCCATTTAGCGGAAGCTTCAAGCCACTGAAACGAAACACGTTAAGATAGTGACCAGAGGATTTGGGGGTAATATAGTAACAAAAATAGAGTATTGGTTAACGGACAGAAAACAGAGAGTAGTGATAAATGGGCCTTTTTTAGTTTGGCAGGCTGTAACTACTGGGGAGCCTCAAGGATCAGTGCTGGTGCCTACTTTTTAAAATCTATATTAATGAGCTAGATGAAGGGCCCAAGTGTAATGTAACCAGGTTTGCTGACGATACAAAGCTAGGTGGGACAGTCAGCTGTAAGGAGAACACAATGCGTCTGCAAAGGGATTTAGATACAGTAAGTGAGTAGGCAGTAATGTGATAGATGGAGTATAATGTAGGGAAATGTGAGCTTATTCACCTTGTTAGGCAGAATAGAAAAACAGAAAATTTATAAATGGGTGAGAATCTTTTAAGTATTGATGTTCAGAGAGATTTGTGTGTCCCCGTGCAAGAAAAACCAAAAGCTAGCAAGAGGGTACAGCAAGTAGTAAGGAAGGCAAATGACATGTTGGCCTTTATTGCATGGAGGTTGGAGTATATGAGTAAGCAAGTCCTACTAACATTGTACCGGTCCTTGGTGAGTCCACACCTGGAGTACTGTGCACAGTTCTGCTTTCCTTAGCTAAGGAAGGATATACTTGGCTTCGAGGCAGTGCAACGAAAGATTGATTCCTGGAATGAGAGGGCTGTCCTATGACGAGTGATTGTGTAGAAAGTGCCTATATTCAATGGAGTTTACAAGATACTGAAGGGGATTGGCAGGGTAGATGCTGTGTGGTTGCTTCACTTGGCTGGAGCGTCTAGAAATAGGGGAATAGTCTCTGGATAAGCGGTTGGCCTTTTAAGATTGAGATGAGGAGGAATCTCTTCTCTTAGAGGGTTGGGAATGTTTGGAATTCTCTGCGGCAGAGGGCTGTAGATGCTCAGTCTTTGACTATATTCAAGGCTGAGATAGATTGATTTTTGGACTCTAAGGGAATCAAGGGAAATGGAGATCTGGCTGGAAAGTGGAGTTGTTTTGGATGATCAGCCATCATCTTATTGGATGGCGGAGCAGGCTCGGGGGGCAGTATGTCCCTCTTCTGCTTCTATTACTTATGTTCTGTACATTGACACATCAATCAAACCCAGGGCAGGTACAGCACGGTTTAGATACAGAATAAAGCTCCCTCTAACTCTCCCATCAATCACAACCAGAGCAGGTACAGCATGCGTTAGATACAGAGTAAAGCTCACTCTACACTATCCCATCAATCACAACCAGAACAGGTACAGCACGGGTTAGGTACAGAGTAAAGCTCCCTCTACACTCTCCCATCAAACACTCCCAGGGCAGGTACAGCACGGGTTAGATACAGAGTAAAGCTCCCTCTACACTCTCCCATCAAACACTCCCAGGGCAGGTACAGCACGGGTTAGATACAGAGTAAAGCTCACTCTACACTCTCCCATCAATCACAACCAGAGCAGGTTCAGCACGGGTTAGATACAGAGTAAAGCTCCCCCTACACTTTCTCATCAATCACAACCAGAGCAGGTACAGCACGGGTTAGATACAGAGTAAAGCTCACTCTGCACTGTCTCATCAAACACTTCCAACCCAGGGACAGTTGGCCAAGATATAGAATAAATCTTTCGCTATACTGTCCAGTCAAGCTTTCTCAGGGCAGGTACAGGAAATGTTAGATAAACAGTACAACTCCCTCTACACTGTCCTGTCAATCACTCCCAGGGCAGGTGCAGCAGGGGTTGCATGCAGATTAAAACACCCACTACACTTACTCATCAAACACTCCCAGGGCAGGTACTGCACGTGTTTGATACAGAGCAATACTCCCTCTATTATGTCGCATCAAGCACTTCCTGGGATGGGACAGATCAGGTAAGATACATAGTAAATCTCGCTCTACAATGGCCTACCAAACAATCCCAGGGAAGGTACAGCACGAGTTAGATACAAAGTAAAGCTCCCCAATCTTCAAACACTACCAGTGCAGGTATATCACGGGTTTGATACAGAATAAATACCCCTTTACATTGTGCCATCAAACACTCCCAGGGCAAGTAAAGCTCGGGTTAGATAAAGACGATAGCTTTCTCTAAATTTCCCAAAAAACAGTTCCAGGGCAGGGACAGCACGGACTAGATACAGGGTAAATCTCACTTCATATTGTCCCTTCAAAGACAGCCAGGGCAGGAGCAGCACGTGTTAGATACAGAGTAAACTCCCTCTAGACTGTCCCATCAAACATTCCCAGGGAAGGTACAGCACATGTTAGATACAGAGTAAAGCTCCATCTACACTGTCCCATCAAACACTCCCAGGGCAGGCACAGGAGTTGTGAGATATAGAGTAAAGCTCCCTCTACACTTTCCCTAAAATCACTCATAGGGCAGGTGCAGCACGTGTTAGTACAGAGTAAAGCTCCCTCTACACTGTCCCATTAATCATTCCCAGGGCAGGTACAGCACATGTTAGATACGGAGTAAAGATACCTCTGCACTGTCCCATCAATCACTCATAGGGCATGTATAACACGGGTTACATACACAGTAAAGCTCCCTGTACATTGTGCCAGGAAATGCTCACCATGCAGCTACAGCGTGGGTTAGATACAAAGTAAATCTCCCACTACACTGTCCCATCAATCACTCACAGGGCAGTTACAACATGTGTTAGATACAGATTAAATCGCCCTCTAAATGTTCCCATCACACATTCCCAAGGCATGTACAGCAAAGGTTAGGTATAGAGTAAAGCTCGTTCTACACTTACACATCAAACACTCCCAGGGCAGGTACTGCAAGGGTAAGATACAGAGTGAAGCTCCCTCTAAACTGTTCCACCTATCACGCCCAGGGCATGTACAGCAATTGTTACATACAGAGAAAATCTCCCTCTAAAATGTCCTATCAATCTCGCCCAAGGCAGCAAGAGCATGAGTTAGATACAGAGTAGATGTCCCTCTAAACTGTCCCAGCAATCACTCCCAGGGCAGGGACAACACGGGTAAATACAGAGTAAAGATCACTCTAAACTGTCCCATCCGATAATCCAAGGGCAGGTTCTGCACGTGTTATATACAGAGTAAATCTCCCTCAACACTTTTCCATCAAACACTCCCAGGGCAGGGACAGCACGGGATAGATACTGAGTAAAGAACCTTCTAAACTGACCCATCAATTACTCCCATGGCAGGGACAGCACGGGTTAGATACAGAGTAAATCTACCTCTACAATTTCCCATCAGCACTCCCTCTAATCTGTCCCATCAAACACCCCAAGGGCAGGTACAGCAAGGGTTAGATACAGAGTATAGTTCCCTGTTCTCTGTCCCATAAATCACTTCCAGCGCAGGTAAAGCACGAGTTAGCTACAGTGTTAATGTAACTCTAAACTGTCCCACCAATCATTGTCAGGGCAGGGACAGCAAGGGTAGTGTTAAGTCCGTGAATGATTTAGACACGGACCAGCAGGAGTGAAAAAAAAGAGATCTTTACTGGTGGAAGCCCATAACGAAACTAAACAGAGGCTCTCTAGCGCCTTTTATACAGGGGTGGTCACTGCCGTTACTGCAGCCTGAGACCAGTTATTCTCTTAAAGGTACATACACAACAATTCCTCCCCTTTTAGATAAACAGTACATAACATTCATTTAACAACTAAATGATAACGAATTACAATCACAATTACTGTTACTAGATACAGTGGTTAAGTTTAAGCAATTATAAGTTCAGTCTTTGAGGAGGCTTCCTGATTCTGTCTGGATAACGCCTCTTTGGGGTAACAGGTTCTTCTGGCAATGTTGAGTCGGAATCAATGTCGTTGTTTGGTTCATCCGCTTCCAATATTACCGGTTCTGCGGTAGCTGCAATTGGAACGTCGATTTCATTACCAGGTGTATCAGATCGTGGTGTGGAGTTGACGTTTTCCAGTGACTCTAGAATCTGGTCAGCATGGCGTCTTACAATGCTCTCCCCAACGTCCACGGTATACATGAGAGGTCCTTGTCGTGTACAAATCGTTCCTGTCTGCCATTTCTCAGTGCGGTAGTCCCGGGCCAAAACTGGTTGACCTATCTTAAAACTTCTGGTCGGCCTTTCATTAATATTCTGAAACTGCCTGTTCTCCACATCTCTTCGGACGTTTGGCTTAACCAAATCCAAGCGGCATCGTAGTCTTCGATTGAAGAACATCATGGCTGGAGTTTGGTTGGTAACCGCATGTGGCGCATTCCGGTAGGCAAACAAGAAGTTGTCCACCCTGTGTTGTAGGGGTATATCTACATAACACATTTCCTTGATAGCCTTCTTGAATGTTTGGACAAACCTCTCGTCCAATCCATTAGTGGCTGGATGATATGGGGCAGATGTGTAATTCTTAACACCATTTTTCTTTAAGAACCTCCTGAACTCTTCAGACACAAACTGTGGTCCATTGTCAGAGCAAATCTGTTCAGGCAGCCCATTCCTGGCGAATATGGTTCGTAAAACTGTGATAGTTTTTTCCGTGGTGGTTGAGGACATTTTTATTACCTCTGGCCACTTTGAATGTGCATCCACCGCAATTAAAAACATCGAGTCCATGAAGGGACCAGCAAAATCAATGTGCAACCTTTGCCATGGAGATGAGGGCCACTCCCATGGATGCAGAGGAGCTTGTGGTGGGGCGTTTTGGACCTTCTGGCATCCCGCACAGCTCTTGGTCATCTCTTCGATTTCTCTATCGATTCCCGACCACCACACAAACGCTCTGGCTAAGCTCTTCATTTTTACCCAACCCTGATGACCCTCATGAAGCTCATTGAGCACTCTATCCGTCAACTTAGGTGGAATTACTACTATGGATCCACACATCAAGGTTCCTCTGCACACTGACAGCTGTTCTCTTCTCGGCGAGAATGCTGGCAGCAGTGGTTCACCATGTGCTGGCCATCCCTTCACCATTAAATCATAGACCCGTGATAGTGTCGGGTCATTTCGTGTTTCCTTTTCTATGTTTGCATTCGTCACAGGGAGACATTCGGCTGTGGTGAAGTGGAATAACTCCATTGGATCCACTGCAAGGTCTTCTTCTTCCACCGTCGGCAACGGTAGACGTGACAATCCATCAGCATTTCCATGCTGTTTAGTTCCATTGTACTCGATGTCATATTGGTGTGCCCCTACGAAAAGGGACCATCTCTGCAGCCGTTGTGCTGTCATTATCGGTACGCCCTTCTTAGGGTTGAAAATGGAGACAAGAGGTTGATGATCGGTTAGTAGTGTAAATTTTTGACCATGCAGATAGTGATTGAACTTCTTCACCCCCCACACTAGGCTGAGGGCCTCTCTGTCAATCTGGGCGTAGTTACGCTCGGCAGAAGTTAACGGGCGTGACGCAAAAGCTATCGGCCTCTCCAAACCATCAAGGAATTTATGTGACAGTACCGCCCCAATGCTGCAGGGAGACGCATCACACGCCAGCCTGATTGGCAGTGCTGGGTTGTAATGAGCCAATACTTCCTTTGAAGTGATTAAGTCCTTACTCTTCTGAAAAGCACGTTTACAATCATCGCTCCATTTCCATGCTACCCCCGATCGTAGCAGGGCATTCAGTGGGTGCAGAATTGTCGACAAATTCGGCAAAAACTTATGATAGTAATTCACCAACCCGAGGAATGACCTCAGTTGCGACACATTTTCAGGCGCTGGGGCCTTAACAACCGCTTCAACTTTGTCAGGGGACTTATGTAACCCCTCTTCATCAATACGATATCTGTTTCTTAAAAAATTCGCACTTGGGGCGGTTGGCTCGCAGCCCATGTTCCCGTAGTCTAGTGAGCACCTGTTCTAAGTTGTTAAGGTGTTCACTGTCATCTTCACCTGTCACAAGGATGTCGTCCAAGTAACACTGAGTCCCCGGAATCCCTTGCAGGACTTGTTCCATCGCTCTTTGCCATATCGCCGGAGCCGATGCTACTCCGAATACCAATCGATGATACTGGTAAAGACATTTGTGAGTGTTTATCGTGAGATACTTCCTAAAGGACTCTTCAACCTCCATCTGCAAATATGCTTGTGCTAGGTCAATTTTTGTAAAACGCTTCCCTCCAGACAGTGAGGCAAAGATGTCTTCTATCCTTGGAAGAGGATATTGTACTGTGTGAAGGACAGGGTTCACCGTCACCTTGAAATCCCCACAGATGCGAATCTTCCTTGGCTCTCTGGACTTATTGCTAAACGTTTTCTTCATGACAGGAACGATGGGTGTCGCCCACTTGCTCCAGTCGACCTTAGACAACACGCCGGCCTTCTCCAGATTCTCCAGCTCTGCCTCGACGGTTGGGCGAATTGCATATGGTACTGGTCTCGCTTTGAAAAACTTGGGGACTGCATTCTCTTCTATTTTTAATGAGGCGGTTACGCCTTTAAGCATGCCCAGTTCTTGTTGAAATACCTCTTTGGCCTTAGCTAAGATTGTTGACAATCGTCCAGTAGTGACGTCTTCATCTTTTTTACCGTCCACCGTCATTGCATGAATGGAATGCCAATCTAAGTTTATCTTCCTGATCCATTCCCGTCCCAATAACGGTGGTCGACCATTTGGCAGTATGTAGAGATACAATTTCTGTATTTTCTTGCCATTGTATTCGACAGGCACCCTTATTTTTCCTCTGGGGTATACTTTTTGCCCCGTATATGTCGTCAAGACGATGGATGTCTCTCTCAAGGGTATGTGTGAAAATAGCCGCTCGTAGTCTCGTTGATTCATTACGGTTAGCGCTGATCCTGTATCCAATTCCATTTTAACTTGGGACCCTGCTATCGTGAGGGTGACCCAAATGGCTCGATGATCCTCTTTTGCGATTACATTGTGAAGTTTGAGACAGCTTAGTCTCCTGTTTCCGGATTCACTATCGCTCATCTGGTCTTTGGAACTACTGTCCGTCATCTTTTGTACTTTCTTGTACGGTTCCTTAGTAGCCTTTTTGTTGTTGCTGGTCTTCTTCCCAGACCTACAAACTCGTGCAATGTGTCCAATCTTCCTGCATTGTCTGCATATTTTGTCTTTGGACCAGCAGTCCTTCTGGTCATGGTTAGTTCTGCCGCAGCGATAACATTTTGCAAATCCCCGTGTCATTTCGTGGGTGCCATATTCCTGTGGTTTTTGTTGAATCTCTGCAGCTCCCCTGGCTGCTGCTTCATATGATACAGCCACGCTGAAAGCCTTATCTAGCGTCAGCTCTTTTTCTGTGAGTAACTTCTTCTGTGTTCCTTCACTCAGGAGTCCACAGACAAATTTGTCCCGTAGGTTATCTGCCAGTCCTTCTCCGAACTGGCAGTGCTTTGATAGCTTGCGTAGTTCCATAAGATACTCAGCATTGCTCTCATCTTTGTGCTGAATTCTCCTGTGGAATTTAAATCTTTCTGCTATCAACAGCGGTGCAGGGTTTAAGTGCTCCTGTAGAACAGCAACAATTTCGTTAAAACTCTTCGCCTTCGGTTTGCCTGGAGTAATCAGATCCCGCAATAGGCCATTCGTTCTAGCACCCATTAAGTTTAGCAATATTGATGCCTTTTTCCCCTCCGCTATTTCATTTGCCTCGAAATATACCTCAACTCTTTCCACATATGTGGTCCAGTCCTCTATTGTATTATCAAAAGCAGTGATACAGCCAGTCTTCGGCATCTTGCAAATCTAAAATGGCGCCTCCCGTGCTTTGCCTTCTTCCCTGGTTTAACAAAATGGCACCTCCCGCGCTTTGTCTTCTTCCCCGCTGTTGTTAGCGCTGCTTTCCATGGATTCTTGCGCGTATTCATTTTCTTTTATTATTTTCCCGTCATGGAGCAGACCCTCTGGGACACTTCCCTCCCTCTTCTGAGGTCCGAACGCTGCCCAGCTTCGAATCACCGGCCGCGCCCTGTATGCTCCACCCTCTCTCTCTCTTTGCTTCCCGACTCGCTGCCCGGCCCCGTTGAAAGGCCACCCGATCGAGCTTCAGCCCGCCGCAGCCCAGGAAGGATCAGAGCACTACCTGCCACCAGCCCGATTAGCTGGGAAACCACGGACTGAGGAACACAGCCTGGCTCTGGAAAGTCGCTCCTGCAAAGCCTTGAACCCGATGATTGACGGTCGACGCCCGTTTCTCGAGTTTCAATGGCCTCTTTCTTTTTTCTTCTGGCTCCGACCTTCAACAGCGTCGTCAGAGCTGCTGCTGAGTTGCAGGTAAGTTCGTTTCTTACTCGTCGCCAGTGTTAAGTCCGTGAATGATTTAGACACGGACTAGCAGGAGTGAAAACAAAGAGATCTTTACTGGTGGAAGTCCATAACGAAACTAAACAACAGAGGCTCTCTAGTGCCTTTTATACAGGGGTGGTCACTGCCGGTACTGCAGTCTGAGACCAGTTATTCTCTTAAAGGTACATACACAACAGGTTGGATAAAGAGTAAAGCTCCCTCTAAATTGTCCCATCAAACACTACCAGGCAAGTTACAGTAAAGTTTAGATACTGAGTAAAGCTTGCTCTACAATGTCACATCAGTCACTCCATGGGCATGCACAGCAAGGGTTCGATACAGAGTGAAGTTCCCTCTAAACAGGCCTATGAATCACACGCAGGGCAGGGACGCATGTGTTAGATACAGAGTAAAGGTCAATCGAAACTGTCCCAGCAATCACTCCCAGGGCAGGGACAGCGCAGTTTAATTACAAAAATAAGCACCCTCTGAATTGTCCAATCAAACAACCCAGAGCAAGTACATCAAGGGTTAAATATATAGAAAAGCACCCTCTTCATTGTCCCATCAAACTCCACCAGGGCAGACACAGCACGGGTTAGATACAGAGTAATGGTTCCCATGAACTGTTCCACCAGTAACTCCCAGGGCTGGTGCAGCATGGATTAGATACAGCATAAAGGTCCATCTAAACTGACCTGTCAGTCACTCCAATGGCAGAGATGCACTGTTTAAATATTGGGTAATGCTCACTCTAAACTGTCCCATGAAACACTCCCATCGCAGCAAAAGCAAATGTTATATACAGAGTAAAGCTCAATCTACACTGCCCCAGCAAAAACTCACAGAGCAAGTACAGCAAGGTTTAAATACGGAGTGAATATGCCTCTCATCTGTCCCATGATTCGCTCCCTGGGCAGGGACAGCACGGTTTAGATACAGAGTAAATCTCCCTCTAAGCTTTTCCAGCAAATAATCCCAGGGCAGGTACAGCAAGTGTTAGATACAGAGTAAAGCTCTCTCTACATTGTCCCATCAAACACCTCCAGGGCTGGTACGGCAAGTGTTAGATAAAGTGTAAAGCTTCCTGCTCACTGTCCCAACAATCGCTCCCAGGGCAGGTATAGTACGGGTTAGATACAGAGAAAGGTAGCTCTAAAGTGTTGGATCAATCACTGCCAGGGCCGGGACAGCACTGGTAAAATACATAGGAAAGGTCCCTCTAAATTGTCCCATCAAACGCTCACAGGTCAGGTACAGCACGTGTTAGATACCCAGTGAAATTCCATCAAAACTGTCCAATCAATCACTACCAGGGCAGGGACCGCACGGGTTAGATAAAGTGTAAAGCTCCCTCTAAACGATCCAATCAAACACTCCAATGGCTGTTACAGCACATGTTAGATACAGAGTAAAACTCGCTGTACACTGTCCCATCAAACAGTCCCAGGGCAGGTACAGCACAGGTTTGATACAAAGTAAACCTCCCTCTACACTGTCCCATCAAACACTCCCAGGGCAGGTACAGCACGGGTTAGATACAGAGTAAAGCTCCCTCTACGCTGTCCCAGCAAACATACCAAGGGCAGGTAGAGCGTGGGTTAGATACAGAGTAAAGCTCCCTCTACACTGTCCCATTAAACCCTCCAAGGGCTGTTGTACAGCACGTGTTAGATACAGAGTAAAGCTCCCTGGACACTGTCCATTCAAACACTCCGAGGACAGGTACAGCAAAGTTTTGATACAGAGTTAAGCTCGCTCTACACTGTCCCATCAAACACTCCCAGGGCAGGTACAGCAAAGTAATGATACAGAGTAAAGCTCACTCTACACTGTCCCATCAAACATTCCCAGGGCTTGTACAGCATGGGTTAGATACAGAGTAAATGTCAATCTAAACATTCCCACCAAACACTCCCAAGGGCAAGTAAAGCATGTTTTAAAGACAGAGTAAAGGTCCATCTCAACTGAGCCATCTATCACTCACAGGGCAGGGACAGCACCGTTTGATAAAGAGTAAATCTCCCTCTGCACTGTCCCATCGAACACTCCCAGAACAGGAAAAGCAACGGTTAGATACAGAGTAGATGTCCCTCTAAACTGTCTCATCAAACACGCCTAGGGAAGGTAAAGCAATCGTAGGGTACAGTGTAAAGCTCCATCTAAACTGTCCCATCAACAACAGAAGGGCCGGTCAAGCAAGGGTTGGATACAAGGTAGAGCTCCCTTTCACTGTCCCATCAATCACTCACAGGGCAGGTACAGCACAGATTAGATACAATGTAAAGATCCCTATAATCTCTCCCATCAATCATTCCCAGGGCAGGTAAAGAAAGGGTTAGAAAAAGAGTAAATCGCCCTCTACACTTGTCCATCAATCTCTCCCAGGGCAGGTATAGCAAGGGTTGGATAAATAGTAAAGCTCCATCTACACTGTCCCATCAAGCACTCCGAGGGCAGGGGCAGCAAATGTTAGATACAGAATAGAGCTGACTCCACACTTTCACATCAGACACTCCCAGGGCAGGAACAGCAATGGTTAATTACAGAATGAATGTCGCTCTAAATTGTCCCTTCCACAATCCAGGGCAGGGACAGCACGGGTTAGATACCCAGTAAACGCTCCCCTGAACTGTTCCATCAATAACTTCCCAGGCTGGTTCATCACGGATTAAATACACTGTAAATTCACTCTAAACTGACCCATCAATCACTCCAATGACAAGGACTGCACTGTTTAAATAAATAGTAATGGTCACGCTAAACTGTCCCATCAAACACTCCCAGGGCAGCAACATGAAAGGTTATATACAGAGTAAATCTCAATCTACACTGTGCCAGCAGACACTCAAAGGGCAGGTGCAGCAATGTTTAAATACAGAGTGAAGGTCCCTCTCAGCTGTCCCATCATTCACTCCCTGGGCAGGGACAGCACGGTTCAGTTACAGAGTAAATCTCCCTCTAATCTTTTCCGTCAAATACCCCCAGGGCAGATACAGCAAGTGTTAGATACAGGGTACAGTTCCACCTGAACTGCACCATAAATCACTCCCAGGGCAGGTAAAGCACGGGTCTCATACAGAGTAAATCTCCCTCTAAATTGTCCAATCACACAATTCCAGGGCAGGGACAGCACGTGTTAGATAGAGATTGTAGCCCCTCCAAACTGTAGCATCCATCACTCCCAGGTCAGGGACAGCACAGGTTAGATACAGCGTAAAGTACACTTTAAACTGTCCCATCAATCACTCCCAGGGCAGGGACAGCACATGTTAGATACAGCCTAAATTTTCATCTAAACTGACCCATCAATCACTCCCAGGGCAGGGACAGCACGTCTCAGATACAGAGTAAATTTCCCTCTACCCTTTCCCACCATACACTCCCAGGGCAGGTACAGCAAGTGTTAGATTCAGAGTAAAGCATCCCTCTTCACTGTCCAATCAAACACACCCAAGGTTGGAACAGAAAGCGTTTGATACAATGTAAAGGTCCCTCTAAACTTTCCCATCAATCACTCCCAGGTCAGGGACGTCATGGTAAAAACACAGAGTAAATTTCCCTCTAAACTGTGCAATCAAACACTCCAAGAGCAGGTACAGCAAAGTATGATACAAATAAACCTCCCTCTACACTTTCCCATCAAACACTCCCAGCACAGGAGCAGCAAGCATGAGATACAGAGTAAAATTCCCTGTTCACTGTCCCATCATTCACTCCCAGGGCAGGTACAGCATGGGCTAGAGACAGTGCAAAGGTCTTCTATGATGACGCATCAATCACTGACAGTGCAGGGATAGCACGTTAGTGGGAGTGGTATATAGACGTCCAAACAGTAATGCGGAGGTTGGGGATGGCATTAAAAGGGAAATTAGAGAAGCGTGCAATAAGGGTACAGCAGTCATCATGGGTGACTTTAATCTACAAATATATTGGGCTAACTAAGTCAGTAACAATACTGTGGAGGAGGAATTCCTGGAGTGTTTACGGGATGGTTTCCTGGACCAATATGTCGAGGAACCAACCAGATATCAGGCCATCTTAGACTGGGTAATATGTACCGAGAAAGGATTAATGAGCAATCTTGTTGTACGAGGACCCTTGGGTCGGAGCGATCATAATATGATCGAATTCTTCATTAAGATGGAGAATGAAGTAGCTGACTCAGAGACCAGGGTCAGGGTCCTAAATTTAAATAAAGGAAACTACGATGGTCTGAGGTGCGATTTGGGTAAGATTGGTTGGGGAATGTCACTCAAAGGATTGACGGTGGATAGGCAATGGCAAACATTCAAAGACCTACAGTATTTGTTCATCACAGTGTGGCATAAAAATAAAACAAAAACGGTGACTCAACCGTGGATAACAAGGGAAATTAGTGATAGCATAAGATTCAATGAGAGGACATATAAAGGGCCAGAAACAGCAGTAAACCTGAGGATTGGGAGCAGTTTAGGATTCAACAAAGGAGAACAAAGGGATTAATTAAGAGGGGGGAAATAGAGTATGAGAGTTTGCTTTCAGGGAACATAGAAACTGAATAAAAGCTTTTATAGATATGTGAAGTGAAAAAGATTGGTGAAGTGAATCATAGGTCCCTTGCAGTCAGAATCAGGGGAATTTATAATGGGGAACAAAGAAATGGCAGACCAATTAAAAACATATTTTGGTTCTGTCTTCACAAAGGAGGACACAAATAACCTCCCAGAGATGTCGGGGAAGATAGGGTCTGATGAAAGGGAGGAACTGAAATAAATCAGTATTTGTAGGGAAATGGTGTTAGGGAAATTCACGGGATTGAAGGCGGATAAATCCCCAAGGCCTGATAATCTACATCCTAGGGTACTTAAGGAAGTGGCACTAGAAATAGTAGATGCATTGCGGGTTAGGTTAATTGGCTATGACAAATTGACCCTTAGTGTTAGGGGGATTAAATACGTGGGGTTACAGGGATAGGGTGGGATATGTGTTGGTGTAGGGGTTACGGGGATCGGGTGGGATATGTGTCGGTGCAGGCTCGATGGGCCGAAATGGCCTCTATCTGCACTGTGGGGTTTCTGTGATTCTGTGATTCTGTGATTCTGTGATTCGAAGGCATCTGCAACAGTACCCATGGACTGGAGGGTAGCTAATGTTACCCCACTATTCAAAAAAGGTGATAGAGAGAAAATGGGGAATTACAGACTGGTAAGCCTGACATAGGTAGTGGGGAAAATGCTAGAGTCCATTATAAAAGATATAATAGCAGAGCAGTTGGAAAACAGTGACAGGATCGGACAAAGTCAACATGGATTTACAAAAGGTAAATCGTGCTTGACTAAACTACTAGGATTTTTTGAGGATGTTAAGGTAAAATAGAGAAGGGAGAACCAGTGGATGTTGTGTATTTGGATTTCAGAAGGCTTTCGATAAGGTCCCGCGTAAGAGATTAGCGTGCAAAGTTAAGGCACATGGGACTGGAGGCAAGGTATTGACTTGGATAGAGAACTGGCTGGCAGACAGATAGCAAAGAGTTGGAATAAATGGGTCTTTTTCCGAGTGGCAGGCAGTGACTAGTTGGGTACCGCAGCGATCGGTCCTTGGACCCCAGCTACTCACAATATATACTAATGATCTAGACAAGGGAACTAGATGTAATATCTCCAAATTTGCAGACGACACAAAGTTGGGTGGGCGTGTGAGCTGTGAGGAGAATGCCGAGAATATCCAGGATGATTTGGACAGGTTGGGTGATTGGGCAAATGCATGGCAGATGCAATATAACTTGGATAAATGTGAGGTTATCCATTTTGGTGGCAAAAACAGGAAGGCGGATTATTATCTGAATGGCAATAGATTGGGAGAAGGGGAAGTGCAACGAGACCTGGGAGTCCTTGTGCACCAGTCGCTGAAGGTAAGCATGCAGGTGCAGCAGGCAGTTAAAAAGGCAAATGGTATGTTGGCCTTTGTAGCGAGAGGGTTTGAGTACAGGAACAAGGATGTCTTGATGCAGTTGTACAGGGCCTTCTTGAGACCACCTCTTGAGTACTGTGTGCAGTTTTGGTCGCCTTATCTGAGGAAGGATGTTCTTACCATGGAAGGAGTTCAGCGAATATTCACCAGGCTGATACCTGGGATGGCAGGAATGACGTATGAGGAGAGATTGGGTCGATTGCACTTATACTCGCTGGAGTTTAGAAGAATGAGAGGGGATCGCATTGAAATTATAACATTCTGACAGGAATGGACAGACCAGATGCAGGAAGGATGTTCCCGATGATCGTGGAGTCCAGAACCAGGGGTCACAGTCTAATGATAAGGGGTAGGCCATTCAGGACAGAAATGAGGAGGAATTTCTTCACCCAGAGTGTGGTGAACCTGTGGAATTCTCTACCACAGAAAGCAGTAGAGGCCAATACATTAAATATATTCAAGAAGGAGTTGGATATATTTCTTAAGGCTAAAGGGATCAAGGGGTATGGGGACAAAGCAGGGACCAGGTACTGAATTTGGATGATGAGCCATGAACGCATTGAATGGCGGAGCAGGCTCGAGGGGCCGAATGGCCTACTCCTGCTCCTATCTTATATGTTTCTATGTTTCTATGTTAAACACATAGTAAAGATCCCGATAAACTGTCCCAAGAAACGCTCCCAGGTGAGTTACAGCACGTGTTAGATACTGAGTAAAATTCCCTCTAAACTATCCCATCAGTCACTCCCAGGTAAGGGACAGCACGGATCTTTTACAGCGTAGGTCTCCCTCTGCACGTTCACATCAAGCACTCCCAGGGCAGGTACAGCAAAGGTTAGATACAGAGTATAGCTCGCTCTACGCTTTCACACCAAACACTCCTAGGGCAGCTACATCAAGGTTTAGATACAGAGACTTGACAAAGGGTTCACCCAAAACCTTAACTCTATTTTCTCTCCACGGATGTTGCCGGGCCTGCTGTGCTTTTCCAGCATTTTCTGTTGTTTTTTCGGATTTCCAGCATCTGCAGTATTTTGCTATCGTACAGGCAGAGCAAAGGTAAGATACAGAGTTAAACTCCCTTTACACCGTCCCATCAAACGCTCCCAGGGAAGGTACATCAAAGTTTAGATACAGAGTAAATCTCTCTGCACTGTCAAATCAAACACCCACAAGGCAGGTAAGGCAAGGTTTAGGTACAGATAAGGTTCCCTGTTCAGTGTCCCATCAATAACTCCCAAGGCAGGTATAGCTTGGTTTGATGCTGAGCAATGGTCCCTATAAACTGTCCCATCAGTCAATAACAAGCCAGTAATTGCACGGGTTAGGTATATTGTAAAGTTCCCTCTTAACTGTCCCATCAAACTCTCCCAGGTCAGGTACAGCACGCGTCAGATACAGAGTAAAAGTCCCTCTAAACTATCCCATCTATCACTCCCAGAGCAGGGACAGCACGGGTTAGATACAGAGTAAAACTCTCTCAAAATTATTCCATCAAAAACTCCCAGGGCAGGTACAGCAAGGGTTGGATAGAGAGTAAATCTTCCTCTACACTGTCCCATCAAACACGCCTAAGGCAGGTAGAGCATATGTTAGATACAGAATAAAGCGCTCACTCAACTGTCCCATCAAACACCCCCAGGGCATGTACTGCATGGATTAGATAGTGAGTAAAGGTCCCTCTAATCTGTACCATAAATCAATCCCAGGGCGGGAATAGCACAGGTTAATACATAGTAAAGTTCCTTCTAAACTGTCCCATCAAACACCCCCAGGAGAGGTACAGCACGTCTTACATAGAGAGTAAATTACTCTTTAAGCTGTCCCATCCTTCACTCCCAGGGCAGGGACAGAGGATGTTAGATACAGAGAGAATATCCCTCTAAACTGTCCCTTCAATCATATCCAGGGAAGGGATAGCACGTGTTAGATACAGAGTAAATATCCCTATAAACTCTACCATCAATAACCCACAGGGCAGGGACAGCACGTGTTAAAGAAAGAGAAAAGATCCAGCTAAACTGACCGATCTATCACTCCCAGGGCAGCGTAGGTACGGGTTAAATACAGAGCAAATCTCCTGCAACACTTCCCCAGCAAACTCTCCAGGGCAGGTACAGCACAGGCTAGATAAAGAGTAATGCTCCCTCTACACTGCCCCATCAAACACTCCCAGGGCAGGTACAGCACGGGTTAGATACAGAGTAAATCTCCCTCTACACTGTCCCATCAAACACTCCCAGGGCAGGGGCTACATGTTTTAAATACATAGTAATTGTCCCTGTAAACAGATCCATTTAACACACCCAGGCCAGGTACATCGAAGGTAAGATATAGAGTTAATCTCCATTAACACTGTCCCATTAAACACTCCCAGGGAAGGTATATCAAAGGTTAGCTACAGAGTAAATCTCCCTCTACACTGTCCCATCAAACACCCCCAGGGCAGGTAAGGCAAGGTTTAGATACAGATAAAGCTCACTGTTCAATGTCCCATCAATCATTCCCAGGGCAGGTATATCACAGGATTGATACAGAGCAATGGTCCATAAAAACTGTCCCATCAATCACTGCCAGGGAAGTCATAGCACGGGCTAATTACATTGTAAAGTTCCCGCTAAACTGCCCCATTAAACACTCCTAGGTCAGGTAGAGCACGTGTTAGATACAGAGTAAAAGTCCCTCTAAAATGTTCCATCAATCAATCCTAGGGCAGGGACAGCACGGGTTAAATACTGAGTAAAACTCCCTCGACAGTTTTCCATCAAAAACTCCCAGGGCAGGTGCAGCAAGGGTTGGAAAAAGAGTAATGCACCCTCTACAATGTCCCTTCAAACATGCCTAAGGCAGGTAGAGTAAGTGTTAGATAGAGAGTAAAGCTCTCTCTCCACTGTCCCATCCAACACCCCCATGGCAGGTACAGCACAGGCTAGATAGAGAGAAAAGGTCCCTCTAAACTGCACCATCAATCACTACCAGGGCGGGGATAGCTCGGGTTAAGTACATAGTAAAGTTCCTTCTAAACATTCCCATTAATCATTCCGGGGCAGGGATAGCACAGGTTAGATACAGCGTAAATCTCCCTCTACACTTTTCCAACAAACGCTCCCAGGGCAGGGACAGCCCTGTTTATATAAATAATAATATTCACTCTAAACTGTCCCATCAAACACTTACAGGGCAGCTGCAGCAAAGGTTAGATACAGAGTAAAGCCCAATCTACACTGTCCCATTAAACACCCCCAGGGCAGATAGAGAAAGGTTTAGATACAGAGTTAATCTCCCTTTACACTGTACCATAAAACACTCCCAGGGAAGTTATATCAATGGTTATATTCAGAATAAACCTCCCTCTACGCTGTCCCATCATACACCCCCAGGACAGGTAAGGCAAGGGTTAGGTACAGATAACGCTCCCTGTACACTTCGCATCAATCACTCCCAGGGCAGGTATAACAAGGGTTAGATACAGAGCAATGGTCACAGTAAACTGTCCCATCAATCACTGTAAGGACAGTAATAGCACGGGTTAATTACATTGTTATTTTCTTTCTAAACTAGCCCAACATACGCTCCCAGGTCAGGTACGGCATGTGTTAGATACAGAAGTAAAGTCCCCCTAAACTGTCCCATCAATCACTCCCAGGGCAGGGAGAGCACGGGTTAGATACAGAGTAAATCTCCATCAACAGTTTTCCATCAAAAACTCCCAGGGCACGTACAGCAAGGGTTGGATAAAGAGTAAAGCTCCATCTACACTGTCCCATCAAACATGCTTAAGGCAGGTAGAGCAAGTGTTAGATACAGGGTAAAGCTCTCTCCCCACTGTCCCATCAAATACGCCCATGGCATGTACAGTTCATGTTAGATAGAGAGTAAAGGTCCCTCTAAACTGTACAATCAATCAATCACAGGGCGGGGATAGCACGGGTTATATACATAGTATATGTCCTGCTAAACCGTCCAATCAAAGACCCCTATGACAGGTACGGAAGGTGTTACATGCAGAGTAAATTACCCTTTAATCTATCCCATCATTCACTCCCAGGGCAGGGGCAGTGCGTGTTAGATACAGTGTAAAGCTCCCTCTAAACTTTCCCATCAATCACTCCCAGGACAGGGACAACACGTGTTAGATACATAGTAAATTACCCTATAAACTGTCCTATCAATCACTCCCATGGCAGTGACAGCACGGGTTAGATACAGAGTAAATCTCCCTCTACACTTTTCAAACAAACGCTCCCAGGGCAGGTATAGCATGGGTTAGATACAGAGGAAAAGTCCCTCTAAAGTGTCCCATCAAACACTCCCAGGGCAGGGAGAGCACGAGTTAGATACAGAGTAAATCTCCCTCTACAGTGTCCCATCAAACGCTCCCAGGGCAGAGACATCCCTGTTTATATATACATAATAATAGTCACTCTAATCTGTCCCATCAAATACTTACAGGGCAGCTACAGCAAAGGTTATATACAGAGTAAAGCTCAATCGACACTGTCCCATTAAACGCTCCGAGGGCAGGTACAGCAAGGGTTAGATATAAAGTTAATATCCCTTTACATTGTCCCATCAAACACTCCCAGTGAAGGTGTATCAAAAGTTAGATACAGAGTAAATCTCCCTCTATGCTGTGCCATCGAACACCCCAAGGCAGGTATGGGAATGTTTAGATACAGGTAAAGCTCCCTGTGCACTGTCCCATCAATCACTGCCAGGACAGTAATAGCACGGTTAATTACATTGTTATGTTCTTTCTAAGCTGTCCCATCAAATACTCCCAGATCAGGTAGAGCACGTGTTAGATACAGAGTAAAGCTTTCTACCCACTGCCCCATCAAACACCCACATGGCAGGTACAGCACGATTTGATAGATAGTAAAAGTCTCTCTAAACTGTGGCATCAATCACTCGCAGAGTGGGGATAGCACGGGTTCAATACATAGTAAATTACCCTATAAACTGTCTCATCAATCACTCCCAGGACAGGTACAGCACGGGTTAGATACAGAGTAAATTACCCTATAAACTGTCCCATCAATCACTACCCGGGCAGTGACAGCACGATTTAGATGCAGAGTAAAGCTCCCTCTACACATTTCCAACAAACGCTCCCAGGGCAGGTACAGCGTGGGTTAGATACAGAGTAAAGCTCCCCTACATTGTCCCATCAAACACGCCCAGGGCAGGTACAGCACGGGATAGATACAGAGTCATGCTCCCTCTACACTGTCCCATCAAACACTCCCAGGGCAGGTACAGCACCGGTTAGATACAGAGTAAAGCTCCCTCTAAACTTTTCCAACAAACGCTCCCAGGGCAGGGACAGTCCTGTTTATATACATAATAATGGTCACTCTAAACTGTCCCATTAAACTCTGACAGAGCAGCTACAGCAAAGGTTAGATACAGAGTAAAGATCAATCTACGCTGTCCCATTAAACACTCCTAGGGCAGGGACAGCATGTGTGATTTACAGAGTAGTGTTCCATCTAAACTGATCCATCAATCACTCCCAGGGCAGGGACAGCACAGGTTAGTTACAGGGTAAATCACCTGCTAAACCTTCCCATCACACATTCCCAGGGCAGGTACAGCAAGGATTAGAAACAGAGTAGAAGCTCCGTCTACACTGTCCCATCAATGATCCCAGGGCAGGAACAGCAATGGTTAGATTCATATTAAAGATCCCACTAAAATGTCCCATCAATCACTCCCAGGACAGTGACAGCAAGGTTTAAATACATATTAATGGTTCCTCTAAACTGTCCCATTACACACTTCCAGTGCAGGTACAGCAAAAGGTTTCTGTATAAACACTCCAAGGGCAGGTACACTAAGGGTTACATAAAGAGCAACGCTTCCTCTACACTGTCCCATCAAACACTCCCAGGGTAGGTAGAGAACATTTTAGATACAGAAAAGCACCCTCTAAACTGGCCCATTCATCACCCCCAGGGCAGGGAGAGCACGCGTTAGATAGAGTGTAAAGGGCTCTCTAAACTGTCCCATCAGTAACTCACAGGGCAGGGAGAGCACGATTTAAATACATAATAATTGTCCCTCTGCACGCTCCCATCAAAGACTCCCAGGGCAGGAACAGATAGAGTTAGATACAGAGTAAAGATCTATCTATACTGTCCCATCAAACACGCCCATGGCAGGTTCAGCAAGGGTTAGATACAGAGTAAATCTCCCTCTAAACTTTCCCATCTATCAATCACAGGGCAGGGACAGCACGGGTGAGATACATCGTAAAACTCCCTCTAAACTGTCTAAGTATTAGATGCAGATAAAGATCCCTTAAACTGCCCAGCAATTGCTCCCAGGGTAGGGAGAGCACGGGTTAGATACAGATTAAATCTCCCTCTAAAATTTCCCATCAAACACTCCCAGGGCAGGTACAGCAAGGAGTAGAAACAGAGTAAAAGCTCCCTCTACACTGTCCCATCAAGAATCCAGGGCAGGATCAGCAAGGGTTAGATTCATATTAAAGATCCCACTACAATATCCCATCAATCACTCCCAAGGCAGTAACAGCAAGGTTTAAATACATAGTAATGGTTCATCTAAACTGTCCAATTAAACGCTTCCAGTGCAGGTACAGCAAAGTTTAGATACATAGTAAATCACAGAATCACAGAATCACAGAAACCCCACAGTGCAGATAGAGGCCATTTCGGCCCATCGAGCCTGCACCGACACATATCCCACCCTATCTCCGTAACCCCACGTATTTAATCCCCCTAACACTAAGGGTCAATTTATCATAGCCAATCAACCTAACCTGCACATCTTTGGACTCTCTCTACACATTTCCGTATAAACACTCCAAGGGCAGGTACACCAAGGGTTAGATAAAGAGCAACGCTTCCTCTACACTGTCCCATCAAACACTCCCAGGGTAGATAGAGAACATTATAGATACAGAAAAGCACGCTCTAATCTGGCTCATTAATCACTCCCAGGGCAGGGAGAGCACGGGTTAGATTGAGTGTAAAAGGCTCTCTAAACTGTCCCATCAGTAACTCACAGGGCAGGGAGAGCACGATTTAAATTCATAGTAATTATCCCTCTACACGTTCCCATCAGAAACTCCCAGGGCAGGAACAAAAATAGTTAGATACAGAGTAAAGATCAATCTATACTCTCCCATCAAACATGCTCAGGGCAGGTACAGTAAGGATTAGATACAGAGTAAATCGCCCTCTAAACTGTCCCAGCAATCATTCCCAGGGCAGCGACAGCACGTATTAGATGCAGATAAAGATCCCTTAAACTACCCAGCAATTGCTCCCAGGGCAGGGAGAGCACGGGTTAAGTAAATAGTACATGTCAATCTAAACTGTCCCACCAAACACTCCCAGGGCAGGTACAGCAGGTATTAGATACAGAGTAAACGTCCAACTAAACTGACCCATCAATCACTCCCAGGGCAGGGACAGCACGGGTTAGATACAAAGTAAATCGCTTTAGTAATCTGGGGTGTTATGATTAAGGTTATCCACCAGGTGGTGCTGCAGCAAATGCTGCTGCTCAGGTCAGAGGTTTGCTTCCTGTTAAGGTCAGAGGTTCGCTTCCTGTCAAGTTCAGCAAAGATGAAATGCCAGGATGCAGGCATGTTGTTTGTTACTCTGTTTGTTAATAAAGTACTCGTGCTAATTCTACGATATCGCCTCTTCGAGTCCTTGTCTCACTACATGGATTTATCACCATCGCCCTCTAAAGTTTCCCATCATTCATTCCTAGGGTAGGTACAGCAGGTGTTAGACACAGTGTAAAGCATCCCTCTACACTGTCCGATTAAAAACACCCAGGGCAGAAACAGCAAGGGTTTGATACAGAATAAAGGTCCCTCTAAAATGTCCCATCAATCACTCCCAAGGCAGGGACAGCAAGGTTTAAATACATAGTAATGGCCCTTCTAAACTGTCCTATTAAACCCACTCAGGGCAGGTACAGCAAATGCTAGATACAGAGTAAATCAACCTCTACACGTTTCCGTATAAGCACTCCCAGGGCAGGTACAGCACATATTGGATACAGAGTAAAGCTCCCTCTAAATTGGCACATTAGTCACTCCCAGGGCAGGGAGAGCACACGTTAGATGCAGGGTAGAGGGCCCACTAAACTCTCCCATCAAACACTCGCAGGGCAGGTACAAAAAAGGTTAGATACAGAGCAAAGCTCAATCCACACTGTCCCAGGTCCCAGGTCAGGTACAGCAAGGGTGAGATACAGATTGAAGATCCCTCTAAATTGCCCCATCAATCACTCCCAGGGCAGGGACAGCATGTGTTAGATACAGAGTAAAGTTCCATCTAACTTGACCCTTCAATCACTCCCAGGGCAGGGACAGCACGGGTTAGATACAGAGTAAATCTCCCTCTGAACTTTCCCATCATACATTTCCAGGGAAGGCACAGCAATGGTTAGATACAGAGTAAAGTTCCCTCAGAACCGTCCCATCAATCACTCCCAGGACAGTGACAGCACGGGTTAGAAACACACACATCAAGGCTCCCTCTAATTTGTCCCATCAATCACTCCCAGGGCAGGGACAGCACGTGTTAGATACAGAGAAAAATCACTTTAAATTGTATCGCAAATCCATCCCAAGGCAGGGTCTGCACGTTTTACATATAGTGTAAAGCTCCATCTACTCTCTCCCATCAAAAACTCCCAGGGCAGGTACTGCAGGGATTAGATACAGATTAAAGCTCCCACTTCACTGTCCCATCAATCACTCTCAGGGCAGGTACAGCACGGGTTAGATACAGCGTTAAGCTCCCTCTAAATTGTCTCATCAATCACTCCCAGGGCAGGGATAGCACGGGTGAAATATATGGTAAAGGTCCCTATGAACGGTCCCATCAAACACTCCCAGGTCAGGTACAGCACGTATTAGATACAGATTAATGGTCCAACTCAACTGACCCATCAATCACTCCTAGGGCAGGGACAGCACGGGTTAGATACAAAGTAAATCACTATAGTAATCTGGGATGTTATGATTAAGGTTATCCACCAGGTGGTGCTGTAGCCAATGCCGCTGCTAAGGTCAGAGGATTGCTTCCTGTTAAGTTCAGAGGTTTGCTTCCTGTCAAGCTCAGCAAAGGTGAAATGCCAGGATGCAGGCATGATGTTTGTTACACTGTCTGTTAATAAAGTACTCGTACTAATTCTACGATATCGCCTCTTCGAGTCCTTGTCTCACTACATGGATTTATCACAATCGCCCTCTAAAGTTTTCCATCATTCATTCCTAGGGTAGGTACAGCAAGTGTTAGACACAGTGTAAAGCATCCCTCTACACTGTCCGATTAAAAACACCCAGGGCAGAAACAGCAAGGGTTTGATACAGAATAAAGGTCCCTCTAAAATGTCCCATCAATCACTCCCAAGGCAGGGACAGCAAGGTTTAAATACATAGTAATGATCCTTCTAAACTGTCCTATTAAACCCACTCAGGGCAGGTACAGCAAAGGCTAGATACAGAGTAAATCACCCTCTACTCGTTTCCGTATAAGCACACCCAGGGCAGGTACAGCACATATTGGATACAGAGTAAAGCTCCCTCTAAATTGGCACATTAATCACTCCCAGGGCAGGGAGAGCACACGTTAGATATAGTGCAAAGGGCCCACTAAACTCTCCCATCAAACAATCGCAGGGCAGGTACAACAAAGGTTGGATACAGAGCAAAGCTCAAACCACACTGTCCCATCAAACACCCCCAGGGCAGGTACAGCAAGGGTGAGATACAGAGTAAAGCTCCATCTAACCTGACGCTTCAATCACTCCCAGGGCAGGGACAGCAAGGGTTAGATGCAGAGTAAATCTCCCTCTAAACTTTCCCATCATACATTTCCAGTGTAGGTACAGCAAGTGTTAGATACAGAGTAATGCATCCCTCTACACTGTCCCATTAAAGACACCCAGGGCAGAAACAGCAAGGTTTAGATAAAAAGTAAAGATCCCTCTAAAATGTCCCATCAATCACTCCCAAGGCAGGGACAGCATGCTTTAAATACATAGTAATGGACCTTTTAATCTGGAACATCAAACACTCACAGGGAATGTACAGCAAAGATAAGGTACAGAGTAAATCTCCCTCTACACTGTCCCATCAATCACTCCCAGGGCAGATACAGCAATGGTTAGATACAGAGTGAAGGTCCATCTAAGCTTCCCAATCAATCAGTCCCAGGGCAGGGAAAGCATGTGTTAGATACAGTGTAAAGTTCCCTCTAAACTGTTGCAGCAATCACTTCCAGGGCAGGGACAGAACGTGTTAGATATAGTGTAAAGGTCCGTCTAAACAGTCCCAGCAATCACACCAAGGGCAGAGAAAGCACTGGTTAAATCCATAGTAAAGGTCACTCTAAAGTGTCCCATCAATCACTCACAGGGCAGTTACAGCATGGTTTAAATACATAGTATCTGTCCCTCTAAACTGTCCAAACAAACACTCCCAGGGCATGAAAAACAAAGGGTAGATACAGAGGGCAGGTTCCATTAAACTGTCTAATCAATCACTCCCAGGGCCGGGACAGCACGTGTTAGATAAAGAGTAAATCTCCCTCAAAACTGTCCCATCAAACACTCACAGGGCAGGTACAGCACGGGTTAGATACAGAGTACAGCTCAATCTAGACTACCCCATCAATCACTGCCAAGGCAGGTACAACAATGGTTAGGTACAGAGTAAAGTTCCCTCAGAACCGTCCCATAAATCATTCCCAGGGCAGGGACAGCACGGGTTAGAAACACACACATCAAGGCTCCCTCTAATCTGTCCCATCAATCACTCCCAGGGCAGGGACAGCACGTCTAAACTGTATCGCAAATCCATCCCAGGGCAGGGTCTGCACGTTTTACATGTAGTGTAAAGCTCCATCTAGACTCTCCCATCAAAAACTTCCAGGGCAGGTACTGCAGGGATTAGATACAGATTAAAGCTCCCACTTCACTGTCCCATCAATCACTCTCAGGGCAGGTACAGCACGGGTTAGATACAGCGTTAAGCTCCCTCTAAATTGTCCCATCAATCACTACCAGGGCAGGGATAGCACGGGTGAAATACATAGTAAAGCTCCCTATGATCGGTCCCATCAAATACTCCCAGGTCAGGTACAGCACGGGTTAAATACAGACTAAAAGTCCCCCTAAACTGTCCCATCAAACACTCCCAAGGCAGGTACAGCATAGCGTAGATTCAGCGTAAATCTCCCTCTAAACGATCCATTTAAACACTCCCAGGGCAGGGACAATGCGTGTTAGATACAGAGTAAAGGTCCCTCTAAACTGTCCCATCGATTATTCCCAGGGCAGGAACAGCAAGGAGTAGAAACAGAGTAAAAGCTCCCTCTACACTGTCCCATCAAGAATCCAGGGCAGGATCAGCAAGGGTTAGATTCATATTAAAGATCCCACTACAATATCCCATCAATCACTCCCAAGGCAGTAACAGCAAGGTTTAAATACATAGTAATGGTTCATCTAAACTGTCCAATTAAACGCTTCCAGTGCAGGTACAGCAAAGTTTAGATACATAGTAAATCACAGAATCACAGAATCACAGAAACCCCACAGTGCAGATAGAGGCCATTTCGGCCCATCGAGCCTGCACCGACACATATCCCACCCTATCTCCGTAACCCCACGTATTTAATCCCCCTAACACTAAGGGTCAATTTATCATAGCCAATCAACCTAACCTGCACATCTTTGGACTCTCTCTACACATTTCCGTATAAACACTCCAAGGGCAGGTACACCAAGGGTTAGATAAAGAGCAACGCTTCCTCTACACTGTCCCATCAAACACTCCCAGGGTAGATAGAGAACATTATAGATACAGAAAAGCACCCTCTAATCTGGCTCATTAATCACTCCCAGGGCAGGGAGAGCACGGGTTAGATTGAGTGTAAAAGGCTCTCTAAACTGTCCCATCAGTAACTCACAGGGCAGGGAGAGCACGATTTAAATTCATAGTAATTATCCCTCTACACGTTCCCATCAGAAACTCCCAGGGCAGGAACAAAAATAGTTAGATACAGAGTAAAGATCAATCTATACTCTCCCATCAAACATGCTCAGGGCAGGTACAGTAAGGATTAGATACAGAGTAAATCTCCCTCTAAACTGTCCCAGCAATCATTCCCAGGGCAGCGACAGCACGTATTAGATGCAGATAAAGATCCCTTAAACTACCCAGCAATTGCTCCCAGGGCAGGGAGAGCACGGGTTAAGTAAATAGTACATGTCAATCTAAACTGTCCCACCAAACACTCCCAGGGCAGGTACAGCAGGTATTAGATACAGAGTAAACGTCCAACTAAACTGACCCATCAATCACTCCCAGGGCAGGGACAGCACGGGTTAGATACAAAGTAAATCGCTTTAGTAATCTGGGGTGTTATGATTAAGGTTATCCACCAGGTGGTGCTGCAGCAAATGCTGCTGCTCAGGTCAGAGGTTTGCTTCCTGTTAAGGTCAGAGGTTCGCTTCCTGTCAAGTTCAGCAAAGATGAAATGCCAGGATGCAGGCATGTTGTTTGTTACTCTGTTTGTTAATAAAGTACTCGTGCTAATTCTACGATATCGCCTCTTCGAGTCCTTGTCTCACTACATGGATTTATCACCATCGCCCTCTAAAGTTTCCCATCATTCATTCCTAGGGTAGGTACAGCAGGTGTTAGACACAGTGTAAAGCATCCCTCTACACTGTCCGATTAAAAACACCCAGGGCAGAAACAGCAAGGGTTTGATACAGAATAAAGGTCCCTCTAAAATGTCCCATCAATCACTCCCAAGGCAGGGACAGCAAGGTTTAAATACATAGTAATGGTCCTTCTAAACTGTCCTATTAAACCCACTCAGGGCAGGTACAGCAAAGGCTAGATACAGAGTAAATCACCCTCTACACGTTTCCGTATAAGCACTCCCAGGGCAGGTACAGCACATATTGGATACAGAGTAAAGCTCCCTCTAAATTGGCACATTAATCACTCCCAGGGCAGGGAGAGCACACGTTAGATACAGGGTAAAGGGCCCACTAAACTCTCCCATCAAACACTCGCAGGGCAGGTACAAAAAAGGTTAGATGCAGAGCAAAGCTCAATCCACACTGTCACAGGTCCCAGGTCAGGTACAGCAAGGGTGAGATACAGATTGAAGATCCCTCTAAATTGCCCCATCAATCACTCCCAGGGCAGGGACAGCATGTGTTAGATACAGAGTAAAGTTCCATCTAACTTGACCCTTCAATCACTCCCAGGGCAGGGACAGCACGGGTTAGATACAGAGTAAATCTCCCTCTGAACTTTCCCATCATACATTTCCAGGGCAGTCACAGCAATGGTTAGATACAGGGTAAAGTTCCCTCAGAACCGCCCCATCAATCACTCCCAGGACAGTGACAGCACGGGTGGGAAACACACACATCAAGGCTTCCTGTAATTTGTCCCATCAATCACTCCCAGGGCAGGGACAGCACTTGTTAGATACAGAGTAAAATCCCTCTAAACTGTATTGCAAATCCATCCCAGGGCAGGGTCTGCACGTTTTACATATAGTGTAAAGCTCCATCTACTCTCTCCCATCAAAAACTCCCAGGGCAGGTACTGCAGGGATTAGATACAGATTAAAGCTCCCACTTCACTGTCCCATCAATCACTCTCAGGGCAGGTACAGCACGGGTTAGATACAGCGTTAAGCTCCCTCTAAATTGTCTCATCAATCACTCCCAGGGCAGGGTTAGCACGGGTGAAATATATGGTTAAGGTCCCTATGAACGGTCCCATCAAGCACTCCCAGGTCAGGTACAGCACGTATTAGATACAGATTAATGGTCCAACTCAACTGACCCATCAATCACTCCTAGGGCAGGGACAGCACGGGTTAGATACAAAGTAAATCACTGTAGTAATCTGGGATGTTATGATTAAGGTTATCCACCAGGTGGTGCTGTAGCCAATGCTGCTGCTAAGGTCAGAGGATTGCTTCCTGTTAAGGTCAGAGGTTTGCTTCCTGTCAAGCTCAGCAAAGGTGAAATGCCAGGATGCAGGCATGATGTTTGTTACACTGTCTGTTAATAAAGTACTCGTGCTAATTCTACGATATCGCCTCTTCGAGTCCTTGTCTCACTACATGGATTTATCACAATCGCCCTCTAAAGTTTTCCATCATTCATTCCTAGGGTAGGTACAGCAAGTGTTAGACACAGTGTAAAGCATCCCTCTACACTGTGCGATTAAAAACACCCAGAGCAGAAACAGCAAGGGTTTGATACAGAATAAAGGTCCCTCTAAAATGTCCCATCAATCACTCCCAAGGCAGGGACAGCAAGGTATAAATACATAGTAATGGTCCTTCTAAACTGTCCTATTAAACCCACTCAGGGCAGGTACAGCAAAGGCTAGATACAGAGTAAATCACCCTCTACTCGTTTCCGTATAAGCACACCCAGGGCAGGTACAGCACATATTGGATACAGAGTAAAGCTCCCTCTAAATTGGCACATTAATCACTCCCAGGGCAGGGAGAGCACACGTTAGATACAGGGTAAAGGGCCCACTAAACTCTCCCATCAAACAATCGCAGGGCAGGTACAACAAAGGTTGGATACAGAGCAAAGCTCAAACCACACTGTCCCATCAAACACCCCCAGGGCAGGTACAGCAAGGGTGAGATACAGAGTAAAGTTCCATCTAACCTGACGCTTCAATCACTCCCAGGGCAGGGACAGCAAGGGTTAGATGCAGAGTAAATCTCCCTCTAAACTTTCCCATCATACATTTCCAGTGTAGGTACAGCAAGTGTTAGATACAGAGTAATGCATCCCTCTACACTGTCCCATTAAAGACACCCAGGGCAGAAACAGCAAGGTTTAGATAAAAAGTAAAGGTCCATCTAAAATGTCCCATCAATCACTCCCAAGGCAGGGACAGCATGCTTTAAATACATAGTAATGGACCTTTTAAAGTGGAACATCAAACACTCACAGGGAATGTACAGCAAAGATAAGGTACAGAGTAAATCTCCCTCTACACTGTCCCATCAATCACTCCCAGGGCAGATACAGCAATGGTTAGATACAGAGTGAAGGTCCATCTAAGCTTCCCAAACAATCAGTCCCAGGGCAGGGAAAGCATGTGTTAGATACAGTGTAAAGTTCCCTCTAAACTGTTGCAGCAATCACTCCCAGGGCAGGGACAGACCGTGTTAGATATAGTGTAAAGGTCCGTCTAAACAGTCCCAGCAATCACACCAAGGGCAGAGAAAGCACTGGTTATATCCATAGTAAAGGTCACTCTAAAGTGTCCCATCAATCACTCACAGGGCAGTTACAGCATGGTTTAAATACATAGTATCTGTCCCTCTAAACTGTCCAAACAAACACTCCCAGGGCATGAAAAACAAAGGGTAGATACAGAGGGCAGGTTCCTTTAAACTGTCTAATCAATCACTCCCAGGGCCGGGACAGCAAGTGTTAGATAAAGATTAAATCTCCCGCAAAACTGTCCCATCAAACACTCACAGGGCAGGTACAGCACGGGTTAGATACAGAGTACAGCTCAATCTAGACTACCCCATCAATCACTGCCAAGGCAGGTACAACAATGGTTAGATACAGAGTAATGTTCCCTCAGAACCGTCCCATAAATCACTCCCAGGGCACGGACAGAACGGGTTAGAAACACACACATCAAGGCTCCCTCTAATCTGTCCCATCAATCACTCCCAGGGCAGGGACAGCACGTATTAGATACAGAGTAAAATCCCTCTAAACTGTATCGCAAATCCATCCCAGGTCAGGGTCTGCACGTTTTACATATAGTGTAAAGCTCCATCTCGACTCTCCCATCAAAAACTTCCAGGGCAGGTACTGCAGGGATTAGATACAGATTAAAGCTCCCACTTCAATGTCCCATCAATCACTCTCAGGGCAGGTACAGCACGGGTTAGATACAGCGTTAAGCTCCCTCTAAATTGTCCCATCAATCACTACCAGGGCAGGGATAGCACGGGTGAAATACATAGTAATGCTCCCTATGAACGGTCCCATCAAACACTCGCAGGTCAGGTACAGCACGGGTTAAATACAGGCTAAAAGTCCCTCTAAACTGTCCCATCAAACACTCCCAAGGCAGGTACAGCATAGCGTAGATTCAGCGTAAATTTCCCTCTAAACGATCCATTTAAACACTCCCAGGGCAGGGACAATGCGTGTTAGATACAGAGTAAAGGTCCCTCTAAACTGTCCCATCGATTATTCCCAGGGCAGGAACAGCGCGTGTTAGATACAGAGCAAACGTCAATCTAAACTTTCACACCAAGCACTCCCAGGGCAGGAACAGCACGGATTAGATAATGACTATACCTCCCTCTACACTTTCCCATCAAATACACCCAGCAGCAGTTATAACACGAGTTAGATACAGATTAAAGCTGCCTTTACACTGTCCAATTGAACACACCCACGGTAGGTACAGCATGGTTTGGATCAGAGTAAAGCTCCTTCTACACTGTCCGATCGAACAGACCCAGGGCAGGTGTAGCAAGGGTTAGATGCAAAGTAAAGCTCCCTCTACACTGTCCCAGCTAACACTCCCAGGACAAGTACAGCACGGGTTAGAAACAAATTAAACTTCCCCCTACATTTTCCCATTAAAGAATCCCAGGGCAGGTGCAGCACGGGTTAGATACAAAATAAAACTCCCTCTAAACTGTCCCATCAATCACTCCCAGGGCAGGAACAGCACGGATTCGATTCAGAGTAAATCTCCCTCTACACTTTCCCATCAAACGCTCCCAGGCCAGGTACAGAACCGGTTTGATACAGAGGAAAGCTCCCTCTACACTGTCCCATCAAACACTCCCAGGGCAGGTACAGCACGGGTTAGATACAGAGTAAACGTCCCCCTACACTGTCCCATTAAATACTCCCAGGACAGGTGCAGCACGGGTTAGATACAGAGTAAAGCTCCCTCTACAATGTCCCATCAAACATTCCCAGGCCAGGTACAGCACCGTTTAGATACAGAGTAAAGCTTCCTCGACAATGACCCCTCAAACACTCCCAGGCCAGGTACAGCACCGTTTAGATACAGTGTAAAGCTCCATCTACAGTGTCCCATCAAGCACGCCCAGATCATTAAATTCGCAAGACTCATTTTACACTAAAACTCCCTCTGCGCATTCCCTCACTTTCTTTAGAGGTCTAGACTTATTTCTGAGGGAAATCTTTTCCAAGACGTTGTCCTCCTTTGGTGGGGTAAGGACAATGACCAATTCTTTAGAGTCCAGACAGAAAGTGGAAATAGACGAGAGACACAGAGGGTGAGGAAACAATACATTTTCACCAACACATTTGCCATGTTGCTATATACGGTGACTAGAGGGAATATTTCCCCTTTCTGTCCATATATATCATCTTTACTTAATATTCCATTAAATTAGAGAAATGTTCCAGCAATCAACAGTTGCTGGAATCGGTTGGGTCATTTGCATTTTGCTCTCTCTATTTCTGTGCTGTGTTAATGGGGAAAATTTATTGTGATTCTGCCGCTCAGTGCTCTAATATTGGACTTCTATTTCTGTGTTTATTTACCAAAACGCCTCACTGGTTTCCAAGAAGTTAACATAGCAGCAAAACCAGGTCAAGAAAGTCATTGTTGATTCGTTTCAACTTACAACAAGGGTTTATTTTAAGAATATTGACTGTTGGTACAGAATGAATAGAAATATCTAGAACATTGGAATTTGTTTCAATTTTGTTCAATTATAACAAATGAGATTATATCAAAGGGAAAATATTAAAATTAAAAATTCAGTTCTGAAAATTCTGCTGAAAAAAATCAATGGGACATCTCTGAACAGGCTGATATTTCACTGGATGTCCATTTAGCGGAAGCTTCACTCAAATTACACTAAACAAGTTAAGATAGTTACCAGAGGAGTTGGGGTTAATATAGCAACAAAAATAGAGGATTGGTTAGATACAGCACCGGTTAGATACAGAGTAAAGGTCCCTCTACACTGTCCCAGCAACCAATCCCAGAGCAGGTACAGCACGGGTTAGATACAGAAGAAATCTCCCTCTTCACTTTCCCATCAAACACTCCCAATGCAGCTACAGCACGGGTGGATCCAGAGTTAAGATCCCTCTAAACTGTCCCATCCAGCACTCCCAGGTAAAACACCGTTTAGCTAAAGAGTAAAGATCCCTCTACACTGTCCCATCCATCTCTCCCAGGACAAGGACAGCACGGGTCAGATGTAGAGTGCAACTCTCTCTACAATGGCCCATCAAACTCTCACAGATCATTGAATTCGCAAGAATAATTTTGCAGTAAAGCTCCCTCTGCGCATCCCATCGGTTTGGTTCGTGTACTAGAAATATGTCTCTGAGAAATCTGTTCTAGGACGTTGCTGTCTTGTTCATAGAATCATACAATCATAGAAGGTTATCCCACGGAAGAGGCCATTTCATCCCATCGTGTCTGCGCCGGCCAACAAAGAGCTATCCAGCCTAATCCCACTTCCCAGCTCTTGATCCGTAGCCCTGCAGGTTAGAGCATCCCAAGTGCACATCCAAGTACGTTTAAATGTGGTTAGGGTTCCTGCCTCTACCACCCTTGCAGGCAGTGAGTTCCAGACCCCCACAACCCAATGTGTGAAGAAATTTTCCCTCAAATCCCCTTGAAATCTTCGAAAAATACTTTACATCTGTGCCCCCTGGTTTTTGACCCTACTTTATCTATGCCTCTCATAATCTTGTACACTTCAATAAGGTCTCCCCTCAGCCTCCTCTGTTCCAAGGAAAACAGACCCAGCCTATCCAGTCTTTCCTCATAGCTAAGATTATCTACTCTCAGCAACACCCTTGTAAATATCCTCTGTACCCTCTCTAGTGCAATCACATCTCTCCTGTAATGTGGTGACCAGAACTGCACGCAGTACTCTAGCTGAGGCCTAACTAGTGTTTTATAAAGTTGAAGCATAACCACCCTGCTCTTGTATTCTATGCCACGGCTAATAAAGGCAGGCATTCCGTATGCCTTCTTAACCACTTTATCTACCTGGCCTGCTACCGTCAGGGATCTGTTGATATGTACTCCAAGGTTACTTTGTTCCTCTACACTACTGTGTCCTACCATCTAATGTGTATTCCCTTTCATTCTTAGCCCTCCGCAAATGTATTATCTCACACTTCTCTGGATTGAATTCCATTTGCCACTGTTCTGCCCACTTGACCAATTTACTGATATCTTCCAGCAGTCTAAAGCTTCCTTTCTCAGTTTCAACAAGACAGCCGATTTCAGTGTCATCTGCAAACTTTTTAATCATACCCCCTATATTCAAGTCTAGATCAATGATATATACCACAACAAGCAAGGGACCTACTACTGAGCCTTGCAGTCATAAAATCTACTATCAATCATTATCCTCCCCCTCATGTCTCCGAGCCAGTTTTGATTCCAACTTGACACTTTGCCCTGGAACCCATGGGCTTTTAACTTCGTGACAAGTCTCCCATGTGAAACCTGATCAAAAGCCTTGCTAATGCCAATATACACTACATCAAACACACTGCACTCATCTACCCTCCTTTTAACGTCCTCAAAAACATGTTGGTAAAAACAATGACCCTTTCTTTAGAGGCAAGACAGAAGCTGGGAATAGGAGTGAGAGGCAGAGCGGGTGTGGACACAGGAGCTGGGAATAGGAGTGAGAGGCAGAGCGGGTGTGGACACAGGGCATTTTCACAGACACATTTGCCATGTCGCTATGTACCGTGACTAGAGGGAATATTTCCCCATTCTGTCTGTGGATATCATCTTTACGTTATTCTCATTTAACTTAGAGAAACGTCCCAACAATCAACAGTTGCCGGAATCCGTTCGATCATTTGCATTTCGCTCGCTCCCTATTTCTGTGCTATGTTGGTGGGGAAACATTTATCCTGTTTCTGTCGTTCAATGCTCTAATCTGGGACTTCTATTTCTGTGTTTATTTACATAACCGCCTCATGGTTTCCATGAAATGAACATGGCAGCAAAACATTGTCAACAAAGTCACTTATTGATTAGTTTCAACTCACAACAAGGCTTTATTATAACAATATTCACTGTTGGTATAGAATGAATAGAAATATCTCGAACATTGCCTTCAGTTTCAGTTTTGTTCAGTTAGCAGATGTGTGATTTATTTCAAAGGGAAAAATATTAAAATTAAATAATCAGCTCTGAAAACTTTGCTGACAGAAACAATGGGACATCTCTGAACAGGCTGGTATTTCACTGGATGTCCATTTAGCGGAAGTGTCAAGCCATTTAAACTAAACAGGTTAAGACAATGACCAGAGGATTTGGGGGTAATATAGTAACAATGATAGAGGATTGGGTAACGGAGAGATAACAGAGATTAGGGATAAACGGTTCTGTTTCAGGTTGGCAGGCTCTAACAATTGGGGTGCTACAATGATCAGCGCTGGGCCATCAGCTACTTACAATCCATATTAATGACCTAGATGAAGGGACCGAATGGAATGTATCCAAGTTTGCTGACAATACAAACCTGGTGAAACAGTTATCTGTCAGGAGAACAAAAAGAGTCCGCAAAGCGATATAGATAAAATAAGTTTGTGGGAAGTAAGGTGGCAGATGTAGCATAATGTAGGGAAATGTGAGGATATTCACTTTGGTAGGTAGAATAGAAAAACAGAATATTTTTAAAGGTGTGAGAAACGTGAAGTAACATAGAAACATAGAAATAACGAAAAATAAGAGCAGGAGTAGGGCATTCGGTCCATCGAGCCTGCTCTGCCACTCAGTATGATCATGGCGGATCCTCTATCTCAATAGCATATAGCCGCTCTCTCCCCATACCCATTGATGCCTTTAGTATCTAGAAATCTATCTATATTCTTCTTAAATATATTCAGTGACTTGGCCTCCATAGCCTTCTGTGGTAGAGAATTCCACAGGTTCACCACCCTCCGAGTGAAGAAATTTCTCAACTCTGTCCTAAATGTCATACACCGTTTCCTGAGACATTGATCCCTCGTTCTAGACACCCCAGCCAGGGGACATATCCTCCCTGCATCCAGTCTGACTAGCCCTTTCAGAATTTTATACGTTTCAATGTGATCCTCCTCTCAATCATCTAAACTCTAGTGAATACAAGCCTAGCCGTCCAATCTCTCCTCATACGCCAGACTTGCCATCCCAGGAATCAGTCTGGTGAACCTTCACTGCACTCCCTTTAAGGCAAGTATATCCTTTCTTGGGTAAGGATACCTAAACTGCGCACAGTACTCCAAGTGTGGTCTCGCCAAGGCCCTGTACAACTGTAGTAACACATCCGTGCTCCTGTACTCAAATCCTCTTGCAATGAAGGCCACCATACCATTTGCCTTCCTAACTGCTTGCTGCACCTGCATGTTTGCTTTCAGTGACAGGTGTGCAAGGACACCCAGCTCTTTTTTTACATCAGCATTTGCCAAACTAGCCCCATTTAAATAATAATCTACCATTCGGTTTTTCCTACCAAAGTGGATAACTTCACTTTTATCCACGTTACACTGCACCTGCCATGTATTTGCCAACACACTCCAATTGTCTAAATAGCCTTGAAGCCTATTTGCAATCACACCTAGTTTTGTGTCACCAGCAAATTTGGAAATATTACATCTGGCTCCCTCATCCAAATCATTGTGATTAGCTGGTGCCCAAGCACCTATCGCTGCGATAATCCACGATTCAGCATCTACCAACCTGAAAAAGACCCATTTATTCCCAATCTGTTTCCTTTCTATTAACCAATTTTCAATCCATGCTGGAATATTATCCCCAATCCCATCTGCTTTAATTTTGCACACGAAACTCTGATGTGGGCCTTTATCAAAAACCTTCTGAAAATCCAAATACACCACTTCCACTGGTTCTCCCTTATCTATTCTACCAGCTCCATTCTCAAAAATCTCCAGTAACTTTGTCAAATACGATTTCCCTTTTATAAAACCATGTTGACTTTGCTTAATCCCGTTGATATTTTCTAAGTGTCCTGTTAACACACCTTCTAGCATTTCCCCTACTACTGATGTTAGTCTAACTGGTCTGTAGTTCCCTGTTTTCTCTATCCCTCCGTTTTTAAATAGTGAAGTTACATTTGCCACCATGCAGGAACTGTTCCATAATATATAGAATTTTGGAAGATGACAACCAATGCATCCCTTATTTCCATGGCTACATATTCATGTTCTCTTGGACGCAGAGCAACAGGCCCATGGGATTTATCAGCTTTCAGTCCCATTAATTTCTACAGCATTATTCTTTTACAACTAACAATTTACATTAATTCCTCCTTCTCACTAGGGCCTTGCTTCCCTAGCATTTCTGGGAAGTTCTACAGAACCAAAGTGAATGTGAAATTGCTCACCATTTCCTTGTTCCCTATTTTAAATTCTCCCGTTTCTGACTGTAAGTGACCTACATTTGTCTTCTTAAAAGTTGAATTTCAGAGATATTAGGGTGCCCCCGTTTAGAAACTCAGAAAAGTAGCATGGAGGTACAGCAAGCAAGAAGGAAGTCAAATGACATGTTTGCCTTTATTGCAAGGAGGTTGGAGTATACGAAAAAGGACGTATTGCTCCAGAGCAAGAGCAATGTGTTTGACTCTTAATTGCCCTCTGAAATGGACTAGAAAGCCACTCAGATGTAACAAACCACTACAAAACACAATAAAAGGAATGAAACCGGATGATCCACCCGGTGTCAACCTCGGCACCGGCTATGGACAGGACAACAGCACACCCAACCCAGTCGACCGTGCAAAGTCCTCTTCACCAACATCTGGCGAATTGTGCCAAAATTGGGAGAGCTGCCCCACAGACTAGTGAAGCAACAACATGACATATTCATACTCACAGAATTATACATTTCAGCCAATGTCCAAAACTGCTCGATTAATATCCCTGGCTATGACCTGTAAAAGAGGCAGGACAGACCCACCAGGGGTAACGACACAGTGGTGTATAGTCGTGAAAGAGTGGCTTTGGGTGTCCTCAACATTGACCCCAGAGCTAATGAAGTCTCGTGGTTTCAGTCAAGTATGAGCAAGGAAACCTCCTGCTGATTACCACCTAACTCAGCGGATGACTCAGCACTCCTCAATGTTGAACACCACTTGGAAGAAGCACTGAGAGCAGCAAAGGCACACACTATACTCTGGGTGGGGGACTTCAATGTCCATCACCAAAAGTGGCTCGGTAGCACCACTACTGACGTAGCCAGCCGAGGCCTGAAGGATGCAGCTGCCTGTCTGGGCCTGTGACAGGTGGCGAGTGAACAAACACGAGGGAAGCACTTAGTTGGCTTGGCATCACCAATCTACCTGTCGCAGATGCATCTGTCCATGACAGTATTGGTAGCAGTGACCACAGCACAGTCATTGTGGAGACAAAGTCCCGTCTTCACACTGTGGACACGATCCATCGTGCTATTTGGCACTACTGCCGTGCTAAGTGGGATAGATGCAGAACAGATCCACTAGCTCAAAACTAGGCATCCATGAGACGCTGAGTGCCAACAGCAGCAGTAGAATTGTATTCCTCCACAAACTGTAACCTCATGGCCCAGCAGGTCCCTGACTCTACCATTACTACCAAGCCAGCGGACCAACCATGGTTCAATAAGGTGTGTAGAAATGCATGCCAGGAGCAGCACCAGGAGTACCTAAACAGGAGGTGCCAAACCGGGCAAGCTGCAAATCAGGACTACATGCATGCTAAAAAGTGGAAGCAGCATGCTATAGGCACAATTATTGGATTAAATCAAAGGTTTGCAGTCCTGCCACATCCAGCCTTGAATGGTGGTGGACTACTAAACAATTAACGGGAGGAGCAGGCTCCATGTTTATCCCCATCCTCAATGATGGCGGAGCCCAGCACCTGAGTACAAAGGATAAGACTGAAGTGCTTGCAACCATCTTCAGCCAGAAGTGCTGAGGGAATGGTCCATATCGGCCTACTTCTGACATCCCCACTATCAGAGAAGCCAGTCTTCAGACAATTCGGTTCATTCCACGTGATATCAAGAAACGGCAGAGCAGACTGGATGTAGCAAAGGCTACGCGTACTGACACATTCCAGGCTATCATGCTGAAGACTTGTGCTCCAGAACTAACCGCGCCTCTAGCCAAGCAGTTGCAGTATAGCTATAAAACTGTCATTTCTCCGACATGTGGAAAACTGCCCAGCTCTGCCCTGTCCACAAAACGGAGGACCCATCAAACACTCCCAGGGCAGGTACAGCAAGGGTTAGATACAGAGTAAAGCTCCCTTTACAATGTCCCATCAAACACTCCCAGGGCAGGTACAGCACAGGTTAGATACAGAGTAAAGCTCCCTCTACACTGTCCCATCAAACACTCCCAGGGCAGGTACAGCACGGGTTAGATACAGAGTAAAGCTCCCTCTACACTGTCCCATCAAACACTCCCGGGGCAGGTACAGCACAGGTTAGATACAGAGTAAAGCTCCCTCTACACTGTCCCATTAAACACTCCCAGGTCAGGTACAGCATGGGTTAGATGCAGAGTAAAGCTACCTCTACAATGTCCCTTCAAGCACTCCCAGGGCAGGTACAACACAGGTTAGATACAGAGTAAAGCTCCCTCTACACTGGCCCATCAAACACTCCCAGGGCAGGTACAGCACGGGTTAGATACAGAGTAAAGCTCTCCTTATACTGTCCAGTCAAAAACACCCAGGGGCTTGTACTGCACGAGTTAGATGCAAATTAAATCTCCCTCTAAGCTATCCCATCAGTCATTAGCCGGGCAGGTAAAATATGGGTTAGATACAGAATAAATCTCCCGCTAAACTGTCCCATCAAACCCTCCCAGGGCAGGGACCGCACGGGTTAGCTACACAGTAAATCTCCCTCTCCTCTGCCCCATCAATAAGTCCCACGAAAGGTACAGTACAAGTTAGATATGGATTTAATCTTCCTCTACATTGAACCATCAAAAACCCACAGGGCAGGGACACTACGGGTGAGATAAAGAGTAAAGTTCCCTCTAAACATTCCCATCAAACACATCTAAGGCATGTACAACACGGGTTAGATACAACGTAAAGCTTCCTCTACAATGTCCCATCAAACATTACCAGGGCAGTTACAACACGGGTTAGATACAGAGTAAAGTTCCCTCTACACTGTCCCATCAAACACTCCCTGGCAGGTACAGCACGGGTTAGATACAGAGTAAAATTCCCTCTACACTGTCCCGTTAATTATTCCCAGGGCAGGTACAGCACGAGTTATGTGCAGAGTAAAGCTCCCTCTACACTGTCCAGTCAATCCAACCGTGAACAGTACAGTGTGTTTTAGGTCAAGAGTATAATTCCCTCTAACTGTCCCATCATCACTCCCGTTTCATTTGCAGCCCAGGTTAGCAACAGAGTAATGTTCCCTCTACTCTGACCCACCAAGAACTGCGAAGGCAGGTTCTGCAAGGGGTGGATACAGAGTGAAACTTCCACTACACTGTCCCATTGACACTCCGAGGGCAGGTACAGCACGGCTTAGATACAGAGTAAAGCTCCCTCTACAAAGTCCCATGAATCAATCCCAGTAAAGGTACAGCGTCATTCGATCGAGTGTAAAATACTGTCTACATTGTCCCATCAATCACTCTCAGATCAGGCACAGCACGGGTTATATACAGAGTAAAGCTACCTCTACTCTGCCGCATCAGGCACTCCCAAGCCTTGTACAGCACGGATTATATATGAAGCAAAGCTCCTGCTGCACTTACACATGAAACAATGCCATTGCAGGTGCAGGATGTGATACATACAGAGTGAAGCTCTCTCTACACTGTCCCATCAAACACTCCCAGGGCAGGTACAGCATGGTTTAGATACAGAGTAAAGCTCCTGCTACACTGCCCCATCTAACACTCCCAGGGCAGGTACAGCACAGATTAGATACAGAGTAAAGCTCCCTCTACACTGTCCCATCAAACACTCCCAGGGCAGTTACAGCACAGGTTAGATACGGAGTAAAGCTCCCTCTACACTGTCCCATCAAACACTCCCAGGGCAGGTACAGCACGGGGTTAGATACAGAGTAAAACTCCCTCTACACGGCCCAATCAAACACTCCCAGGGCAGGTACAGCACGTGTTAGATACAGAGTAAAGCTCCCTCTAACTGTCCCATCAAACACTCCCAGGGCAGGTACAGCAGGGGTTATATACAGAGTAAAGCTCCCTCTACACTGTCCCATCAAACACTCCCAGGGCAGGTACAGCAGGTGTTATATACAGAGTAAAGCTCCCACTACACTGTCCCATCAAACAATCCCAGGGCAGGTACAGCACAGGTTAGATACGGAGTGAAGCTCCCTCTACACTGTCCCATCAAACACTCCCAGGGCAGGTACAGCACGGGTTAGATACAGAGTGAAGCTCCAACTACAATGTCCCATCAAACACTCCCAGGGCAGGTACAGCACGGGTTAGATACAGAGAGAAGCTCCCTCTACACTGTCCCATCAAACACTCCCAGGGCAGGTACAACACGGGTTAGATACAGAGTGAAGCTCCCTCTACACTGTCCCATCAAACACTCCCAGGGCAGGTACAGCACGGGTTAGATACAGAGTGAAGCTCCCTCTACACTGTCCCATCAAACACTCCCTGGCAGGTACAGCACGGGTTAGATACAGAGTAAAGCTCCCTCTGCACTGTCCCATCAAACACTCCCAGGGCAGGTCCAGCACGGGTTAGATACAGAGTAAAGCTCCCTCTACACTGTCCCATCAATCAAGACCAGAACAGGTACAGCACGGGTTAGATACAGAGTAAAGCTCCCTCTACACGGTCCCATCAATCAAGCCCAGAACAGTACAGCACGGGTTAGACACAGAGTAAAGCTCCCTCTACACTGTCCCATCAAACACCCCCAGGGCAGGTACAGCACGGGTTAGATACAGAGTAAAGCTCCCTCTACACTATCCCATCAAACACTCCCAGGGCAGGTACAGCACGGGCTAGATACAGAGTAAAGCTCCCTCTATAATGTCCCATCAAACAAGCCCAGAACAGGTACTGCGTGGTTTCTGTCGAGAGTAGAATTCCCCATACACTGACCCATCAAGCACCTCCAGGACGGATGCTGCACGGGTTTGATACAAAGTAAAGATTGCAGTACACTGTACAATCGAACACTCCCATGACAGGTACCGCACGGATTGCCTAAAGCTCCCTCTACACTGGCCCGTCAAGCACTTCTAGAGCAGGTGCTGCACGGGTTAGATACAGAGTAAAGCGTCCATTCCACGGCTGCATCGAGGACTCCCATGGCTGGCACTGAACGGGTTGGATACAGATTATAGTTCCCTCTACACAGTTCCATCAAACACTCCCAGGGCAGGTACAGCATTAGGTCAACAGTAAAATTCAAACTACGTTGTCCCATCAATCTCTCTCAGGTCATGCACAGCTCTAACTAGATAAAAAGTAAAACTACTTCAACACTGTCCCGGCAAAATCTTCCAGGGCAGGTAGAACACGGGGTTAGATACACATGAAAGCTCCCTCTACACTGTCCCATCAAACACTCCCAGGGCAGGTATAGCACGGGTCTGATACAGAGTAAAGCGCCCACTGCACTGTCCTATTAAACACTCCCAGTGCAGGTATAGCACGGGTAACATGTAGTGTAAAGCCCCCACTACGCTATCCTGTCAAAAACGTCCTGGGCAGGTACAGCACGGGTAGATACAGAGAAAAGCTCCCTCTGCACTGTCCCATCAAACACTCCCATGGCAGGTACAGCACGGGTTAGATACAGAGTAAATCTCCGTCTACACTTTCACATCAAACACTCCCAGGGCAGGTTCAGCATAGTTAAGATGCAGAGTAAAGCTCCCTCTCCACTGTCCCATCAAACACTCCCAGGGCAGGTACAGCACGTGTTAGATACAGAATTAAGCTCCCTCTAAACTGTCCCATCAAACACTCCCAATGCAGCTCCAGCATGGCTTAGATGCAGAGTAAAGTTCCCTCTAATCTGCACATCAAACACCCCCATGGCATGTACAGCACGGTTTGGATGCAGAATAATGATCCATCTACACTTACTAATGACACAATCCCAGAGCATGTACAGGATGCGATATATACAGAGTAAAGCTCCCTCAAAACTGTCCCATCCAATACTCTCAGGGCAGGTGCAACACGGGTTATATACAGAGTAAAGTTCCTTCTAAGCTTTCCCATCAACAATCCCAGGGCAGGTGCAGCATGTGTTATATGCAGATTAAAGCTGTCCCATCCAACAATCCTAGTGTAGTTAAAGCATGTTTTGGCCGAGAGTAAAATTATGTATACACTGTCCCATCAATCACTCTCACATCAGGTACAACACGGGTTAGATACAGATTTATGCTCCCACTACACTGTCCCATCAAACACTCCCAGGGCAGGCACAGCACGGGTTAGATACAGAGTAAAGCTCCCTCTACACTGTCCATCAAACACTCTCACATCATGTACATTACGGGTTAGATACAGATTAAATCTCCTTCTGCACTGTACCATCAATCATTCCACGGGAGCCACAGCACTGGTTAGATAAGGAGCAAAGCGCTATCGGCAATATACCATCGAATATACCTGTCGGTGCAGGCTCGATGGGCCGAAATGGCCTCTATCTGCACTGTGGGGTTTCTGTGATTCTGTGATTCTGTGAATACACTCAGGGCCGGTACCGCACGGGTTGGATACAGAATATAAATACCTCTAAGCTGTACCATCAAACATTTTCAGGGCAATAAACAGCACGGTTTAGATTCAGATTAAATCTCCCTCTATACTTCCCATCAAACACACCCAGTTATTTGAATTCGAAAGACGAATTTTACAGTAAAGCTCGCTCTGCATATTCCCATCAATTTGGATCGAGGCCTAGAAATATGAGTGAGGGACATCTTCTGTCAGAGGGTGCCGACTGGTGGGGCAAAGACAATGACCCGTTCTTTAGACACAAGACAGAAGGTGGGAATAGGAGAGAGAGCCAGAGAGGGAGCGGGCACACGACATTTTGACAAACACATTTGCCATGTCGCTATATACGGTGACTGGAGGGAATCATTCCCCATTCTGTCCGTGTATATGTTATTTACTTTATTCTCCATTAACTTAGAGAAATGTCCCAACAATCAACAGTTGCTGGAACCCGTTGGGGCATTTGCATTTTGCTGTCTCTATTTCTGTGCTGTGTTGGTGGGGAAACATTTATTGTGTTTCTGTCTCGCAATGCTCTAATCTGGAACTTCTATTCCTGTGTTTATTTACATAAACGCCTCACTGTTTTCCATGAAGTGAACATAGCAGCAAAGCCAGGTCAACAAAGTCACTTATTGATTCGTTTCATCTCACAAAAAGGGTTTATTTTAAGAATATTTACAGTTGGTACAGAATGAATAGAAATATCTCGAACATTGCCATCTGTTTTTGTTTTGTTCAATAAGAACAGATGTGATTTTTATCAAAGGCAAAATTATTAAAAATAAAATTCAGTTCTGAAAATGCTGCTGACAATATCAATGGGCCGTCTCTGAACAGGCTGCTATTACACTGGATGTCCATTTAGCAGAAGCTTCAATCCATTTAAACTAATCACGTTAAAATAGTGACCAGAGGCGTGTCCCACAATTGCAGTAATGTCTGAGCTTTTAACATATCGCAACCTGTATTTTAAAATGTTGACATTTGGAAATAACTTTTATTTATACAGCGCCGTCACGACCTCAGGATCTCCCAAAGCAGGTCACAGCCTTTTGAAATGTGGTCACTGTGTGTATTGCACGAAACAAGGCAGTCTAATTGTGCACTGCAAGCTCCCACAAACAGCGATGTGCTAATGACCTGATAATCTGTATTTTAGCGATGTTGCTTGATGGGTACATATTTCTCCTGGATACCGGGGTGAACTCCCCTGCTCTTTAAAATAGTGCCATGCGGTCCTATACATCCTCCTGAGAGGGAAGACAGGGCCTCGATTTAAGGTCTCATCCGAAAGACGGCACCTCCGACAGTGCAGCACCCATTCAGTACAGGCACCGGGAGTGCCCGCCTAGATTATGTGCTCAAGTCTCTGGAGTGGGGTTTAAACCTCTGACCTTCTGACTCAGAGGCGAGATTGAGCCCACTGAGCCGAGGGTTTAACATATCACAACTTGTATTTAAAATGTTGTCATTTAGCTCAGTGTGTCTAAAGTTCAGGGACTGAGCCCAGTATCACACCGATCTGTTTAATTCCCGAGGTTCGTTCTCTTATCTTGCCTGGGATGTTATTCCGACACTATTGTAAATGTGGTCGGATTTCCACTGAGTCCATATAAAAGTGTCTGCTACTCCACAAAGGAAGGTTTGGAAGTTTCCGAGGCAGAACTTGAGCTTTACACTGCGTGAGGTTCACCATGAGTGCAGCTGGAAGCTGGGCTTGTTCTCCTTAGAGCCGAGAAGGGAGGGGGAGATTAAATAGAGGTGATCAAATTCATGAGCGTTTTCGATCAAGTATTTAGGGATAACCTAGTTCTACTGGTACGAGGGTCAGTAATCAGTACACACAGATTGATTAGTTATTACTGCACTAGACCCGGTCTCTGATTATTTTACACTGAGCCCTGTTCTGTTTATATAACCATAGACCCTCTGTTAGATTACACGAGGCGCTGCCTCCCTTTATATTTATATGAGGAGTATAGAAAATGCAGGCGGGTACTTATAAAATAAATTAGGAGACGAGGAGGGGGCATGAAAAAACACTGGCGGGCAAAACAAAGGGAAATCCCAAGGTGTTTATAAGTGTATTACGGGAAGGAGGATAACCAGGGAAAGTGTAGGGCCCATTAGGGACAACAGTGGCAAGTTAGAAACATAGAAACATAGAAGATAGGAGCAGGAGTAGGCCATTCGGCCCTTCGCGCCTGCACTACCATTCAATGAGATCATGGCTGATCATCCTAATTCAGTTCCCTGTCCCTGCCTTCTCCCCATATCCCTTGATCTCTTTAGCCTTAAGAAATATATCCAACTCTATCTTGAATATATTTAATGAACTGGCCTCCACCACCCTCTGTGGCAGAGAATTCCACAGGTTCACCACGCCCCGGGTGAAGAAATTCCTCCTCATTTCAGTCCGAAATGGCTTACCCCTTATCCTTAGACTATGAACCCTGGTTCTGGACTCCCCGGCCATCATAAACATCCTTCCTGCATCTAGTCTGTCCAGGCCTGACAGAATTTTATAGGTTTCGATGAGATCCCAACTCAATCTTCTAAACTCCAGTGAGTATAAGCCCAATCGACACAATCTCTCCTCATACGTCATTCATGCCATCCCAGGTAACAGCCTGGTGAATCTTCGCTGTACTCCTTCCATGGCAAGAACGTCCTTCCTCAGGTAAGGCGACCAAAACTGCACACAGTATTCAAGATGTGGTCTCACCAAGGCCCTGTACAACTGTAGCAAAACATCCTTGTTCCTGTACTCGAATGCTCTTGCTACGAAGGCCAACATACCATTTGCCTTCTTAACCGCCTGCTGCACCTGCACGCTTACATTCAGCGACTGGTGCACAAGAACACCCAGGTCTCTTTGCACTTCCACTTCTCCCAATCTATTGCCATTCAAATAATAATCTGCCTTCCTGTTGTTGCCACCAAAGTGGATAACCTCACATTTATCCACATTATAGTGCATTTGCCATGTTTCTGTCCAATCACCCAACCTGTCCAAATCGAAGTGGAGTTTCACGACATCCTCCTCACAGCTTACCCTCCCACCCAGCTTTGTGTCGTCTGCAAATTTGGAGATATTACATCCAATTCCCTCGTCCAGATCATAAATATATATTGTGAACAGCTGGGGTCCTAGGACGGATCGTTGCGATACCCCACTAGTCACTGCCTGCCACTCGGAAAATGACCCGTTTATTCCAACTCTTTGCTTTCTGTCCGCCAACCAGTTCTCTATCCAAGTCAATACCTTGCCCCCAACCCCATGTGCCTTAATTTTGCACGCTAATCCCTTATGTGGGACCTTATCGAAAGCCTTATGAAAGTCCAAATACACCACATCCACTGGTTCTCCCTTATCTATTTTACCAGTTACATCCTGAAAAAATTCCAATAGATTAGTCAAGCATGATTTACCTTTTGTAAATCCATGTTGACTTTGTCCGATCCTGTCACTGCTTTCCAAGTGCTCTACTATTACATCTTTTATAATAGACTCTAACATTTTCCCCATTACCGATGTCAGGCTGACTGGTCTATAATTCCCCGCTTTTTCTCTACCACCTTTTTTGAACAGTGGGCTAACATTAGCTACCCTCCAATCCATAGGTACTGTTCCAGAGTCTACCTTAAGTACCTTTGGATGTAGATTATCAGGCCCTGGGGATTTATCGGCCTTCAGTCCCATCAATTTTCCTAACACCATTTCCCTACAAATACTGATTTCTTTCAGTTCCACCCTTTCATCAGACCCTTACCTTTGTTGGCAAAAACAGGAAGGCAGACTATTATTTGAATGGCAATAGATTGGGAGAAGGGGAAGTGCAAAGAGACCTGGGTGTTCTTGTGCACCAGTCGCTGAAGGTAAGGATGCAGTTGCAGCAGGCGGTTAAGAAGGCAAATGGTATGTTGGCCTTCGTAGCAAAAGGGTATAGAGTTGGAAGATGTAGGTAAGGTTTTAAATGAATATTTTGCATCTGTGTTCACTATGGAGGAGGACGATGTTGGTACAGAAATCAGGCAGGGGGACTGTGATATAAAGGAACACATTTATTTTGAGAGGGAGGAGGTACTAGCGATTTTAGCGGGCTTACGTGTGGATAAATCCACAGCACCAGACCAGGCTGGTGAGTGAGCCAAGGGAGGAGACTGCAGGGTCTCTGACACAACTTTTCAGAACCTCTGGTCACAGGGGAGGTGCCAGTGGACTGGAGGACAACTAATGTAGCACCAGTATTCAAGAATTGTAATAGAGATAAACCAGGGAATTACAGGCTAGTGAGACTAACATCAGTGGTATGGAAATTATTGGAAATAATTCTCAGGGACAGAATTAGTCTCCACTTGGAGAGGCAAGGATTAATCAAGAATAGTCAGCATGGCTTTGTCAGGGGGAGATCATGCCTAACCAATTAGATTGAATTTTTCGAGGGGTTGACTAGGTGTGTGGATGAGTGTACTTCAGTTGATGTAGTCTACATGGACTTCAGTAAGGCTTTTGACCAAGTAATGCATGGGAGACTGTTCAAGAAGATAAGAGCCCATGGGATCCAGGTCAATTTGGCACATTGGATCCAAAATTGGCTTAGTGGCAGGAGGCAGAGGGTGCTGGTCGAAGGTTGTTTTTGTGACTGGAAGCCTGTGTCCAGTGGTGTACCACAGGGTTTGGGTCACTTGCTGTTTGTAGTGTACATGAATGATTTAGATATGAATGTAGGAAGTATGATCAGCAAGTTCGCAGATGACACGAAAATTGCTGGAGTGGTAAATAGCGAGGAGGGAAACCTCAGGCTATAGGATGATACAGACGGGTTGGGCAGATGGACAGAACAGTTGCAAATTGAATTTAACTCTTAAACGTGTGAGGTGATGCATCTCGGGAGGGCTAACAGGGCAAGGGAATACACAACGAATGGTAGGACGCTAGGAAGGACAAAGGATCAGAGTGTGCATGCACATATACCCCGGAAAGCAGCAGGACAGGTAGATAAGGTGGTTAAGAAGGCATATGGATTACTTGCCTTCATTAGCCGAAGCATGGAATGTAAGAGCAGGGAAGTTATGACGGAGCTGTACAAAACGCCAGTTTGGCCACAGCTGGAATACTGTGTGCAATTCTGGTCACCAAATTATAGGAAGGATGTGATTGCATTAGAGAGGGTGCAGAGGTGATTCACCAGGATGTTACAGGGACTAAAGATTTTCAGCCATGAAGAGAGACTGGACTGGCTGGGGTTGTTTCCCTTCGAGCAGAGAAGGCTGATTTAGTCATACAAAATTATGAGGGACATAGTTACGGTAGATAGAGCGGTACTTTTCCCCTTAGTAGAGGGCTCAATAAAAAGTGGGCATAGTTTCAAGGTAAGTGGCAGGAGGTTTACAGGGGACTTGAGGAAACACGTTTACACCCAGAAGGTGTTTGGAATCTGAACTCACTGCCAGAAAGGGTGAAAGAGGCAGGGACACTCAGAACATTCAATAAGCATCTAGATGAGCACTTGAAACGCCATAGCCTACAAGGCTGCGGACCAAATTCTGGATCATTGGAGTAGAATAGATATGGCTTGGATGGCCACTGCAGACACAATGGGCCGAAGGGCCTATTTCTGTGCTGCATAACTCTATACTGTCGCTGTTTATATTACATTATACCCTGTATCTGTTAATATTAAACTAAAGCCTGTCTCTGTATTATTACACTAGACCCAGCCTCTGTTTCAATTATACCAGACCTGTCTCTGTTTATATTACAGTAGACCCTGTCTCTGTTGATGTTACACTAGACCCTGTCTCTGTTTATATTACACTAGACCCTGTATCTGTTTATATGACACTAGACCCTGTCACTGTTTATATTACACTAGACCCTGTACCGGTTTATATTACACTAGACCCTGTCTCTGTTTATATTACACGAGGCCCTGTCTCTGTTTATATTACACTAGATCCTGTCTCTGATTATTTTACACTAGACACGGTCTCTGTTTATATTACACTAGACCCTGTCTCTGTTTATATTACACTAGACCCTGTCTCTGATTACATTAAACTAGACCCTGTCTCTGTTGATATTACACTAGACCCTATCTCTGTTTATTTTACACTAGGCCCTGTCTCTGTTTATATTGCACTAGACCCTGTCTCTGCTTATATTACACTAGACCCTGTCTCTGTTTATATTACACTAGACCCTTTCTCTGATTATATTACACTAGACCCTGTCTCTGTTTATATTACACCCGACCCTGTCTTTGTTTATATTACACCCGACCCTGTCTTTGTTTATATTACACTGGACCCTGTCTCTGTTTATATTGCACTATGCCCTGTATCTGTTTATATTACACTAGACCCTCCCTCTGATAATATTACACTAGACCCTGTCTCTGTTTATATTACACTAGACCCTGTCTCTGTTTATATTGCACTATGCCCTGTATCTGTTTATATTACACTAGACCCTCCCTCTGTTTATATTACACCAGTCCCAGTCTCTGTTTATATTACTCTAGACTCTGTCTCTGTTTATATTACACTGGTCCCTGTCTCTGATTATATTACACTGGATCCTGTCTCTGTTTTTACTACACGAGACCCTGCCTGTGTTTATATTACATGAGACCCTCTCTCTGTTTATATTACACTAGACCTGCTCTCTGTTTTTATTACACTAGGCCCTGTCTCTGTTTATATTACACTAGATCCTGTCTCTGTTTATATTGCACTAGGCCCGGTCTCTGTTTATATTACACGAGATCCTCTCTCTGTTTATATTGCACTAGACCCTGTCTCTGTTTATATTACACTGGATCCTGTCTCTGTTTATATTACACTAGGGCCGGTCTCTGCTTATTTTAAACTGGACCCTGTCTCTGTTTAGATTACACTAGACTCTGTCTCTGTTTATATTACACTAGGCCCGGTCTCTTTTCACATTACACTGGACCCTGTCTCTGTTTATATTACACTAGATCCTCTCTCTCTTTATATTACACTCGGCACTCTCTCTGTTTATATTACACTAGACCCTGTACCAGTTTATATTACACTAGACCCTGTCTCTGTATATATTATTCTAGACCCAGCCACAGTTCCGATTAAACTAGAAATCTCTCTGTTTAAATTATACTAGAACCTGTCTCTGTTTATATTACACTAGACGCTGTCACTGTTTACATTAAAGTAGACCCTGTCTCTGTTGATGTTACACTAGACCCTATCTCTGTTTATATTACACTAGGCCCTGTCTCTGTTTATATTACACTAGACTCTGTCTCTGCTTATATTACACTAGACCCTGTCTCTGATTATATTACACTAGACCCTGTCTCTGTTTATATTACACCCGACCCTGTCTATATTTATATAACACTAGACCCTGTCTCTGTTTATATTACACGAGGCCCTGTATCTGTTTATATTACACTAGACCCTCCCTCTGTTTATATTACACTAGGCGCTGTCTCTATTTATATTACACTAGACCCTGTCTCTGTTTATATTACACCAGGCCCAGTCTCTGTTTATATTACACTAGACTATGTCTCTGTTTATATTACACTGGTCCCTGTCTCTGATTATATTACACTAGGCTCTGTCTCTATTTATATTACACTAGACCCTCCCTCTGTTTATATTACACTGCTACCTGTCTCTGTTTATATTACACTAGACCCTGTCTCTGTTTATATTACACTAGACTCTGTCTCTGGTTATATTACACTAGACCCTGTCTCTGTTTATATTACACTAGACCCTGTCTCTGGTTATATTACACTAGACCCTGTCTCTGTTTATATTACACTAGGCCCTGTCTCTATTTATATTACACTAGACTCTGTCTGTGTTTATATTGAACTGGATCCTGTCTCTGTTTATATTACACGAGACCCTGTCTTTGTTTATATTACACTAGACCCCGTCTCTGTTTATATTACACTAGACCCTGTCTCTGTTTATATTACACTAGACCATATCTCTGTTTATATTACACTAGGCCCTGTCTCTGTTTATATTACACTAGATCCTGTCTCTGATTATATTACACTAGACCCGGTCTCTGTTTATATTACACTAGACCCTGTCTCTGTTTATATTACACTAGGCCCGGTCTCTTTTTATATTACACTGGACCATGTCTCTGTTTATATTACACTAGGCCCGGTCTCATTTTATATTACACTGGACCCTGTCTCTGTTTATATTACACTAGATCCTGTCTCTCTTTATATTACACTAGGCACTCTCTCTGTTTATATTACACTAGACTCTGTAGCGGTTTATATTACATTAGACCCTGTACCGGTTTATATTACACTAGATCCTGTCTCTGATTATATTACACTAGACCCGGTCTCTGTTTATATTACACTAGACCCTGTCTCTGTTTATATTACACTAGGCCCGGTCTCTTTTTATATTACACTGGACCATGTCTCTGTTTATATTACACTAGGCCCGGTCTCATTTTATATTACACTGGACCCTGTCTCTGTTTATATTACACTAGATCCTGTCTCTCTTTATATTACACTAGGCACTCTCTCTGTTTATATTACACTAGACTCTGTAGCGGTTTATATTACATTAGACCCGGTACCGGTTTATATTACACTAGACCCTGTCTCTGTATATATTACACTAGACCCAGCCGCAGTTTGGATTAAACTAGACCTCTCTCTGTTTAAATAACACTAGGCCCTGTCTCTGTTTATATTACACTAGACCCTGTCTCTGTTTATATTGCAGTAGGCCCTGTCTCAGTTTATATTACACTAGAACCTGTCTCTGTTTATATTACACTAGACGCTGTCTCTGTTTACATTAAACTAGACGCTATCTCTGTTTATATTACACTAGGCCCTGTCTCTGATTATATTGCACTGGACCCTGTCTCTGCTTATATTGCACTGGACCCTGTCTCTGATTATATTACACTAGACCCTGTCTCTGTTTAAATTACACTAGGCCCTGTCTTTGTTTATATTACACTAGACACTGTCTCTGTTTAGATTACACTGGACCCTGTCTCTGTTTATATTACACTAGGCCCAGTATCTGTTTATATTACACGAGACCCTCCCTCTGTTTACATTACACTAGGCCCTGTCTTTGTTTATATTACACTAGACCCTGTCTCTGTTTATATTACACTAGACCCTGACTCTGTTGATATTACACCAGGCCCAGTCTCTGTTTATATTACACTAGACTCTGTCTCTGTTTATATTACACTAGACCCTGACTCTGTTTATATTATACCAGGCCCAGTCTCTGTTTATATTACACTAGACCCTGTCTCTGATGATATTGCACTAGGCTCTGTCTCTATTTATATTACACTAGACCCTCCCTCTGTTTATATTACACTGGTACCTTTCTCTGTTTATATTACGCTAGGCTCTGTCTCTATTTATAATACACTAGACCCTCCCTCTGTTTATATTACACTGGTACCTTTTTCTGTTTATATTACACTAGACCCTGTCTCTGTTTATATTACACTGGACCCTGTCTCTGTTTATATTACACTAGACCCTGTCTCTGTGTACATTACACTAGACACTGTCTCTGTTTATATTACACTAGACCCTGTCTCTGTTTATATTACACTAGACTCTGTCTCTGTTTATATTACACTAGACCCTGACTCTGTTTATATTACACTAGACCCTGTCTCTGTGTACATTACACTAGACACTGTCTCTGTTTATATTACACCAGGCCCAGTCTCTGTTTATATTACACTAGACTCTGTCTCTGTTTATATTACACTAGACCCTGAATCTGTTTATATTACACTAGACCCTGTCTCTGTTTATATTACACTAGACTCTGTCTCTGTTTATATTACACTAGACCCTGTCTCTGTTTATATTACACTAGACCCTGACTCTGTTTATATTACACTAGACCCTGTCTCTGTTTATATTACACTCGACCCTGTCTCTGTTTATATTACACTAGACCCTGTCTCTGTTTATATTACACTAGACCCTGTCTCTGTGTACATTACACTAGACACTGTCTCTGTTTATATTACACTAGACCCTGTCTCTGTTTATATTACACTAGACCCTGTCTCTGTTTATATTACACTAGACCCTGTCTCTGATCATATTACACTAGACCCTGTCTCTATTTATATTACACTAGACCCTGTCTCTGTTTATATTACACTGGACCCTGTCTGTGTTTATATTACACTAGACCCTGTCTCTGTTTATATTACACTAGACCCTGTCTCTGTTTATATTACACTAGACCCTGTCTCTGTTTATATTACACTAGATCTTGTCTCTGTTTATATTACACTAGACCCTGTCTCTGTTTATATTACACTAGATCTTGTCTCTTATTATATTACACTAGACCCTGTCTCTGTTTATATTACACTAGACCCTGTCTCTGTTTATATTACACTAGATCTTGTCTCTGTTTATATTACACTAGACCCTGTCTCTGTTTATATTACACTAGATCTTGTCTCTTATTATATTACACTAGACCCTGTCTCTGTTTATATTACACTAGACCCTGTCTCTGTTTATATTACACTAGATCTTGTCTCTTATTATATTACACTAGACCCTGTCTCTGTTTATATTACACTAGACCCTGTCTCTGTTTATATTACACTAGACCCTGTCTCTGTTTATATTACACTAGATCTTGTCTCTGTTTATATTACACTAGACCCTGTCTCTGTTTATATTACACTAGATCTTGTCTCTTATTATATTACACTAGACCCTGTCTCTGTTTATATTACACTAGACCCTGTCTCTGTTTATATTACACTAGATCTTGTCTCTGTTTATATTACACGAGACGCTGTCTCTGTTTATATTACACTAGACCCTGTCTCTGTTTATATTACACTAGATCTTGTCTCTGTTTATATTACACAAAACTCTGTCTCTGTTTATATTACACTAGATCTTGTCTCTGTTTATATTACACTAGACCCTGTCTCTGTTTATATTACACTAGACCCTGTCTCTGTTTATATTACAGTAGACACTGTCTCTGTTTATATTACACTAGACCCTGTCTCTGTTTATATTACACTAGACGCTGTCTCTGTTTATATTACACTATATCCTGTCTCTGTTTATATTACACTGGACCCTGTCTCTGTTTATATTACCCTAGACCCTGTCTCTGTTTATATTACACTAGACCCTGTCTCTGTTTATATTACACTAGACCCTGTCTCTGTTTATATTACACTAGACCCTGTCTCTGTTTATATTACGCTAGACCCAGTCTCTGTTTATATTACACTAGATCCTGTCTCTGATTATACTACACTAGACCCTGTCTCTGTTTATATTACACTAGGCCCTGTCTCTGTTTATATTACACTAGACCCTGTCTCTGTTTATATTACACTAGACCCTGTCTCTGTTTATATTACACTAGACCCTGTCTCTGTTTATATTACACTAGACCCTGTCTCTGTTTATATTACACTAGGCCCTGTCTCTGTTTATATTACACTAGACCCGGTCTCTGTTTATATTACACTGGACCCTGTCTCTGTTTATATTACACTAGACCCGGTCTCTGTTTATATTACACTGGACCCTGTCTCTGTTTATATTACACTAGATCCTATCTCTCTTTATATTACACTAGACCCTGTCTCTGTATATATTACACTAGACCATGTCTCTGTTTATATTACACTGGACCCTGTCTCTGTTTATATTACACTAGATCCTATCTCTCTTTATATTACACTAGGCACTCTTTCTGTTTATATTACACTAGACCCTCTCTTTCTTTTTATTACACTATACCCTGCCTCAGTTTAAATTACACTAGACTCTGTCTCTGTTTATATTACACTCGACCCTGTCTCTGTTTATATTACACTCGACCCTGTCTCTGTTTATATTACACTAGACCCTGCCTCTATTTATATTACACTAGGCACTCTCTCTGTTTATATTACACTGGATCCTTTCTCTGTTTATATTACACTAGACCCTGCCTCTATTTATATTACACTAGGCACTCTCTCTGTTTATATTACACTCGACCCTGTCTCTGTTTATATTACACTAGACCCTGCCTCTATTTATATTACACTAGGCACTCTCTCTGTTTATATTACACTGGATCCTTTCTCTGTTTATATTACACTAGACCCTGTCTCTGTTTATATTACATTAGACCCTGTCTCTGTTTATATTACACTCGACCCTGTCTCTGTTTATATTACACTAGACCCTGTCTCTGTTTATATTACACTAGACCCTGTCTCTGTTTATATTACACTAGACCCTGTCTCTGTTTATATTACACTAGACCCTGTCTCTGTTTAAATTACTCTAGACCCTGTCTCTGATTACATTAAACTAGACCCTGTCTCATTCATTACTGCTCTAACCCATGTCTCTCTTGCAGTACTGAATGAGTGATACATTGATAGAGCTATCGTCTTAGCAGTGAAATATTCGACCGAGTCCATATCTGCCTGCTCAGGTGGAAGTAAAATTTCCCTGACTCGATTTTGAAGAGCCAGTGAGTTCTCCCCGAGGGTCCTGGTCAATGTTTATCCCTCAAACAACATCACTAAAAAGTGGTTAGCAGCTTATTTATGACGTTGCTGTTTCTGGGATCTTTCTTTGCTTCATTTGGCAGCCGCGTGTCGTAAATTACACACGTGACTGCAGTTAAAACACCTTCATTGGCTGTTAAGCGCTTTGGGATGTCCCAAGCTGATGAATGGCGCTGTGGAAATTCAAATCTTTCTTTCCTTCTTATTGATGGATGAGATGTCTTTGGACTGATGTTCAGATGATGCATTTCCATGTCCAAGAAGGAGAAATATCAGCCCATGGTGTGAAAGACACGCACACATCAATGTGGTCCACACGCAATCAATGGCTTGGAAATGTCGCTGATTAATAAATGGGGAAGTCCAGTTTTCCAAAGGACAGTTAAATAAATTAGTTTGTGGTGGTTCAGAGAATGTTCTTACTCGGGATGTCCGAATAAATACCTTCCCTTCCTCAAATGGTAACATAGAACATTAGATTGTCCGCTGCAGAGAAAGACACCATTTGGCCCATTGCATCCGTGCTGGATCTGTGCAGAAACAAACCAAAGATAACTACACTGGTCTGCTCTCTTTGCATAGTTCAGCATCATCCTTGCTTCAAATATATTGTTCCACCGTTCCCTTAAAAGCTGCATTGGTCTCTGTCTCAGACAGCACCGAACTCACTTAACCTCTATCCCCTATCTCTGGCTCTGTCGTATAGAGCACCGAACTCACTTAACCTCTATCCCCTATCTCTGTCTCTGTCGTGTAGAGCACCGACCTCACTTAACCTCTCTCCTCTCTCTCTCTCTGTCTCAGACACCACCTAACTCAATTAACCTCTATCATCACTCTCTGTCTCTGTATGAGACAGCACCTAACTCACTTAACCTCCCTCCTCTCTGTCTGTCTCCGTGTCAGACAGCATCTAACTCACTTAACCTCTCTATTCCCTCTCTGTCTCTGTCGCTGATAGCACCGAACTCATTTAAACTCCATCTTTTCTCTCTGCCTGTGTCTCAGACAGCACCTAACTCACTTAACATTCGTCATCTATCTCTGCCTATGTCCTAGACAGCACCGAACTCACTTACCCTCTCTCCTCTCTATCTCTGTCTCAGACAGCACCTAACTCAACTACCCTCTCTCCCCTCTGTCTCTGTCTCAGACAGCACCGAACTTCACTTAACATCCCTCCTCTCTCTCTATCTCTGTCTCAGACAGCACGTAACTCACTTAACCTCTCTCCTTTCTCTCTAGCTCTGTCTCAGACAGCACCAAACTCACTTACCCTCTGTCTTCTCTCTCTGTCTCTGTCTCAGACAGCACGTAACTCACTTAACCTCTCTCCTGTCTCTCTGTCTCTGTCTCAGACAGCACCGAACTCACTTAACCTCCCTCCTCTCTCTCTATCTCTGTCTTAGACAGCACGCAACTCACTTAACCTCTCTCCTTTCTCTCTAGCTCTGTCTCAGACAGCACCAAACTCATTTACCCTCTGTCTTCTCTCTCTGTCTCTGTATCAGACAGCACGTAACTCACTTAACCCCTCTCCTGTCTCTCTGTCTCTGTCTCAGACAGCACCGAACCCACTTACCCTCTCTCTTCTCTCTCTGTCTCTGCTCAGACAGCACCGAACTCAAATAAACTCTCTCTCTGTCTGTCTCAGGCAGCACCGAACTCACTTATCCTCTCTCCTCGCTCTCTGTCTCTGCTTAGACAGCACCGAACTCACTTAACCTCTCCTTTCTCTCTGTGTCTCTGTCTCAGGCAGCAACTAACCCACTTAACCTCTCTTTACTCTCTGTGTCTATGTCTCAGACAGCACCTATCTCACTTAACCTCTCTCCACTCTCTGTCTCAGACAGCACCGAACTCACTTAACCTCTCGCCTATCTCGCTCTCTCTGTCTCAGACAGCACCGAGCTCAATTACCCTCACGCCTCTTTTTCTGTCTCTGTCTCTGACATCACCTAACTCAATTAACCGACATCATCTCTCTCTGCGTGTGTCTCAGAAAGTGCCTAACTCATTTACCCTCTTTCCTCTCCCTCTCTCTCTGTCTAAAACAGCAGCAAACTAATTTAACCTCTCTCCTCTCACCCTGTTTCAGACAGCACCTAACTCACTTAACCTCTCTCCTCTCTCTTTCTCTGTCTAAAACAGCAGCAAACCCACTTAACCTCTCTCCTCTCTCTCTCTGTCTCAGACAGCATCTAACTCCCTTAACCTCTCTCCTGTATCTCTTTCTCACTCTCTCAGACAACACATCGCTCACTTAAAGCCTTCTATTTTCTAATAGCCCTCTTTGAGTGGAATGTTTTTTTTAACTTTCCCTCATTTCTCCCAGTGACAATCCCCAGGTCCATCTCCCACTTTTGTGAATTTGTTAAAACCAAATATTCCTTAAAATGAGAATGGGGGTGACAGTAATGTTGAGATGAGGAACAATCTGTGTTGCGGTTCCTGGTGCTGTTACAGTGAGGCCGCCCCCACAGACAGGAAGCCTGTTCATGGTGATAACATCAGGCTGATGCCTGCGATTTCAGTCTCAGGCAACACAACTTCCTCTTTCTCGCTGCCGGCTCCAAGCCGCACATCTCACTTCTGAGCAGAAAATAAATCCAGGGGCCACAATCTGGTGGAAACATCTGGCAAGGCGGCCTATATCTGGCCACAGAGTCGATGCAGAGCCGCACAGATCACATTGCGGTGACATTTGCAATTGTTGATTGTGTTTAGGGTCTCCATTCCCGGACATGACTGGCGGTTTCTGTGGATCAGTCACTGAGCTCCCTCTGCTCTCTGAAGCCCGGAGCTGGTAGTTTGCTCCCTTTCAGTAGATGAGGACATTTTTCTTTAGGCAGCGAGTTGTTATAATCTGGACTGCGTTTCCTTAGAGCGTGGTGGAATCAGATTTTATAATAACTGTCACAAGAGAATTGAATACATATTGTATTGAAACATAGGTTACAGGGCTTGGGGAAGGAGCAGGGAGTGGGACTAATTGGAGAGCTCTTTCAAAGAGTGGGCACAGGCACGATGGGCTGAATGGCCACATCCTGTGATGTTTCATTCTGTAATTCTATTTCTCAGGTTTTATCTCTCACCACCTTGTATCTCCTCTTTCAAAGTCTCTTTCTCTCTTTATTTCTCCCTTTCTCAATCTTTCTGGACATCATCAATAAAAGTTGATTTTGCAAAGTTGGACAGAATACTGCAGCTGGGACCTCCCCTGTGATTTGTGAAGCTTTAACAATAATTTCCTTGCTTTAGTATGACAATAGTGGGCAAAATAAACCAGTATTTTCTCCCAGTAGGGCTTCTGTCCCTTCTGGGCAATGTAATGCACTGAATAATGTGACACAAGTCCCTCCCTTTGTTGTGGTTACATTAAAGAACCAGGGAGTAATTTTCAACTTCACGCCCAGGCAGTAATCCTGTCCCAGGATCCATCTGCTGTAACCTGGTAAAGGGTCCGGGGCCTTACTAAAGGCCGCAGAAGGACTCACGGCAACTTTCAGCTTTCAGATCTCTCCCGTCCCTTTATTTTTGCGCTAGACCTCACTTCTGTTGTTATCACTTCCCTATGTTATTCTTAAACAAGTTTCCATATCACTCTTGTAAAGTTACACACCCCTCCCGGTTAGTGTTTTGAGGTTGTAACTGGCAGAATAGATAAGGGGCGACCAGTGGATGTGATGTACTTGGATTTTCAGAAGGCATTCGATAGGAGCCACACAAAATTAGGCTCATGGGAATGGGGGTAATATACTAGCATGGATTGAGGATTGATTAACGGAAACCAAACAGAGAGTAGGAACAAACGTGATATTTTTGGGTTGGCAGGCTGTAACTAGCGGATTACCGCAAGGATCAGTGCTTGTGCCTCAGATATTTACAATCTACTTCAATGATTTGAATAGGGAGCAAATGTCATTTATTCAAGTTTGCTGATGATACGAAGCTAAGTGGGAATGTAAGTTGTGAGGAGGAAGCAAAGAGGCTTCAGTGGGATAGAGAGAGACCAGTGACTGGGCAAGTGCATGTCAAATGTAATATAATGTGGATAAATGTGATTATATAATTCGGTAGGAAAAATTGAAAATCAGAGTATTTCTTGAATGGTGAGACATTGGGAAATGTTGGTGTTCAGCATGATATGCCTGTCCGTGTACACGAATCACTGAAGGTTAATATACAGGGACAGCAAGCCATTAGAAAAGCAAATGGTATGTTGGCCTTTATTACAAGAGGATTTGAGTGTAAGAGTAAAGACGACTTACTGCAATTATATAGGGCCCAGGTGAGACCACACCTGGATTATTGTATGCCATTTTGGTCCCCTTACCAAAGGAAGGATATAGTTGCCATAGAGGGATTGCAAAGAAGTTTCTTTGGATGAGGAGATTGTCCCTTGAGGAGTTTAGAAGAATGAGTTGTGATCTCATTGAAACATGCAGAAATCTGACATGGCTTGACAGTATAAATGCAGAGAGGATGTTTCCCCTGGCTGGGGAATCTAGAACCAGGGGTCACAGACTCAGAATAAGGGGTCGGCCATGTAGGACTGAGATGAGGAGAAATCTTTTCACTCAGTGTGTGGTGAATCTTTGGTATTCTCTACCGCAGAGTGCTGTGGCAGCTCTGTCGTTGAGTATATTTAAGGCAGAGATCGATAGATTTTTGGCTATTACAGGAATCAAGGGATTGGAGGATAATGCAGGAAAGTGGAGTTGAGGTAGACGATCAGGCATGATCTCGTTGAATGGCGGAGCAGGATTGGCGGGCCGAATGGCCTTTCCTGCTCCTATTTCTTATGTTCTGATTTCATATTGTGTGAGATTCTGTCTCTGTAATTGTTAGAGCAGATGACATATAGAGTATATTAGAAAACAACCTGCCCGTTTTTCCAGTTCTAGTGCATGCCTCAATTATTATAACTCTAGGCCATGTCACTGTACAATAAACTGAAGACACTGGTGTGTGGCTGCTCATTATCCTCGGAGTGATTCAATCCCCTTTCCAACTGAATACTGTGGGCAGACTGGCTCGCCTTGGTGACGGAATGATCAGTGTGACATCGATTTCTAAACAATCGCGCACAAGAGAATGGGTTATCAACAATTCTTAAAGATATTAAATGATCTGCAATTGCATTTTGAATAAAGGAAATAAAATGCTGTTAAATGATGACTGAGGATAATCATTTATCTTTGTAGAATGCATTTGCAAATATTATAAATGATGTTTTGTACACACACACACACACTCACATACTGACACACACAGCAAACACTTTGTGAGGCTGTTTTTGGGTTGTTCCTCTGAACACGCACAGAATGTGCTTCGGGTGAGTTTTAGGAACCTGCGGCCGTCTAACCGGCGGGGCTGTGAGGTCACGGTTCCAAGCTCTGTCTCACACAATCAGTGGGTCCCGCCGAAGCTCAATAGAAAATACTGCAGCAAAAACAATCCGTAACATTCACAAACTGGGAGCAATCTTCACAGCACAACACCAGTGTGAAATAGTAAACTTTAACACACAGTGTTTGCCATTAGTTATTGCAAATTGCAGGGCACTGTAGCCCACAGTCAGTCCTGTCTCTCAATCCCAGCTCATCTCTGGGGGATTGTTACAAGGTTCACCCCGTCCATTCAACACAAACATTACCCACATAATACCACATCAATTAGAATTTGCGCACAGCTTCTGAGAGTTATTGACAAATTTAACCCTATGTGTATAAGTAAAAATAGCTTGCATCATTCTACACCTGGAAATATATATATCTTTACTTATATCAATATCCACCTATCCCTCTACTTATCATGCATCTCTCCACCAAACAGAGACAGGGTCTAGTGTAATATAAACAGAGACAGGGCCTAGTGTAATATAAGCAGAGACAGGGTCTAGGGTAATATAAACAGAGACAGGGTCTCGTGTAATATAAACAGAGACAGGGTCTAGTGTATTATAAACAGAGACAGGGTCTCGTGTAATATATACAGAGACAGGGTCTAGTGTAATATAAACAGAGACAGGGCCTAGTGTAATATAAATAGAGACAGGCTCTAGTGTATTATAAACAGGGACAGGCTCTAGTGTATTATAAACAGAGAGAGGGTCTAGTGTAATATATACAGAGACAGGGTCTAGTGTAATATATACAGAGACAGTGTCTAGTGTAATATAAGCAGAGACAGGGCCTAGTGCAATATAAACAGAGACAGGGCCTAGAGTAATATAAAGAGAGACAGGGTCAAGTGTAATATAAACAGAGACAGGGTCTCGTGTATTATAAACAGAGACAGGGTCTAGTGTAATATAAACATAGACAGGGTCTAGTGAAATATAAACAGAGACAGGGTCTAGTGTAATAAAAACAGTCACAGGGTCTGGTGTAAAATAGACAGAGACAGGGCCTAGTGTAATATAAACAGAGATAGCGCCCAGTGTAATATAAACAGAGAAAGGGTCTCGTGTAATATAAACAGAGACAGGGTCTAGCATAATATAAACAGAGGCAGGGTCTAGTGTAATAAATACAGAGACAGGGTCTAGTGTAATATAAACAGAGACAGTGTCTAGTGTAATATAAACAGAGAGAGGGTCCAGTGTAATATAAACAGAGAAAGGGCCTAGTGTAATATAAACAGAGACAGGGTCTAGTGTAATATAAACAGAGACAGTGTCTCGTGTAATATAAACAGAGACAGGGCAGATTGAAATATATACAGTTACAGGGGCTAATATAAGTAGAGACAGGGGTCTCGTGTAATAAAAACAGCGACAGGGTCTAGTTTAATATAAACGGAGACAGGGTCTAATGTAATATATACAGAGAAAGTGTCTCGTGTAATATAAACAGAGACATACACTAGTGTAATATAAACAGAGACAGGGTCCAGTGTAATATAAACAGAGACAGGGTCTAGTGTAATATAAACAGAGACAGGGTCTAGTGTAATATAAACAGAGACAGGGTCTAGTGTAAAATATACAGAGACAGGGTCTAGTGTAATATAAACAGAGACAAGGTCTAGTGTAATATAAACAGAGACAGTGCCTAGTGTAATATATACTGAGACAGGGTCTGGTGTAATATAAACAGAGACAGGGTCTAGTGTAATATATACTGAGACAGGGTCTGGTGTAATATAAACAGAGACAGGGTCTGGTGTAATATAAACAGAGACAGGGTCCAGTGTAATATAAACAAAGACAGGGTCTAGTGTAACATAAACAGAGACAGGGTCTAGTGTAATATAAACAGAGACAGGGTCTAGTGTAATATAAACAGAGAAAGGGTCTCGTGTAATATAGACAGAGACAAGATCTAATGTAATATAAACAGAGACCGGGTTAAGTATATTTATAAAGAGATACTGGGCCTAATGAATTATAAGCAGAGACAGGGCCTAATGTAATTTAAACAGTGACAGGGTCTCGTGTAATGTAAACAGAGACAGTGTCTAGTGTAATATAAACAGAGACAGGGTCTAGTGTAATACAAACAGAGACAGGGTCTAGTGTAATATAAACAGAGACAGGGTCTAGTGTAATATAAACAGAGACAGGGTCTGCTGTAATATAAACAGAGACAGGGTCTAGTGTAATATAAACAGAGACAGGGTCTAGTGTAATATAAACAGAGACAGGGTCTAGTGTATTATAAACAGTGACAGGGTCTAGTGTAATATAAACAGAGAAAGGGTCTCGTGTAATATAAACAGAGACAGGGTCTAGTGTAATATAAACAGAGACAGGGTCTAGCATAATATAAACAGAGACAGGGCCTAGTGTAATATAAACAGAGACAGGGTCTAGCTTAATATAAACAGAGACAGGGCCTAGTGTAGAATAAACAGAGAAAGGGTTTCGTGTAATATAAACAGAGAAAGGGTCTAATGTAATAAATACAGAGACAGGGTCTAGCTTAATATAAACAGAGACAGGGCCTAGTGTAGCTTAAACAGAGAAAGGGTCTCGTGTAATATAAACAGAGACAGGGTCTAGTGTAATATAAACAGAGCCAGTGTCCAGTGTAATATAAACAGAGAAAGGGCCTAGTGTAATATAAACAGAGAGAGGGCCTCGTGTAATATATACAGAGACAGGGTCTAGTGTAATAAAAACAGAGACAGGGTCTAGTGTAATATAAACAGAGAAAGGGTCTCGAGTAATATAAACAGAGATAAGGTCCAGTGTAATATAAACAGAGACAGGGTCTCGTGTAATATATACAGAGACAGGATCTAGTGTAATATAAACAGAGACAAGGTCTAGTGTAATATAAACAGAGACAGGGTCTAGTGTAATGTAAACAGAGACAGGGTCTAGTGTAATATAAACAGAGACAGGGTCTAGTGTAATATATACAGAGTCAGGGTCTCGTGTAATATAAACAGATACAAGGTCTAGTGTAATATAAACAGAGACAGGGTCTAGTGTAATATAAACAGTGACAGGGTCTAGTGTAATATAAACAGAGACAGGGTCTAGTGTAATATAAACAGAGACAGGGTCTAGTGTAATATAAACAGAGACAGGGTCTAGTGTAATATAAACAGAGACAGGGTCTAGTGTAATATAAACAGACACAGGGTCTAGTGTAATATAAACAGAGACAGGGCCTAGTGTAATATAAACAGAGACAGGGTCTAGTGTAATATATGCAGAGACAGGGTCTAGTGTAATATATGCAGAGTCAGGGTCTAGTGTAATATATGCAGAGTCAGGGTCTAGTGTAATATAAACAGATACAGGGTCTAGTGTAATATAAACAGGGACAGGGTCTAGTTTAATATAAACAGTGACAGGGTCTAGTGTAATATAAACAGAGACAGGGTCTAGTGTAATATAAACAGAGACAGGGTCTAGTCTAATATAAACAGAGACAGGGTCTCGTGTAATATAAACAGAGACAGGTTCTAATATAATATAAACAGAGACAGAGACTAGTGTAATATAAACAGAGACAGGGTCTAGTGTAATATAAACAGTGACAGGGTCTAGTGTAATATAAAAAGAGACCGGTTCTAGTGTAATGAAAACAGAGACAGTTTCTAGAGTAATATAAACAGAGACCGGGCCTAGTGTAATATAAACAGAGACAGGGTCTAGTGTAATATAAAAAGAGACAGGGTCTAGTGTAATAAAAACAGAGACAGGGTCTAGTGTAATATAAAGAGAGACAGGGTCTAGTGTAATATAAACAGAGAAAGGGTCTAGTGTAATATAAACAGAGACAGGGTCTGGTGTAATATAAACAGAGACAGGGCCTAGTGTAATATAAACAGAGACAGGGTCTAGTGTAATATAAACAGAGACAGGGTCTAGTGTAATGTAAACAGAGACAGGGTCTCGTGTAACATAAACAGAGACAGGGTCTAGTGTAATATAAACAGAGACAGTGTCTCGTGTAACATAAACAGAGACAGGGTCTAGTGTAATATAAACAGAGACAGGGTCTAGTGTAATATAAACAGAGACAGGGTCTGGTGTAAAATAAACAGAGACAGGGCCCAGTGTAACATAAACTGAGATAGCATCTAATGAAATATAAATTATGTCTTAGTCCAGTGTAATATAAACAGTGAAAAGTGCCAATTTAAAATAAACCGAGAGGATCTAGTGTATTATAAACAGAGACAGGGTCAAGTGTAATAAAAACAGTGACAGGGCCTAGTGTAATATAAACAGAGACAGGGCCTAGTGTAATATAAACAGAGACAGGGTCTAGTATAATATAAACAGTGACAAGGCCTAGTGTAATATAAACAGAGACAGGGCCTAGTGTAATATAAACAGAGACAGGGCCTAGTGTAATATAAACAGAGACAGGGCCTAGTGTAATATAAACAGAGACAGGGTCCAGTGTAATATAAACAGAGACAGGGTCTAGTATAATATAGACAGAGACAGGGTCTAGTGTAATATAAACAGAGACAGGGGCCTAGAAATTCAGTCTGGACAGTATTGGGGCGCTAAAGTCGGGCGCTCTCTAAAGTTAGCGCCCGCCGGAAAGTGTAGGCCACATCGCCGAAATTCAGTAGAGTTGGCCCTAAGTTTGGCCGAGTGCTGAAACTGGCATTGAAATGCTGTGTTCCGGTGCTAAGCCGGCGATGCGGCCTAATAACGCCGAAGCCGGGCGCAGCGCAGGTGCGGTCATGTTTTGATTGACAGCAGACACCCTGACGCCAGCCAGCTCTTAAAGGGGGAAGGGTCAACTTGTCAACTTTGACTGCTGCCACACCCTGCATACTGGAACCCTGCAGCAAGGCCTCAGCACTACTGGTGTGCCAAAATAGCGCCTGGAGCAATGGAGAGGGCCCGTGAGCGAGCGCAGCGCTTCTCAGAGCATGCTCTGAGTGTGCTCATTCATGGTGTGCAGAAGAGAAGAGAGATCCTGTGCCCGGACAGTGGCAGGAAGGCTCCCAGGAGCCAGTACAGGAGAGCCTGGGGCAAAATCGCCCACAGGGTGTCATCCACCTGTGATGTCCCCAGGAGTGCGGACCAATGCCGCAAGAAGTTCAACGACCTCACTCGGATGGTGAAGGTGAGTACCCTTTCCAGTGTCCCCCTCATCCTTGCATGTGCACCTCACATTACGGGCAAAGGGACCTCAAAGGCCTAATGGGCAGCCCTCCTCCCGCAGCAATGGCACTTGCATGTTCATCAATAGCACTTTCTGCACTTAACACACTGGCCAAGCTATTCCACCATGGGAGGCAGTGCACCCAGCAACAGGGCACCACACTGGCCAAGCTATTCCACCATGGGAGGCTGTGCACACAGCGACAGTGCACCACACTGTACTTAGAGGCCGTCCTTTCTCTTGCAGTCCAAGCTGGCGAGCAATGTGAGGAGCCAGGCTGTCACTGGTGGAGGCCGTCCCGAGTACCAGGCGCTCACTGATCTGGAGGAGAGCGTGGCACGACTCATGCGTGGCCGGGTGACTGGCCCTGTCACGATCGGCGAGGCGGACCCTGTACTGGTACCCACTGGAAAGGACATGACCAGTTGCACCTCTCTCGTTGCCCTCGCGCTTCAGATCTACATCCTTTGCCACTGACCGACAAATGCACATAATGCACCACTCAGGCCTCCCTCACTGACGGCCTGTCCTCACTCTAAAGCTACTCTTGTGCCTTCCTGCTTTCAGCTGGTGAGGAGGAGGTGGTCCCTGAAGCGCAGAGAGCCAGGCCCTTGGAGGAGGAGGACGTCGAGGACCAGGAGGAAGGCGGCACATCAGGGGAACCCTCCTCCGTGCCAGGGGATGGCAATGGAGGGGAGACGTCTGGCCTGCAGGAGAGTCAGGGGGAGGTGTTGGAGGGGAGGGCCGAAGCTGGTCCCAGTAGGGTGGACGCACGCGGGAAGGGTCCGGCAGCATGCCAGCCTTCTCCCCAGAGGGGGGAGGTGTTGGAGGGGAGGGCCGAAGCTGGTCCCAGTAGGGTGGACGCACGCGGGAAGGCTCCGGCAGCACGCCGGCCTTCTGCCCAGAGGGGGGAGGTGTTGGAGGGGAGGGCAGAACCTGGCCCAAGTGGGGTTGATGCACGCGGGAAGGGTCGGCCAGCTCGGCGGCCTTCTCCCCGGAGGGAGAGTCCGCCCTCCAGTCTGGGCATGGTCCTCGCCCAGGAGGTGCGCGTCCTCGATGAGATGTCGGCGGCGTCTGAGTGGCGCCACCATGAGTTCATGGGGGTGGTCGAACCGATGCCTCACGCCATTGAGTCCCTGGCTCAGAGTGTGGTGGCTTTCGGGGAATCACAGGCTAGGGGGCTCGAACAACTCACGGCAGCGCACGACAGGGGTGTCCAGCAACTGGCCGCAGTGCACGACAGGGGTGTGCAGCAACTCGCGGCAGTGCAGGACGCAGGTGTGCAGCAACTGGCGGCAGTGCAGGACGCGACTCGCGAGATGAGTGGTGCCATCCAGACACTGGCAGAGCTGATGCGGGCACATACCAGGGCAGTTTGGGCACTCACTTCTGCCACACTCGCTGTGGCACGGAGGCATCACCATGGCACCCGCCGCCCTGCTGCAGCACAGCGGTCTGGCCTCCCCAAGATTGCTGCGCTTGCTACACTGCCAGCCCGGCCGAGTGCCAGTGTCTCTGGCGAGCAGCGCGCACCTGCCATCAGCCAGCTTGCCCTCAATGGTGCTGCCGACACTGCCACTCCCCCAGCCAAGGTGCGACGAGCTGCTGCTAAGACTGATGCTGCCCAGCCACAGCTGCAGCAGTCAGCAGGCGGCCCCTCCCGGGCCAGTCCTCGTCTAGGCCGACCCCCAAGGGCATCTGCCGACACGCTTTGTGGCCCTCATGAGCCTTCCCCCAGCCTCGCCATTCCCGCAGGGCCCAGGTTGAGGCAGAGCAGCAGGTCGGCCAGGGGCCGGAGAAGCCTGTCTAAGGACTCGCCCTCTCAGCAAACCCATTAGAGTGTGGTGAGAGCGGTTTCTTTTATATTGGGGGGCTTGTGTTGTGGGGGGCATTATTTTGTTACGGCCGAGGATCAAGGCATTTTTTGTTTTCATGGGGGTGTCTCTGTTGTGGGGGGGGGCTTATTTTTGTAAGGCCGCTGTTGAAGGCCTTTTAGATGGGCAAGTTTTGTTATTCCTCCCCAGGTTTTGGGAGTGACAGATGTTTTTGACTGTGTTTTGGGGGTCTTGTTTTTTTTTCTGTTTGATGTGGGAAGGGCCCTGAGTTTGTGAAATAAAGCTTTTGATTTATTCAGCATGTCCAGGTGTCATGTTTGAAGTGGTTGTTGCGTTAACCGGCTGATGGCTTGCGGAGCGGCTGCCTCAGGTGCGTTCATTGCCACAGGCCATTCCCTGACAGGGGGCCTAGAAGTGTCGATCAATAAGCCCCCGGCGGACGGCCCTTGGCCCTTGTCACTCCCTCCTGGGCTGGTCCTCCTCCTCCTCCTCCTCCTCCTCCTCCTCCTGCTCGTCCTCCTGAGGTGGTGGTGCAATGCCAGGTGGCAGTGCCTGAGTCCTGCGGATAGCCAGGTTGTGCAGCATGCAGCACACGACGACGGACTGGGAGACTCTATCCAGTGAATACTGAAGAGATCCTCCGGAACAATCCAGGCAGCGGAACCGTTGCTTGAGGACGCCTATCGTTTGCTCGATGATGTTCCTTGTGGCTTGATGGCTTTCGTTGTATGCCTCCTCAGCAGGGGTCCTGGGCGTGCGGAGCGGGGTCATGAGCCATGTACACAAAGGGTAGCCCTTGTCCCCGAGAAGCCATCCCCTTGGTGGAGGCTGTGCCTCGAACATGTCAGCCACAGTAGTCTGGCGCAGGATAAATGCATCTTGGCTGCATCCTGGGAAGCGGGCATTGACAGCTAGGATGCGCTGCCTGTGGTCACACACCAGCTGTACATTTAGGGAATGGTAGCCCTTCCGGATACGGTAATCCTCGGCATTGTGGATAGGTGCCCGCATAGCCACATGCGTGCAGTCAATGGCGCCCTGCACCATGGGGAATCCCGCGATCCTGCCAAATCCGACTGCACGCTGCTCCTGCCTCTGTCGGGTCATGGGGAAGGAGATGAATTGGTGTCTCCTCGCGTAAAGTGCATCGGTGACCTGCCGGATGCAGTGATGCGCGGCGAACTGGGAGATGTCCGCTATGTCCGCAGCAGCGGCTTGGAAGGAGCCGCTTGCATAAAAGTTCAGAGCCACCGTGACCTTCACTTCCACCGAGAGAGACGTCCTGCACATCAGCTGTGGACGCAGATCTGTGTGAAGTAGCTGGCAGATCTCTGCAACCACCTCCCTTCTGAAGCGCAGCCTCTTCACACAATGTGCCGCAGTCATGGTGAGATAGGACACCTGCTGCCGGTATTGCCTGAGTGGGTAAAGGCCTACGTTGCCGACGCCTGATGGCCCCTCTGCGTCTAGGCATGGCTGGCCCTCTCTCACAGCATCTGCGAGCCCTTCGCACATAAAGCTGCAAATGAGGGTTGGCCCCCCATACAGCCCCCATTATAAAGTTGAGAACAGATAAATCACAATGAATCAAATGTCAAAGCACTGGCCAGAAGCCAAAAATACCTCTCCTATGTTGTCCCAAATCAGTAACCTCTGTCCCTTGGTCTCTGTCCAGAAATCCAAAGCAGTAAAGTCATTGCAGCAAAATGGCTGGGCTTTATAGGTCAGTGTAAGTGCCCTTTAATTTGCGCTCCCCGAGGCCCACAGGGCCTCTATTGCGTTCCACCTCACAGTTCTTAGCAGCGCCATGCCCACATTGGGCGGGCGCCACTGAATTTCCGGTTTGGGGCGCACAAACAGCGTTGCGCGACGATATGACGTCATAAGCTGCGCGCGCACCTGAGCGGGCGCAAACACTTTGCGCCGGCGCTAAATGTCAACTGAATTTGGGCGTCGGCGCAGATCGGACTGCGTTCAGGCGCTAAGTGTCTCGCGCCAGAAATATAGCCCTTTTATGGCGTTAGTGGCTCACGCTACCCACTGAATTTCTAGGCCAGGGTCTCGTGTAATATATACAGAGACAGGGTATGGTGTAATATAAACAGAGACAAGGTCGAGTGTAATATAAACAGAGACAGGGTCTAGTGTAATATAAACAGAGACAGGGTCTAGTGTAATATAAACAGAGACAGGGTCTAGTGTAATATATACAGAGACAGGGTCTGGTGTAATATATACAGAGACAGGGCCTGGTGTAATATAAACAGAGACAGGGTCTAGTGTAATATAAACAGAGACAGGGTCTAGTGTAATATAAACAGAGACAGCGTCCAGTGTAATATAAACAGAGACAGGGTCTAGTGTAATATAAACAGAGACAGAGACTAGTGTAATGAACACAGAGACAGAGTCCAGTGTAATATAAACAGAGACAGGGTCTAGTGTAATATATACAGAGACAGGGTCTAGTGTAGTATAAACAGAGACAGGGTCTAGTGCAAAATAAACAGAGACAGGATCTAGTGTAATATAAACAGAGACAGGGTCTAGTGTAATATATACAGAGACAGGGTCTGGTGTAATATATACAGAGACAGGGTCTGGTGTAATATAAACAGAGACAGGGTCTAGTGTAATATAAACAGAGACAGGGCCTGGTGTAATATAAACAGAGACAGGGTCTAGTGTAATATAAAGAGAGACAGGGTCTAGTGTAATATAAACAGAGACAGGGTCTAGTGTAATATAAACAGAGACAGGGTCCAGTGTAATATAAACAGAGATAGCGCCTCGTGTATTACAAAAAGAGACAGGGTCTAGTGTAATATAAACAGAGACAGGGTCTAGTGTAATATAAAGCGAGACAGGGTCTTGCGTAATATAAAAAGAGACATGGTCTAGTGTAATATAAACAGAGACAGGGTTCAGTGTAATATAAACAGAGACAGGGTCTAGTGTAATATAAACAGAGACAGAGACTAGTGTAATAAACACAGAGACAGAGTCTAGTGTAATATAAACAGAGACAGGGTCTAGTGTAGTATAAACAGAGACAGGGTCTAGTGTAATATAAACAGAGACAGGGTCTAGTGTAATATAAACAGAGACAGGGTCTAGTGTAATATAAACAGAGAAAGGGTCTAGTGTAATATAAACAGAGACAGGGTCTAGTGAAATATAAACAGAGACAGGGTCTAGTGTAATATAAACAGAGACAGGGTCTAGTGTAATATAAACAGAGACAGGGTCTAGTGTAATATAAACAGAGACAGGGTCTAGTGTAATATAAACAGAGAAAGGGTCTAGTGTAATATAAACAGTGACAGGGTCTAGTGTAATATAAACAGAGATAGGGTCAAGTGTAATATAAACAGAGACAGGGTCTAGTGTAATATAAACAGAGACAGGGTCTGATGTAATATAAACAGAGACAGGGCCTTGTGTAATATAACCTGAGACAGCATCTAATGAAAAATAAACAGAGATAAAGTCTAGTGTAATAAAAACAGAGACAGGGTCTCGTGTAAATTAGACAGAGACAGGGTCTAGTATAATATAAACAGAGAAAGGGTCTCATGTAATAAAAACAGAGACAGGGTCTAGTGTAATATAAACAGAGAAAGGGTCTCATGTAATAAAAACAGAGACAGGGTCTAGTGTAAAATAAACAGAGACAGGGTCTAGTGTAATATAAACAGAGAAAGGGTCTCATGTAATAAAAACAGAGACAGGGTCTAGTGTAATATAAACAGAGACAGGGCCTAGTGTAATATAAACAGCGACAGGGTCTAGTGTAACATAAACAGAGACAGGGCCTAGTGTAATATAAACAGAGAAAGGGTCTCGTGTAATATAAACAGAGAAAGTGTCTCGTGTAATATAAACAGAGACAGGGTCTAGTGTAATATAAACAGAGACAGGGCTTAGTGTAATATAAACAGCGACAGGGTCTAGTGTAACATAAACAGAGACAGGGCCTAGTGTAATATAATCAGAGAAAGTGTCTCGTGTAATATAAACAGTGACAGGGTCTAGTGTAATATAAACAGAGACAGGGTCTAGTATAATATAAACAGGGACCGGGTCTAGTGTAATATAAACAGAGACAGTTTCTAGAGTAATATAAACAGAGACAGCATCTAATGAAATATAAATTGAGTCTTGGTCTAGTGTAATATAAACAGTGAAAGGGCCTAGTGTAATATAAACAGAGACAGGGTCTCGTGTAATATAAACAGAGACAGGGTCTCGTGTAATATAAACAGAGACAGGGCCTAGTGTAATATAAACAGAGACAGGGTCTAGTTTAATATAAACAGAGACAGGGCCTAGTGTAATATAAACAGAGAAAGGGTCTCGTGTAATATAAACAGAGACAGGGTCTCGTGTAATATAAACAGAGACAGGGCCTAGTGTAATATAATCAGAGACAGGGTCTAGTGTAATATAAACAGAGAAAGGGTCTCGTGTAATATAAACAGAGACAGCGACTGGTGTAATGTAAACAGAGACAGGGTCTAGTGTAATATAAACAGAGACAGGGTTTAGTGTAATATAAACAGAGACAGGGCCTAGTGTAATATAAACAGAGACAGGTTCTAGTGTAATATAAACAGAGACAGGGTCTAGTGTAATATAAACAGAGACAGGGTCTAGTGTAATATAAACAGAGACAGGGCCTAGTGTAATATAAACAGAGACAGGTTCTAGTGTAATATAAACAGAGACAGGGTCTAGTGTAATATAAACAGAGACAGGGTCTGGTGTAATAAAAACAGAGACAGGGCCTAGTGTAATATAAACAGACACAGAGTCTAGTGCAATATAAACAGAGACAGAACCTAGTTTAACATAAATAGAGACAGGGTCTAGTGTAATATATACAGGGACAAGGTCTAATGTAATATAAACAGAGACAGGGCCTGGTGTGCTATAAACAGAGACAGGGTGTTGTTATATGAACCGTCAAGTATACACTGGCACCTTGTGGCCGAACGTTGCCATAACACCAGCCCAAAGATTGCCATTGCAGCTTTTGTGAAAATGGCGATGCCATTTACTGTATCTGATATTAACATATCAGGAAATAGCTTGCATTGATGTAGCACCTCAGTACCTCCTTCGTGCCGTCCGAAAGGATTTAAAGTGCACTTAATTGCAGATAGGCGCAGAAAAACTCTGCAAAAGAGCAAAATGGCTCGATTGCTGTCAATCTGTTTCTATTGAACTGGGTTGAAGGGAAGAATGTGTAACAGGGAACAGTGTGGGGCCATGGGAGATTTAATGTCATCCTGAACAGAGAAGGTGGATGGGGAGAGATTGTTCGTTGATTATATCACCTGTAAGTTAGTGCCTTGTCAGTACTGCACTGATTAGACGCCTAGTTAATGTGCTCTGAGTTTGAGGTGGAATCCACAACCTACTGATTCTGAAACCAGAATCAAGTCACATTAGCCAAGCTGCTACTAAATGCTTCATGGGCTCAGGTGAAATATTATATCGACTATTTAAAAATCACTTCAGTTCATCTCGTTGTCATTAAGCGTCAGTATATTAATATCACAAATAATAACTTCAGGAGTAAAATTAGAAAACGTGTGATTAGTTTATTTTAAATATAGAATCTTATTGCACAGAAGGAGGCATTCGGCCGATCGCGCCTCTTTGAAAGAGTTATCCAATTAGTCCCACTCTCCTGCTCTTTCTACAACACTCTGCAAATATTTAATTTAAAATTTTATTTCCAGCTCCTATTTGATAGATTCTATTGAACCTGCTTCCCCCACCCTTTCAGGGAGTGCATTCCAGATCACAACTGCCTGCATAATGACGTTCCAATCTGAAATATTCCAGCCAATCCAATGCTCAGCTTCCAATTCGTTCCTTTCCAATCCAATATAATACTTAGTTTAGTATCCGTTCCACTCACATCCAATACAATACTCATGATCCAATCCGTTCATTTCCAATCCAGTTCAATACTTATATTCCAATACGTTCCATTCCAATCAATTACTCATGTTCCAAACCGTTCCATTCAAATGCAATTCAACATTCAGCTTCTAATCAGTTCCACTCCAGTTCAGTCCAATAGTCAGATCCAATCAATTCCGTTCCAATCCAACCCAGTACTCAAGTTGCAATCGGTTCCATTCGAATCCAGTCCAGTAGTGAAGTTCCACTCTGTTACTTTCCAATCCAAACCGATCGTCATGATCCTTTCCGTTTCATTCCAAACCAGCCCAATACATATGTTCCGTTAATTTCCAATCCAATCCAATTCAATACTCAGATTCCAATCCGTTCAATTCAAAACCAAGCCAATAATCAGGTAAAAATCCGTTCATTTCCAATCCAAATCAATATTAAAGTTCCAATCCGTTCTATTCCAATCCAATCCAATACAAATGTACCAATACGCGCTATTGCAATCTATTACAATGCTCAGGTGCCAAACTGTTCCATTTCAATCCCTTCCAATAGTCACTTTCCAATCGGTTCCATTTGATTCTAATTCGATACTCATGTCCCAATCAATTCCATTCCCAACCAATCCAGTAGTAAGGATTCAATTCGTTCCATTGCAGACCAGTCTGATGTTTAGGTTCCGATCCGTTCCTTTACAATTCAATTTTATACTCAGGTTCCACTCCACTCCATTCCACTCCAGTGCAATAGTTAGGCACCAATCCGTTCCATTCCAGTTCAGTCCAAAAGTCAAGATCCAATCCATTCCGTTCCAATGAAAATCGAATATTCAGCTTCCGAAGCATTCTATTCCAACCCAGTACAACTCTCAGGTTCCAATCCGCTCCATGTCAATGCAATCCAAATGTCATGTTCCAACCGTTCTATTCGAATCCAATTCAATCCTCAGGTACCAAACCGCTCAATTCCAATCCAATCCAAAAGTCATGTTCCTGTCCGTCCATTCCAAACTACTTCACTAAGTATGTTCCTCTCACTTCCATTCCAATCTTATCCAATACTCAGGGTCCAATCCGTTCTGTTCCAATTCAATAGAATGCTCAGGTACCAGTCCGTTCCATTCCACTCGAATCCAAAAGTCAGGTACAAATCCGTTCCATTTCAGTCCCATCCAACCAGTCCAGTAATTAGATTCCAATCCGTTCTGTTCCAATCCAATGCAATAGTTAGGTTCCAATCCATTCCATTACATTCTAACCCTATATTCATCTTCCAAACCGTTCCATTCCAGTGCACTCCAATAGTCAAGATCCAGTCCATTCCATTCCAATGCCGTCCAATACTCAGCTTCCGATGCAATCTATCCCAATCCAATACAACTCTCAGGTTCCAATCCGTTCCATTTCAATGCAATCGAAAATCATGTTCCAACCGTGCCATTTGAATCCAACCAAATCCTTAGTACCAAACCGTCCAGTTGCAATCCAGTCCAAAAGTCTTGTTCCAGTCTGTTCCATTCCAAACCAGTTCAATAAAAAGTTTCCGCTCACTTCCATTCCATCCCAATGCAATACACAGATTCCGATCCTTTACATTCCAATCTAATCCAATACTCAGGTTCCAATCCGTTCAGTTCCAATCTAATCCAATACACAGATTCCGATCCTTTACATTCCAATCTAATCCAATACTTAGGTTCCAATCCGTTCAGTTCCAATCTAATCCAATACACAGATTCCAATCCGTTCTGTTCCAATCTAAACCAACACTCAGGTTCCAATCCGTTCTGTTCCAATCTAAACCAACACTCAGGTTCCAATCCGTTCTGTTCCAATCCAAACCAATACTCAGATTCCAATCCGTTCCATTTCAATTCAATACACTGCTCAGGTACCAGTCCGTTCCATTCCACTCCAATCCAAAAGTCAGGTACCAATCTATTCCATTCCAATCCCATCCAGTAATCATGTTCCAATCGGTTCAATTCGAATACAATCCAATACTCATGCCCCAATACATTCCAAATCCATCGAATCCAGTAGAAAGAATGCAATTCGTTCCATTCCAGACCAGTCTAGTGCTTAGGTTCGGATCCGTTCCGTTACAATTCAACTTTACACTCAAGTTCCACTCCGCTCCATTCCAGTCCAAAACAATAGTTAGGTTCCAATCCGTTCCATTCCAGTTCAGTCCAATACTCAAGATCAAATCCATTCCATTCCAATGAAAATCGAATATTCAGCTTCCGAAGAATTCTATTCCAATCCAGTTCAACTCTCAGTTTCCAATCCATTCCATTTCAATGCAATCCAAATGTCATGTTCCAACCATTCTATTCGAATCCAGTCCAATCCTTAGGTACCAAACCGTCCAATTCCAATCCAATCCAAAAGTCATGTTCCTTTCTGTTCCATTCCATTCAAATCCAAACCAATACTCAGGTTCCAATCCTTTCCAGTCCTATTCAATAGAATGCTCCACTACAATTCCGTTCCATTCCACTCCAATCCAAAAGTCAGATACCAATGCAACGCCCAGTCCAAACCAGTCCAGTATTTAGGTTCTGTTCCGTTCCATTCCAAACGAATACAATTCATTTCATTAGACAGGTTCCAAACCGTTCAATTTCAGTCCAATCCAATACTCAGCTTCCAATCCTTTCTATTCCAATCCAATCCAATACAAATGTTCCAATCCGTTCCCTTCCTATTCTATACACATGTCAGGTTCCAGGTTTTTCGATTCCAATCAAATACCATAGTCAGGTTCCAATCGGTTCCATTCAAATCAAACACAATACACAGCAACCACTCCGATCGAATCCAATACTCCGGTTCCAATCCGTTCCATTCCAGTCCAATACAAGAACAACAACAGCTTCTTGTATTTATATAGCGCCTTTAATGTGTAATACATCTCAAGCTGCTGCACATTAGTATTTTAAGACAAACAAATTGACACGTATCCTCATAAGGATAAATTAGGGCAGGTGATCAAAAGCTTGGGCAAAGGGTTAGGTTTTAAGCAGCATCTTAACGGAGGAAAGAGAGTTAAAGAGAGGTAGCAAGTTGGACAGGTTTAGACAGGGAATTCCAGAGCTTTGCGCCTAGGCAACAGAATGTACGGCCATCAAATGTTGAGCGATTATAATCAGGGATGGTCAAGATGGTGGAATTGGAATGTCGTGGTGTGTGGGTTTTGCAGCTGAATATATATTACAGAGATATGAAGGGGCGAGGCCGTGGAGGGTTTTGAAAACAAGGATGCGAATTTTGAAATCGAGGCACTGCTTAATCCGTATCCAATGAGGGTCAGTGAGCAGATGGCTGATGGGTGAATGGGACTTTGTGCGTGTTAGGACACGAGCAGCCGAGTTTTGGATGGCATCAGGTTTATGTATGGTGGAATGTGGGAGGCCAGCTTGGGGTGTATTGGAATAGTCAAGTCTAGAGGTAACAAAGGCATGGATGAGGATGAGGGCGAGGATGTAGATCCGTTCCTTTCCAATCCAATCAAATAGTCAGGATGCAATCCATTCCACTCCATTTTTTACCTTCCGATCCGTTCAGTTGCAATCTTATATAATACTGAGGTTACAACCCGTTCCATTCAAATATAATAGACAGGTTTCGATCCACTCCATTCCAATCCAACCCAATACTCCATTTCCAATCCAACCCAATACTCCATTTCCAATCCATTCCATTGCAATACGCATCTTCCATTGTATTCTATTCCAATCCAATCCAAAAGTCAGGTTCCAATCCGATGAATTCCAAAAAAAAGAATAATCAGGTTCGAATCCATTCTATTATAATAGACCAAATGCAGATTGGTGACCACTTTGCTGAACACCTCCTTGCAGTCCGTAAGGGGGACCCCGAGCTTCCGGTCACCTGTCATTATAATTCACCGCCCCATTCCCACTCGTACCTCACCTTCCTTGCCTCTTGCATTGTTCCACGGAAGCTCACCGTAAACACGAGGAACAGCACCTCATCTTCCGATCAGGCACTTTACAGCCTTCCGTACTCAATATCGAGTTCAACAATTTCAGATCATAAACTCGGCCCCTATTACATTTTCACTTATATTATTAATCCACACCTTTGTTTTGGCCTTTCCCCGCCCCCTTACTTTTTTTTCTCTCTCCCACATGGCAGCTGTGTCCCATTCTTCCAACGCATTTCACACCTAATCTACAAACGTCTTTTGTCTCCACTAGTCCTATCATCATCTCGTCTCGTTTTGAATACCTCTTAATTTATCTTCTTCTCTTTTGTTCTCTCCCAGCCTGGCCTCATAATCTATTTCATTTCCTGTGCTTCTTTAGTCTTGACAAAGGGTTTTCACCCGAAATGTTAATGTTATTTTCTCTCCACGGATGTTGCCTGGCCTGCTGAGTTGTTCCAGCATTTTCTGTTGTTATTTTGCAAATATTACAGCTCTGTTACAAATCCTGAATAAATGACATCAATAATTCAAATGTTTGCAAATTTTTACTAAAAAATATATTTTAACAATGCAAATATTAACGATCTATTGCAAGTCTTTAATAAAGAAAATCAATCAGTAATTCAAATATTAGAGATCAATTGCAAGTCTTTAATATATACATCAATCCATTTAGCTAATATTAAAGATCTGTTACAAATCCTTAATAAATAGTTTCAAACAGTAATGCAGATATTACAGATCTATTACAAATCCTTAATAAACAACATGGATCATTAATGCAAATATTAAAGGGCTATTATGAATACTCAATAAATAAGATCAATGATTAACATATTAAAGTCTTATTGCAAATCCAGAATGAATCCAAATATAAAATACTAGCAGGGGAGCCCCACGGTGCGAGGGCAATTTTGGACTGCGTGGTATCTTTGCCCCTGTCTGTCCCCCCTCTCGGGCCTGGTCGATGTGTGGGCCAGAAGCCTGGGACTGGATTTGGGCTGTCGGCAGATTCCAGGGCTTTTTTGGGCCTGGGGATGTGTGGACCGGAAGCCTGGGACTGGATTTGGGCTGTCGGCAGTTGGAGAAGCCTAGGCCCGTTTTGCATTGTTTTTTAACCTAAACATTTCTAGCTTTCAATACCTTCAAAGATGAAAGTTAAAGTACTTATAAAACATTTTTGGTAAATCTTTTTGAAAAATAATAGGATACTAACCTCAATGAGCATATTTTTAGGTGGAGGCAATGGGGTTTTTAGCATGAGGCAATGGCTGCCAGATCCCTGAGATGAAAACGATTAGTCCCGCCGACACACACACCGATTGGTCAACCATCAGGTGACTGAACTGTAGGATTGGTCAATCATGACGGCACAGGATTGGTCAACCTTGATGTCAGTCAATCAATGCTAATGAGCAGATAATGAGTGGAATTTTGAAGGATTTTTGTATAACGCGTGAACAATTTTTGTCCGACCGAAAAGTAAATACGCTTACGACCATTGTGGACTTATAAGCTTTCGTTGGATGTAACGCACGTGTAGGTACACTCTATAACGTTTGAGTGTATAGCCAGACAGGCAAAACGGTAGGAACCCTTTATCTATACACTAGCTGGAGTGCCCGGCGGTGCCGAGGCTTTTTTGAGAGCATGTTCTTGTTGGAAGAGAGAGAGAGTGCAACTGGGGGGGAAGAGAGAGAGAGAGCGACTGGGGGGGAAGAGAGAGAGAGAGCGACTGGGGGGGAAGAGAGAGAGAGAGCGACGGGGGGGAAGAGAGAGAGCGACTGGAGGGAAGAGAGAGCACAACTGGGGGGAAGAGAGAGAGCGACTGGGGGGAAGAGAGAGAGCGACTGGGGGGAAGAGAGAGCGCGACTGGGGGGAAGAGAGAGAGCGACTGGGGGGAAGAGAGAGAGTGACTGGTGGGAAGAGAGAGTGACTGGGCGGGAGAGAGAGAGCGACTGGGGGGAAGAGAGAGAGCGACGGGGGGAAGAGAGACAGCGACTCGGGGAAGGAGAGAGAGACTTGGGGGGAAGAAGAGAGCAAGAGAGAGACTGAGGGGAAGGAGAGAGTGAGAGACTGGGGGAAGGAGAGAGAGAGAGGGGGGAAGGAGAGAAAGATAGAGAGGGAAGGAGAGAGAGACAGAGAGAGAGAGGGAAGGTGAGTGTGAGGGAAGGGGCTGGACTCAGAGCCCGGTGGGTGAAGGGAGGCCGCCATTTTGTGAGGTCGGTGGGATGTTTGAGACCGCGGGGAAGGACTTGGATTTAGAGCCCAGCTGCGGAGACCATGGGTTATATTGCGATGCCTGTGTTATAGGACAATGAAGCCAGCTACCCTCTGATCAGAGGAATCAGGATCCACTTTCTTAAGGCTTTTAATCTGCGATTTAATAATTTCAAAATACTGTTACTTCTTCCACATTTAAATTTTATGTCGTTTAAAATACTTCTAACATTGAATATAATTGACTTTTTCTTAATTAGGAAATGCCCCTAATTGATGAAACGCCGACTCTCTCCTACCTCTTCCCCCACTCCTCCCTCCTCCCTCTTCAGCCCCTCCCCCTCCACCATCTTCCCCCCACCTCCTCCTCCCTCTTCAGCCCCTCCCCCTCCACCCCTCTTCCCCTCTCTCCCCCTCCTCCCTCTTCCTCCTCCCACTCCTCCCTCTTCCCCCTCTTTCTTCCCTCCTCCCTCCCTCCTCCCCCCTCCCCTCGCCTCCTCTTCCCCCCTTCCCCTCTCCTCCCTCTTCCCCCTCTCCCCCTCTCCTCCCTCTTCCCCCCTCCCCCTCTCCTCCCTCCCCCTCTCCTCCACACGCTCCCTCTCTCTCTCCCCTCTCCCTCCCCCTCTCCCTCTCCTCCCCCCCTCCCTCTCCCTCTCCTCCCTCACTCTCCCCTCCTCCCTCTCCCCTCCTCCCTCTCCCCTCCCCCTCCTCCTCCCTCTCACCTCCTCCCTAACCCCTTCCTCCCGCTGCCCCCTCCCCTCCCCGTTCCCCCACTCCCCGCTCTCCCCTTCCCCGCTTCCCCTCCCCGCCCTCCCCGCTCCCCCCTCCCATCCCCGCTCCCCCTCCCATCCCCGCTACCCCCTCCCCTCCCCTTCCTCTCCCCTCCCCTCCCCTCCCCGCTACCCTCCCCACCCCTCCCCTCCGCTCCCCTCCCCTCACTCCCCTCCCCTCCCCCTCCCCCCGCTCCCTCCCCTCCCCTCGCTCCCCTCCCCTCCCCTCGCTCCCCTCCCCCTCCTCTCTCTCCCCCCTCCTCCACCCTCTATCCCCCCTCCCCCTCTCTCCCCCCTCACTCCCCCCTCCTCTCCCCCTCCTCTCCCCCTCCTCCCCCCCTCTCTCTCTCCCCCCTCCTCCCCCCCTCTCTCTCTGCCCCCTCTCTCTCTCTCTCCCCTGCCCGAGGCCTCATCCCCCGCTCCAATCCCTCTTTCCGCCCCGGGGCCCGGGCCTCGGCACCTGGATGAACGTGTTCCCTTGGACGCTTTTGGCGGCCTCAGCCGTCACACTGATGCCGTTGGCTGAGGCGAACACCCGCAAAGACATGGCCCAGCTGAGTCCAGTGCCCCGATCAGCTCGAGGTCCGCAGCCGCCGTTCGGCCGCAGCCCACAAAGCACCCGAGCCCAGCGCCGGCGATGGCTCCGCGGAGCTCTGTGCCACCCCATGCACTGACATGGCCCCACCCTCCCGAGCTGGCTTCAAGACCACCGATTGTGGCTGTGAGAGGCAGCCAGCGGGCCCGGTTGCCGGGTTAACCCTTCCCGCTCTCCAAGCCCCGCCTGAGATCTGCACTCCCGAGAGCTCCGAGCCCCGCCCAGAGAGAGACGCCATGCCTGAACTGCTCCTGCTGCGCGCGCACCCTGTGTATGTCCCATGACCCTTGTGGCTGACGCCGTTGCCCTGGGTAATGTGAAGGGGTGGGGAGGAGCTTAGCAGAAGCCATGGGACAATTACCTAGCTCGGGCATGGCTGGGCAGGAGAGGCCTAGGCTTTGAGGCCTAGGTTCTGAGTTCTTACAAAAATGGGGAAAGGTAGGAAAAAGAATCTTCAGGTTAGAGAAAATATTTACAAATGAATGAAGTTTTTTTTTAAAACAATTTAATAAAAGCAATTTTTTTGCTGGAAATGTAGCATTGAAAAGAAAAACGCAGAAAGCGGGAAAAAGAATGGAATCAAGATGGCTGACGCTCACCTCGGTTCAGAACAATAAGGCCCGCCCACACACGCACCGATTGGTCGACCGTCGGGTCACCGAAGCGTAGGATTGGTCAATCGTCCCATCACTCGTCTGTAGGAGGGCCCGCCCGCACGCACCAGGAACCCGGCATATGGTTGGTCGACCTCGACGTCACTCTATTGCTAATGAGCGGATAATGAGATGCTAATGAGCGGAATTTTGAACGTTTTTTGGATACCGCGGGTGCAATTTTTGTCCGGCCAAAACGTAAATACGCTTACGACCGTTTTGGAATGGTAAGCTTTCTTTTGATGTAATGCACGTGTAGGTGTGCTCTATAACTTTTGAGTGTATAGTCGGACTGACGCACACCGAAGGACAGACAGACAGACAGACAGACAGATGTATCCGTTTATATATATAGATATATAGATAGATAAATAGATTTATTTATATTTAATACAAGATACTGACGCTGTCCGCGTCCATATGCAGCAAGACCTGGACAACATTCGGAATTGGGCTGACAAGTGGCAAGTAACATTCGCACCACACAAGTGCCAGGCAATGACCATCTCCAACATGCGAGACTCTAACCATCTCCCCTTGACATTCAATGACATTACCATCGCTGAATCCCCCACTATCAACATCCTGGGGGTTACCATTGATCAGAAACTGAACTGGACCAGCCATATAAATACTGTGGCTAGAAGAGCAGGCCAGAGGCTGGGAATTCTGTGGCGACTGTCTCACCTCCTGACTCCCCAAAGCCTTTCCACCATCTACAAGGCACAAGTCAGGAGTGTGATGGAATACTCTCCACTTGCCTGGATGAGTGCAGCTCCAACAACACTCAAGAAGCTCGACACCATTCAGGATAAAGCAGCCCGCTTGATTGGCACTCCATCCACCTTCAGCATTCATTCCCTCCACCACCGGCGCACTGTGGCTGCAGTGTGTACCATCTACAAGATGCACTGCAGCAACTCGCCAAAGCTCCTTCAACAGCACCTTCCAAACCCGCAACCTCTACAACTTAGAAGGACAAGGGCAGCAGACACATGGGTACATCACCACCTGCAAGTTTCCCTCCAAGCCACACACCATCCTGACTTGGACCTGTATCGCTGTTCCTTCACTGTCGCTGGGCCAAAATCCTGGAACTCCCGTCCTAACAGCATTGTGGGTGTACCTATACCATATGGACTGCAGCGGTTCAAGAAGGCGGCTCACCACCATCTTCTCAAGAGCAACCAGGGATGGGCACTAAATGCAGGCCTAGCCAGCGACGCCCACATCCAATCAATGAATAATATATTTTTTTAAATCGTAAATAAATAACATCAATCAATATTGGTAATATTAAAGATCTATTACACATCTTTAATAAATAATATCACTTCATAAGGCAAATAATAATGACCTATTGCAAATCCTAAATAAATAACATCAATCAATATTGCTAATATTAAAGATCTATTACACATCTTTAATCAATAATATCAATTTTTAAGGCAAATATTAAAAATCAATACAAATCCTTAATAAATAACATCAAACCAATAATGATAATAATTAATATCTATTATAAATCCTTAATAAATTACATCAAACAATAATGCCACTATTATAGAACTATTACAAATCCATCATAAAAATACATCAATAATGCAAATATTAAAGACCTACAGCAAATCCATAATATGTAACATAAATTAATAAGGCAAATATTAAAGATCTATTACAAATCCATAATTAACAACATCGAACAAAAATGCAAATATTAAAGATCACTTACAAATCCATAATACAGAATATCAATCAATAATGCAAATATTAAACATCTATTACAAAACCTTAATAAATAACTTCAATAGTTCAAATTTCAATGATATTTGTTAAATCCATAATCAAGCAATTATGCAAATATTAAAGATTTATCACCAATCCTTTTTAAATTACATCAATCAATAACACAAATATTAAAGATCTATTACAAATCCTTAATAAATAATTTCAATTAATAATGCAAATATTTAAGATCTATTGCAAATCTTTAATAAATAAAATGAATCTAAAATTCAAATATTAAAGATCTATTGCAAACTATAATTAAAAAAATCAATCAATAATTCGAATATTAAAGATCAATTGCAAAACCACAATAAATGTCATCAATCAATAATGCAAATAATAAAGATCTGTGCAAATCCTTAAAAATAACATCAATCAATAATGGAAATATTAATGATCTGCGCAAATCCTTCAAAAATAAAATCAATCAATAATGGAAGTATAAAAGATCTTTGCATATCCTTAAAAAATAACATTAACCAATAATGAAAATATTAAAGATCTAGTAAACTATCTTAATAAATTAACTTAATCAGTAATGCAAATGTTAAATATAGGTTACAAATAATTAATAAAGAATGTCAATAAAGGAAATATTAAAGGTCTGTTACAAATCCTTAATAATTAACATCAATCATTAATTCAAATATTAAAGATCTATTACACATTTTTAATAAATTAACTCATTCAATAATTCAAATATTAAAGATCTATTGCAAATCTTTAATAAATAACAACAATCAAATAAGCAAATATTAAAGATCTGCTAGAAATCCTTAATAAATAATTTCAAACAATAATGAAAATATTAAAGATCTATTACAAAGCCTTAATACAAAACATGGATTGTTAATGCAAATATTAAAGCTCTATTACAAATCCTCAATAAATAACATCAAAAATTGAAACAGTAACGACTTATTGCAAATTAATAAGGAATAATATCAATCATTTATGCAAATATAACATATTTATTACAAATCCTGAATAAATACTATCAATCACTAATGCAAATATTAAAGATCTATTACAAATGCATAATAAAAAATAAATCAATAATGCAAATATTAAAGATCTAATACAGATCCTTAATAAATAACAGTAATTTAAATATTAAAGATCTATTGCAAGTCTTTAATGAATAACATCAATCAATTAAGCTAATATTAAAGTTCTGTTACAAATCCTTAATAAATTCTATTAATTATTCATACAAATATTACAGATATATTACATAGTCCTTAATAAATAATATCAACCGATAATGCTAATAATTAAGAACTATTACAAATCCATAATAAATAACATTGGTCAATAATTCCAATCTTAAAGATCTATTACAAATGCATAATAACTTATTTCAATCAGTATTGCAAATAGTAAAGGTCTATTGCAAATGCATTATAAATAATAGGAGTCAATAATGCAAATATTAAAGGTCTATTACAAATCCTGAATAAATAAAATTGGTCATTAATGCTAATACTAAAGATCTATTACAAATCCTTAATAAATAACTTCAATAATTATATTTAAAGATCTATTGCAAATCTTTAATCAATATCATTCGATAATGCAAATATTAAAGATCTATTGCATGCCTTCAATAAATAATATCATTGAATAATGCAAATATTAAAGATCTATTGCAAGTTTTTAATAAATAACATCAAGCAATTAAGCTATTAATGATCTATTACAAATCCTTAATAAATAACATGGATCAGAAAATCAAATATTAAAGATCTATTACAAATCCTTAATAAATAACATCAATTGTTCAAATTTTTATTAAAAAACATCATTCAATAATGCAAACATTAAAGATCTATTGCAAGTCTTTAATAAATAAATTCAATCTACGAATTTAATACTAACGATCTGTTACAAATCCATAATAATTAACATCAATAGTTCAAATATTAATGATATTTGGCAAATCCATAATGAATAATAAGAAGCATATATGCAAATAGTAATGATTTATTCCAAATAGTTTTTAAATTACATCAATCAATAACGCAAATACTAAAGATCTATTACAAATCCTTAATTAATAAAAACAGACAATACATCAAATATTAAAGATCTGTTGCAAATCATTAAAAAATAACTGCAATCGATAATGGAAATATTAAAGATCTATTACAAACCCTTAATAAATGAACTTGATCAATAATGCAAATATTAAATATCTGTTACAAATCATTAATAAATAACGTCAATAATGGAAGTATTAAAGAACTATTACAGATCCATAATAAATATCGTGGATCATTAGTGAAATATTAAAGATCTATTACAAATCCATAATAAATAACATCAATCATTAAATCAAATATTAAAGATCCATTACAAATTTTTAATACATTAGCTCAGTCAATAATTCAAATTTTAAAGAACTATTTCAATCTTAAATAAATCAAATCAATAAATAATTCAAATATTAAAGATCTATTGCAAGTCTTTAATAAATAACATCAATCACTTGGGAAAAGTTTATATCTGCTACAAATCCTTAATAAATATTTCAAACAATAATACAAATATTATAGATCTATTACAAATCCTTAATAAATGACATCAATCAATAATGCAATATTAAAGATATATTACCAATACTTACTGAATAACACAAGCAATGATGCTAATAATTAAGATCTATTACAAATCCTTAATAAAACACATGGATCATTAATGCAAATATAAAAGATTTATTTCAAATCCTTAATAAATAACATTAATAATTCAAATTGTAATGACTTATTGCAAATCAATAATGAATAATATAAACCATTTATGCAAAAATAAAATATTTATTATCACTTCTTAATCAATAATTCAAATATTAAAGATCAACTGCATATTTTTAATAAATAATACCATTCAATAATACTAATTTTAAAGAACTATTACAATTCTTAAATAATTAAAATCAATCAATAATTCAAATATTATAGATCTATTTCAAATCTGTAATAAATGACAACAATCAATAATAATAATATTAAAAATCTATTACAAATTCATAATAAATAATATTAATTAATAAGAAAAATATTAATAGTCTATTACAAAGCAATAATAAATAACATCAACCAATAATGGTAATACTTAAGATCTATTACAAATTCAGATCTGATATAAATCCATAATAAATCACATCATTCAATAATGCAACTATTAAAGAACTAGCACAAATCCATCATAAAAATACATCAATAATTCAAATATTAAAGATGTATTGCAAATCCATAATGTGTAAGATCCATCAATAATGCAAATATTAAAGATCTATTACAGATCCATAAAAATAACATCGATCAATAATACAATATTAAAGATCTCTTACAAATCCATAATAAAGAATATCAATCAATGATGCAAATATTAAAGATCTATTCCACCAAATGAATAATAAATAATATCAATCACTAATGCAAATATTAAAGGTCTATTACAAACCCTAAATAAATAACATCAATCAATAATGCTAATATTAAAGATTGGTTACAAATCCTTGATAAATAACATCAATATTTCAAATATCAAAGATCTATTGCAAATCCATAATGAATAATAGCAATTGATTTTGCAAATATTAAATATTGATTAAAAATCCTTTTTTAAATACATCTATCAATAACACCAATATTAAAGATATATTACAAATCCTTAATAAAAATATCAATGAATAATATAAATATTAAAGATCAATTGCAAATCTTTATAAATAAAATAAATCAATAATGCATATATTAAAGAACTGTTACAAATCAGTCATAAATAAAATCAATAAGGCAAATATTAAAGATCTTTTACAAATCCTTAATAAATACTATTGGTCAATAATGCAAATATTAAATATCTATTAGAATTCACAATAAAAAAGATCGATCAGTAATGAAAATATTAAAGATCCATTGCAAATCCATAACTAATAATATCAATCGATCATGCAAATATTAAAGAACTGTTACAAATCCATAATAAATAACATAAATCAATAATGCAAATATTACAGATCTATTGCAAATTTTAAAACACAACATCAATCAATAATGCAAATATTAAAAATCTATTGCAAAGCTGTAATAAGTAACATCAATCAAATATGCAACTATTGAATATGTGCTACAAATCCTTAATAAATAATATTAATATTGGAAATATTAAAGATCTGTTACAAATCCTTAATAAATAACATGGATCATTAATGCAAATATTAAAGATCTATTTCAAATCCTTAATAAATAACATAACTCAATAATGGAAATATTAAAGATCTATTACAAACCCTTAATAAATAACATCAATCAAAATTGAATTATTAGAGATCTAATACAAATCCGTAATAAAGAACATCAGTAACAGAAATATTAAAGATAGATTACAAATCCTTAATCACTAATATCAATCCATAACAGAAATATAAATCCTTAATAAATAACATAAATCATTAATGTAAATACTAACTATCTATTTCAAATCCTTAATAAATAACAACGATGAATAATGCTAATATTAAAGATCTATTACAAATTCTTAATAATTAACATCAATAATTCAAATATTTCAATAATTTGCAAATCCATAATGAATAATATCAATCAATAATGCAAATAATAATAATTTATTACAAATCCTAAATAAATTACCTCAATGAATAATGCAATTATTATAAATCTATTACACAACCTTAATAAAAAATATCAATCAATAATTCAAATAGTAAAGATCTATTACAAATCCTTAATAATTAACATCAATCAATTATGCCAATATTAAAGATATTTCAAAAATCCATAATTAATGATATCAATCAATAATGCAAGTATTAAAGATCTATTACAAATCATTAATAAATAATATCAATCAGCAATTCAAGTATTAAAAATCTATTATAAATCCATAATAAATAATCTAAATCAATAAATCAAATATTAAATATTTATTACCAATCCACAATAAATAATATCAATCAATAGTTCCATTATTAAACATCTTTTACAAAACATATAAATAATATTGATCAATAATGTAAATGTTAAATATCTATTACAAATGTATAATATCAATCCACATTGCAATATTAAAGATCTATTACAATTACTTAATAAATCATATTAAACATATTTATGAATAATGCAATTAATAAATATCTATTATAAATGTATTGGCCTAGAAATTGAGTTTGCGCTGCGCCAGGGCTTTAGCGCCGGAAGTTAGCGCCGGCGCTAAGTCCCTTTGCGCGCGCCAAAAATTCAGTAGCGCGGCGCCCAAACGGCTGCCGGCGCTACTGAAGGGTTTTAGCGCCTGAAAACTGGCGCAACGCGCCGCATTGCGGCGCTATTCCGGCGCTGCGGCGCCCGCTGCGGTGCGGCAGGCTCGGGAAGTGCAGGCCTCCTCCTTCCGTTAAGGAGGAGCTGCCTGCACCTGGCCGCGGCCCGCGCAAATCTCTGCAAAAATGAGCCCGGCACCTCGGACAAGTGCCGGGCTTGCATCTGTTCCGGGGGGGGGGGGAGAAGTCCGGGGAGGGAGCTGCGGGCAGGCGGCCGGCGGGAAAGCGGCCGGCCACCGCGCCTCCTTAAAGCGCTGGCGCAGACTCCGGCAGCACTCGTTTGCCGGAGTTTTAGTTGCGGCTGCCACTGGCGAGGCGGCCGCAACTGAATTTCGGCTTGGGGCCGGGTTACCACGGCAACCGGGACGCTGCGCACACCGATGACGTCATCGGTGCCGGCGCAGCGCTACCGGTCTACCGCCGCGGAAGGGCCCCAGGCAATTTAGGAACCGACGCCAATTGCAGCGCTAGGCCCTCTTGCGCCGCAAAATCGGTGCTAAGGGCACTGAATTTCTAGGCCATTATATCTAATATTGTTCAATTATACAGATATTAAAGATCTATTACAAATGCACAGTTTTACATCTGATCGGTAATTACAGTTATAGCATGCATAATATTATTTATATAGGTACAGACTTTACAACAGAGAAACAGAGCATTCAGCTCAACTAATCCTAAGGGTGTTTATTGTCTACGACGAGGCACCTCCCACCAATCTTCATCTAACCCTAACAATATTTGTTCGATTCTTTTCTCCCTCATGTGCTTATCTCTAATCTATGCCTATCGCATCAACTTTTTCCTGTGTTAGCGATTTCTGCATTCTCACCATTCTCTGGGTAAAGGAGTTTCTCCTGAATTACCTACTGGATTTCTAGTGACTATCTTATATTGTTGGCCTTCTTGATCTCGTCTCGCCCACAAGTGGAAACATCTTCTATACGTTTACATTCATAATTTTAAGGACCTCTTTCAGGTCTCCCCTCAGCTACCACTTTTCTAGAGAAAAATACTCAAAGCAGTTCAGTCTTTCCTGAAAGTGAGAACATCTCAGTTCTGGTATCATCCTGCAAATCATTTTTCGCACCCTCTGCAGTACCCCTACATCCTTTTTTGTAATAAGCAGAACAAAACTGTGCACAGCAATGATCGAACATCTATCACAAATGCATACATTTTAAATATGATCAGCCGTTCCTTCATCGTCGCTGGGTCAAAATCCTGGTGCTCCCTCCCTAACAACATTGTGGAAGAAATTTCACCAGATGGACTGGAGCCGTTCAAGAAGGTGGATCAACAACACCTTCTCAAGGACAATTAGGGATGGGAAATAAATGCTGGCCTTGCCAGCGACGCCCACATACCATGAACGATTAAAAAAAAATACAAATAATAGGAATGTAAGAATTTCAATTTAAACTCCATATTTCAACCTCTCCAATCAGGTTTCCACTCCAACCACAGCCCTAAAACTGTCCAAATCAAATCAGAAATGTGAAGCGCCTTCGGAGAGTTTGCGACGTAAAGACATGAAATAAACTCCGCGCAATTTGTTCATAATGAAAATTACTTACTCAGGTAATTGAGAATCAACAGCAGATTCCTCATCTCACCGGATGATATTCTGGAAGTAAAAACACGGAATTTATATTTGGGAGATTTGAGGGTTTGGCGGATCATAGGAAACTTTAAATAGGGAGCTGGACAGGGAATCATTGGGTCTATCAATTTATAATGGGGGCGCTCGACCTCTCTCCCTCATTTGGAACCTACAGACAGAGGTGAGCTCCACCTCCTTACAGTTCCTTGATAAACACCAATTGCTTGACTCTCTTTCCAGTACCCCAGTACTGATCCCCTTCTAATAATCTACCACAGGTCTTTACTGAGCAATATATTGGGACAGAACAATCGGTACACACACCCCTGCCAAACTTCTGAGCTTGTTGTAAAAGTCCATTCATACACGACTGCTCACCAGAGTCTCCAAATGTGGTGTCGCTGTGTGAGATGCAGTGGGTTCAGATCACCTGCACGCTCCTTAGTCTCAGGTACAATCTGCTGTGAGCAGTGCCGGACTCAGTGACAACTTATCCACCAACACCTCCCACATCAGAGACACGTGTGACTGAGGGCAGTGCAGGTTGTCTGATATTATCTGGTTTAGTAATGTTCTATAATATGGCAGAATTCATGCAAATTAACGAAGTTTAGTGAAATGATCTGAGCTAAACAAATAAGTAAACATCTCTCCTGGGCCCATGGTAGCCAACTGGGCTTTGCTGCTGTAACATAACTTGTCTTCAGCTGACCAGCATGAATGGTGTCGGGAGCTTGGAACTGGAGAGGGTCTGAGCATGTTATGGTCAGTATTGGGAAATGGTCTGTGTTTACTGGAACTTGAATTGACATAATAACATAATAAATAGGAGCAGGAGTAGGCCTTTTGGCCCCACGAGCCTGCTCCACAATTTATTAAGAACAGGACTGATCTTCGACCAGAACTCCAGCTTCCTGCATTATTCCCATATGCCTTGGTTCACTTAGTGCCCAAATATCAATCGATCTCAGTTTGAATCTACTGATGGACTGAGCATTCACAGCCCTCTGGGGTAGAGAATTCCAAAGATTCACAACCCTCTGAGTGAAGACAATCCTCCTCATCACAGTCCTGGATGGTCAACCCCTTATCCTGAGCCTATGACCCACATTTCTAGACAAGCCAGCCAGGGAAAAACAGCCTCTCAGCATTTACACTGTCAAGCCCTGTAAGAATTGTATACGTTTCTATGAGGTCACCTCCCATCCCTCTAAACTCCAGAGAATATAGGCCCATTCAACTAAACTTCTACTCATTGGACAGTCCTCTCTTCCCAGGAAGCAATCTAGAGAACATTCAGTGTATTGCCTCTAAGGTAAGTAGATAAGGAGACCAAAACTGCACACCGTACTCCAGGTGTGATCTCCCCAAAGCACTCTATAATTGCAGCAAAGCTTCCTTACTCTTATACTCCATCCCTTTTGCAATAACGGCAAAGATACCATTTGCCTTCCAATTGCTTTCTGTACCTGCATGTTAACTTTCGGTGATTCGTGTATAAGGACCCCTAAATCCCTGTGAATACCAGCATAGTCTCTCACATTTGGAAAAATATTTTGTTTTTCCAATCTTCCTATCAAACTAGGTAATTTCACACTTCCACACCCAGAAATTCGAGTCGGGGGCTTCCCGCGGGTGCAAGCCCCCGACCTGAACTTACCTTGCGCGCCGTCCTTTGAGCTGTAGGGCCCCGTGGAATTCCAATCTGGGGCCTGGTCCAGCTGCAGGTGTGCAGTGCTTGCGTATCCCAGGGGGGCAGTTAGTTTGATGCATCCCCTGGGATCACGTGGGCCATGGGAAGCCAATCAGAGCAGGAATGCTCCATTCATAAGATAGACAGGAAGAGCTGTCAAGACTTATAAATACTACGGCCTCAAAACAGCACTAAACATTCAAATAATTTTTTTTTTAAATCACATGTTTTAAATAAACTATAAATTACATAAAATAAGTATTTTAAACAATAATTTAAATTAAAAAAAAAATAATTTTATAGTCTAACGGGGCTAAAAATAAACATCTTGCTTTAACGTATTTAAAAATAATAAGCCTGTGGAAAAAATATTTTAATTTTAATTAATTCACCACTTACCTTGTAAAAAGCAGGCCTTACGATCCTTTCTAAATCCTGCTGGCTTATGGTCCCGGGAAGACCTGTGAAAAAAACGTAAGCTTGATGTGCATGCACAGCCTCTCCCGCGCACACATTCGACCTCTGAACCTCGTCACTTTGCAGCCTCCATGTGTCCTCCTCACAGCTTACTTTCCCACCTTTGTATCATCAGCAAGCTTGGACGCGTTACACAAAGCCCCGTGATCTAAATCATTGATACAGATTGTAAATAGCTGAGGCCCAAGCACTGATCCTTGCGGCACTCCACTAGTTACACCCCGTCATCCCGAAATCGTCATGTTTATTCCTATTTCACCAGATAGATTCCTGGGAGGAGAGGTTTGCCCTATGAGGATAGTGTAAGTCAAATGGGCCTATATTCTTTGGACTTGAGAAGAATGAGAAGTGATCTCATTCAAGCTTATAAACTGATAAAATCCAAATACACTACAGCCACTGTTTTCCCCTTTATCGACACTGCTACTTACACCCTGAAAAACTTTAATATATTTGTCAAACATAATTGCAATTTCATAAAACTGTGTTGAATCTGCCTAATCATATTGTGAGTTTACAAGTGTCCAGTTAGCCCGTCCTTAACAATAGATTCTAGCAATTCCCCTCCTACTTATATCAGGCTAACTGGGCAGTGGTTGTTACAGAGAGTAATTCCACAGGTTAAATCGTTCTCTTAACAGAAATGTGTCAGTGATAGGCAGAGGTAAGTCAGTGACACTCTCCAGTGTACAGATTACACTAATAATTCGAGATACACAGTCTTGGTGATTCTCGACATTTAATTTAAAAGACAGAGACCACCGCAGGTACTTTACTGTCCCAGTCTTAGTGGGTGAGCAGCCATCAGGGTCTGGGATATTGACATCTGGTCAGGGGCCTCACAGTATCGCATGTCCTGGTTACACATTCACTCTCCCAGCTCGCACTCTCTCTCACTCTAGTTTCCATATATTGAGGACTGTACTGCTGTGCCCGTTGAGATTTCTTATCCGTGCTTCTGATGTGAACAATCTATTGATCTCAATCTGTCAGCATCATTTGGCAAACATTACATCATAGAATCATATGTAACCCCTTTCATGGTTCTCTAGATATATGTGAGATGTGGTCTCTGTTGTAGACAGTGTTCTATAGTCCAGTAAGGAGATCACTACTACAATGGCTTAATTCTAATTATCTTACTTTATAGTTTTAACGTCAGACAGTATAAGAAGATTACGGGTCAATGAACTAAATTAGACATTTGCATGCATTAGAATGAATCTAGACATAATAAACATACATTCTCCATTTACATGGATTCAAAGGAGAATCTGTCCCTGTGTCCAAATTCGAGTGCACTCTTTCGTTGGCACGCTTAAGTTGGAGCTCATGGTATGTATAATGTCTGCAAGACTTACGACTCCGAATCCCTTCATTGAATTCTCTTCACGATCACTGAATCCCACTTTGAGTTCAGGATGCAGAGCACACAGCAGCAGCTGGAGTTGGTGACTCTCTCTCTCTCTCTCTCTCCCTGCAGCTTTTCCAAGTAGCTCCCCATCAGCACGAGGCAAGCAGCTCTCCCCAGACCTCTGCCTTGCAGATCTGGGTTCAGACGACGATCCCCCGGTACTGGTGACTTGCAGCCAGCCAGTTCAGGATGCAGTGCTACTAATACGAAGGGCGGCGGCCGATTTTGGATGCCCGGGATGGGATGCGGCAGCCATTTGCCTCCTGAGCCCTCTTTTCAGAGCTCCTGCCCTCTTCTCTTCCAGTCGCTCTCTGCAGCTTTTCCCGCTCGAAAACCCGGACTCCACCCCTTCCTCCTGGGGTTTCTGCCTGGAGACTGCGCAGCCTCACTGTCTGCAACATGTTGATACTGGTGCAGAATTATGGAAAGTATGCTCTTAGTCACATTGTGTCCTTAAAAGTTCTTGCCGTACCTTCACATGGGCAACTTTAACCCAGGGATTAATAACAATGATAATACAGTGTCTAAGTTAAAGATTGATAACCATACTTAGCGTACATAACATTTCCAGTGGGTATTACACTCCCCCCCTACCAAATATAGGCATGTCCCCATGACTAATGAACTTTACACATAAGTGGTTGCACATGTATAAAGGGAGGTAACATATCGAACCGTAGGGGCTATCATTACACTTGGCACTCCTAGTGTACTGTATGTCAATCTTTCAGGAACCTTCTTAACTCGCTGTGAGCTCCATATTTCGGATACCCGGTCTTCAGTTCCTTCAACTACGTTGGAGGCGTTGGTTCCTTTGTTATCATGCCTTTCAGTCTCTTTTATCTCCTTCTCGGAAGCATCTGGTTCTTCGCAGACCATGTCCAAGTCTGAGCCAAATGGTTCAGATAATTCACCCAGATTCTGTCTTATGCGTCCCTCTGGGAGGTCGTACCATAGACCCCATTCTTCATCTTCCAACTCATCAGGTTCCTCATGATCCATACACTGTGTCATGGGTTTTCTGTCTTCTGGAACAAAGTTTTCCTGGTTTCTCGTTTTTTTCCTTCTTCTTCTCTGCAGGGTTCTCCTACTAGGTGTCGGCTCATTATCCACTGGCGAATCCAGATGCACTTGCTATCCCAATGGCAGGATATGATTCCGGTGCAGTATTTTTATGGGTCCATTCCAACCTGCAGGTTTTAGCTGAAACATAGGTAGTTGTGACATTTGACTTTCAACAATGTAAGGTGTAGAATGCGGTCTGCTAACTTATGTTTCCCTTGAAGTCCTAGGTTCCGTATGAGAACTCGGTCACCAGGCATGAGTTAGGAAAAACGGATCTTCTGGTCATACCTCTGCTTATTTCCTTTATTCTGTTTGGCAGAAACAGACTCAGCAAGTTCATAAGCAGCTTGCAATTCCTTTCTCATGTCAGATACATACTTGAGGTAAGTTCTCTGTGATGTGCCATCACTGGATACTCCGAAACACAAATCCACCGGCATCCTCGCTTCACGTCCAAACATGAGGTAGTACGGTGAAAAACCAGTAGCGTCATTTCGGGTACAATTATAAGAATGAACAAGATGTCCAATGTGCCGACTCCATTTGTTCTTTCTCTTTGAATCCAGCGTTCCAAGCATGTCTAACAAAGTACGGTTAAACCGCTCCGGTTGAGGATCTCCCTGAGGGTGGTATGGAATTGTTCTTGACTTCTCAATCCCGAGCATGGACAACAACTCATGTATAAGTCTACTTTCAAAGTCTCTACCTTGATCACTGTGTATTCGCTTTGGCAGTCCATAGTGGATGAAGTTTTTCTCCCACAACACTTTGAACGGTGGATGCTTTCTGATCCTTTGTGGGAAAAGCTTGGGCATAGCGAGTATAATGATCTGTAATGACCAAGACATTTGCGGTATTGCTGGAATCAGGTTCGATGGACAGAAAATCCATACAGGCAAGGTCTAGAGGTCCATCACTTTGCATGTGAAACAGAGGAGCAACTCTTTTAGGTAAAGTCTTTCTCTGGACACAACGTGCACAGGACTTGCAGAACTCCTCAACCGCAGACTTCATACGCGGCCAATAGAATCTGTCCTTGACCAACCCATAGGCCTTATCTACTCCCAGATGACCTGCGTCATCATGCAAAGACTTCATCACTATTTCCCAGTACTTTTCAGGCAGGACCAACTGTGAATGACATGGTTTAGTGGGTGGGTGAGTGATTCTACACAACACTCCCTCTGTAATTTCCAAGTGGTCCTATTCTCTTAGGAGCAGATGACAGTCAGGATGTTTTGATTTGTCGATCTGTGTAATATCACCCAGACGGGGAGCTGAAAACACCTCATGAATACAGGGATCCTCCTCTTGTGCTTTGGATATTTCAGATGAACACAACATGGGTAAGTTTTGTACATCCAAACTGGAAAGGTAGCAAAATGCCTGGGGAACAGCATGCATTGACGCTCACAAGTGGTCAATCTCTCGGGCATGAAATGAATTCTTTGGTCCAGATACCACCGACATCTGACACGTTACTTTCACATCTGCTGAAGCAACATCTTTCCACTCTGGTTTCTGGTAGTGTGGGCGGCGAGACAGAGCATCTGCGTCAATGTTCTGGTTCCCAGGTCTGTACCTGAGACTAAAGTCATAAGCAGATAATGCAGCAAGCCAGCGGTGGCTGGTGGCATCAAGTTTAGCCGAAGTCAACACATAGGTTAATGGATTATTGTCTGTCCTCACTTCAAACTTCGCTCCATACAGATAATCCTGCAGCTTATCCACCACCCCCCACTTCAACGCCAAGAATTCTAGCTTATGAGCTGGGTAGTTATGCTCTGATGGCGTAAGACTGCGGCTGATGAACGCTACGGGTCTCAGCCCTGCTCCTTGGTCCTGGTACAACACACCACCCAACCCTTCTTGACTGGCATCCACGTGTAGCACATATGGCAGCTGTGGGTTTGCAAAAGCCAACACGGGGGCTTGAGTAAGACTTTGCTTTAAGGTGTGGAAGGCCTCTTCGCATTTCTCATCCCATCTAACACCAAAAGGCTCAGAGGGTTTGAAGTAGTCCTTGTTCTCTTTACCTTTAGCCATTTTCTTCCTCTCGGCTGGTGGGAGGTAACCAGCCAGCAGCTGATTCAGAGGATGGGCCACTTTGGAGTAATCCTGTACAAAGCGCCTGTAATATCCGCAGAACCCAAGAAATGACCGCAAGGCAGTCACTGTGTTCAGTTTGGGCCATGTGGTAACAGCTTCGATCTTGGATGGATCTGTGGCTACTCCATCCTGTGATACAATATGCCCCACATAGGACACGGATGTTTGGCAAAACTGACACTTGTCCAATGATAGCTTGAGACCTTCATCCTCCAGGCGACCAAGCACTTTCAGCAACCGAGCTTCGTGTTCTTCAAGGGTTGCCCCAAACACAATGATATCATCCAAGTACACAAATACTTCGAGCAAGTTCATGTCCCCAACTGTTTGTTCCATTATTCTTTGAAAAGTTGCTGGAGCGCCTGAAACTCCCTGTGGCATCCTTTCAAATTGGTAGAACCCAACTGGACATATAAAGGCTGTCTTTTCTTTGTCCGATTCACTCATCGGTATTTGGTAGTATCCACTTCTGAGATCCAACACACTGAACCACTTGCTTCCATTAAGACAAGCTAGTGCATCCGCAATTCTTGGAACGGTGTATTGGTCGGGAATAGTACGTCTGGTAAGCATCCTAAAATCCACACACATCCGAATCTTTCCATTCTTTTTCCTCACCATCACTATAGGAGATGCACAAGGACTCCTGGACTCGGTAATGATCGCAGCTTCTTTTAACTGCGACAGGCGCTGTCTCACTGCTTCGATGTCAGCTGGTGCCAGCCGTCGAGACCTCTCCCGAAAGGGTTTATCCTCGGTAATTCTGATAGAATGGCGAGTACACTTACTACAACCAACATCAAACTCATGAGTAGAGAAAACTCCTCTCCGCTCCATCATCTTCCTGACTAATCGGTCCTTCCATTCTTTAGGAACGAGTGAATCTCCAAAGTTGAAGGAGGAGGGTGTCAGATCTCCGGTTGAGATAATTTTGGACTCTTCCTTCACATGTGACGACAGTACATTTACAGGAAACAGATGCGCAATCGGCATTCCTTTCCTTAATGTGATTCCTTTGCCTGACATATTCCTCACGGTCACTGTAACTCTCCTTGACATCACAGCTGTCGAGGTCTGCAACTCTGGTCTCACCAGAAGCTCATTTGGAAACCGTGACTCTTCTGCAGGTTCATCAGGTGACTCTATCAGAATGGCTTCAGTACCTGGTGTTCCAGGGAATTTTGGTATCCCAGGGATTCTAGCCACTCCTCCAGGAAGCAGGGTGATAGGTTTGGCTCGAACGTACCACACAGTTCCTCTTTTGCTATCATCTACGTCGGAAGAAAGTTCAGGCAGTTTCTCAAAAGCCTTTTTGAAAACAGGGTGAATGTGTCTGGTGCTCAAGAAGTTTTCACCTCCCTGCTCTTTGCAGCTTGTCAGGAGTTGTCTCACAATGGGTGTATTACTGCCAACCAGTATGGAAACCTTACCTTTCACCATGGGGTCAGGGCAAACCAACACAAGTGCCTCAATGGTCTCAGTGGTCCCTACATCAGCTTCCACGAACTCCAACCTCAGCGACAAATAGCCATCATATGGGTAATCAGCAGGACTAAGGCCCCAGATCTGCAGAAGACTGATTGGGGTTAACGGCAAATGCGTCAGGTAGAAGGATCTGTACAGTATGGTAACCTGAGAACCCGTGTCGAGGATAGCTTTAGTATAAATGCCTTCAATCTGTATTGATACAGCAGAACTCGGCCCTACTAAACCTTCAGGTATGATGTCTTTCATATCCGCTCGTCTATTATTGCACTTAGCGGAACGTGTCTTAACTACAGGGACAGCAGGCCGTTCCGTTACTGTGCCCCTTTGTAGTTTCCCGACTTCTTGGTAAGTTTTATGAGACGGTCATTTACTTTTTTTAGATTTTCCTCACCTCTACATTCTCGCTTGAAATATCCATCCTTTCCAAAGTTATAACAAAAGACTCCAGGTCTATCTCCTTCATGGGGATATCCTTTAGAGGAATCATTCATTTTGATGTTAGACTTCGCAGGGTGTTCAACCTTTTGCACCCGTGCGTCATCCCTTTCTGTGTTGGGCTTAGACTGAAAATATGCCATCTCGGCTCTCATGACATTTATTTCCTTCTTCAGCTGTTCCAGCTCAGGGTTGACATCACCCTTAGGAGTAGGAACTGTAACAGGAATCACAAGCCTGGACATCACAGCACTCTTTGCTACATTCCGGGCCTGAAGCATATCCTCCTCCTCTCTGACTTCCCTTAGCAGCTCAGTGAAGGTAGGTGGATCTCGCAACTTATGGGTCATACGTCTTCGAGCAATGCACCTCGCACAACCTGTTCAATGTGGAACCGATTCATTTCAGGCAACTCAATCCCTCTTTTCTGTAACATACAATGCAGCAGTTTGTCTATTCTCAGCAGATAACTGGACAGCTTCGCTCCCTCACACTGGAATGTGCTTCTGAATCTGACCATCAAACCTGAAATGGTTTCAGTAGTTCCAAAGGCAGTTTCTAGAGCCTGCATGTAGTCAAAGGAAGTAGCAGAGGTGTTCTGCGCCTTTAAGAATCTTACAATGTCAGCAGCAGGACCCTTAAGGCTTTCTACTATTCTCTGCATCTTCACATTGTCACTGCACTGCCATTCCTCTAGCAGAGGCAGGGTCTGCTCAGCCCAGGCGTCGTACTCCTCTTCCCCACTGGGAGTTGGTCTCACTCCTGAGAACATACAGAGCTTACGGTATCCCTGAGCCTCGAAGGGCAGATTGGTGCATTTATCCACCAGGGAACTAATGGCACTGACCAACTGAGTGTTCATATCCAGGGCCGAAGGACCTATCAGACCTTTGACATCAGCAACAGTCTTTCCTTCTTGTCTCAAGAATGACAACAACTTGGTCTGAAACCCTTCTTCTTCCTTAGTAGTAATAGGGACAAACTGTACTGGCCAGGGACCAGCCTCTTCAGAAAGCCCAACTGCCTCAGGTAAACCATGACCTCTCAGGTTCTCTGATGTCTGGATCAACACAAACTGCTTCGTGGTAGCTGTATCCAAGCAGCGCTCAACTATCCTAACCTTTCCAAAGGCTTTGACACAATTCAGAGTCCTTAGCAAGATATCATCAGGGTCATCGTTAGCAACACCATTCAGCACAATTGCATGGGTAGTAGCTATCTGCTTCCGTTTGCACCAAGCTTCAACCTCAATAACATCCATCTTTTATGCTCAAACAGCCCAGTAGAAACCATAAGCCACTCTCTTAGCAATGAGCATTCAATACTGTTAGTTTACTGACATAAATAGACCACAATCCCGGACGAGCCCCCAAAATGTAACCCCTTTCACGGTTCTCTAGATATATGTGGGATGTGGTCTCTGTTGTAGACAGTATTCTATAGTCCAGTAAGGAGATCACTACTACAATGGCTTAATTCTAATTATCTTACTTTATAGTTTTAACGTCAGACAGCATAAGAAGATTACGGGTCAATGAACTAAATTAGACATTTGCATACATTAGAATGAATCTCGACATAATAAACATACATTCTCCATTTACATGGATTCAAAGGAGAATCTGTCCCTAAGTCCAAAATCGAGTGCACTCTTTCATTGGCGCGCTTAAGTTGGAGCTCATGGTATGTATAATGTCCGCAAGACTTACGACTCTGAACCCCTTCGTTGAATTCTCTTCACGATCACTGAATCCCACTTTGAGTTCTGGATGCAGAGCACAGAGCAGCAGCTGGAGTTGGTGATTCTCTCTCTCTCTGCAGCTTTTCCAAATAGCTCCCCATCAGCACGAGGCAAGCAGCTCTCCCCAGACCTCTGCCTTGCAGATCTGGGTTCAGACGACGATCCCCCGGTACTGGTGACTTGCAGCCAGCCAGTTCAGGATGCAGTGCTACTAATACAAAGGGCAGCGGCCGATTTTGAAAGCCCGGGACGGGATGCGCCAGCCATTTGCCTCCTGAGCCCTCTTTTCGGAGCTCCTGCCCTCTTCTCTTCCAGTCGCTCTCTGCAGCTTTTCCCGCTCGAAAACCCCGACTCCACCCCTTCCTCCTGGGGTTTCTGCCTGGAGACTGCGCAGCCTCACTGTCTGCAACACTTGATACTGGTGCAGAATTATGGAAAGTATGCTCTTTATCACATTGTGTCCTTAAAAGTTCTTGCCGTACCTTCACATGGGCAACTTTAACCCAGGGATTTATAACAATGATAATACAGTGTCTAAGTTAAAGATTGATAACCATACTTAGCATACATAACATTTCCAGTGGGTATTACACATAGAATGACACAGCACAGAAGGAGGCCATTCGGCCCATCGTGCCTGTGCTGGCTCTTTGAAAGAGATCTCCAATTAATCCCACTCCCCTGTTCTTTCTCCATTCACCGGCAAATCATATCCATTCAAAATTTCCCTTATGCAATTTATTATTGAATCTGCTTTCACCGCCTTTTCAGGCAGCACATTGCGTAGCACACAATTTGCTGTGTAAGAAAATGTTTCCTCATGTCGCCGCTGGTTCTTTTTCCAATCACATTAAATCTGTGTTCTCTAGTTACTGACCCTTCAGCCACTGGAAACAGTTTATCTTTATCCACTCTATTAAAACCAGTCATGATTTTGAACACCTCAATCAAATCTACCGTCATCCACTCTGCTCCATGCAGACAAATCCCAGCTTCTCCAGCCTCTGCACATAACTGAAGTCTCCCTTCCATGGCAACATTCTCCTTCTGCCTGATTCCATTACCCAAATATGTCCGCTCAGTATCACCTCAATACTGACACATTACAGACATGGGAGGGATTCAATCTGTAAATATTCTCTGGCTAACACTCAGTGCCCATTATATTTACAGCCTTGGTGATTCTTGACATTTAAATTAAATACAGAAGGCATCGCAGTCCCTTTGCTGCCCCGTCTTCGTGGGTGAGCAGCAGTCCGGTCTGGGACATTGATATGTGGTCAGTAGTCCCACAGTGTCCCATGACCTGTTTACACAAACACTCTCCCAGTAAGACACCGTCTGCAGTATTCCATTCAGTGAAGGGAAGTGCACCTCAGGAAGGATATATTGGTCATCACTCTGCCAACCCCGCCACCCCTGAGTTCTTGACCTTTGCCCCACACCCGAGTTCCTGACCTTTGCCACCAAGCTCTTAACCATAACCTTTGCCCCCTCCAGTTCCTGACCTCCCCCCACCCCGGGTTCCACACCTTTGTCGAGGTCCTGACCTTTGCCTCCCCCCGAATTCCTGAGCTTTGCCCACTCCCGATTTCCTGACATTTGCTACCCCAGTTACTGACCTTTGAACCCCTGCTTTCCTGACCTTTGCCCCCCCACGTTCCTAGCATTTTCCCACCCCCGAACTCGTGACATCTGTCCCCTTGTTCCTGACCTTTGTACCCCCCGAGTTCCAGACATTTGCGCCCCCCCACAAGTCCCTGACATTTTGCGCCCGAGTTCCTGACCTTTGCCATCGAATTCCTGACCTTTGTCCCCCGAGCTCCCGACCTTTGCACCCCGAGTGCCTGACCTTTGACCCCCCGAGTTGCTGACCTTTGTCCCCTCGAGTTCCTGACTTTTGCACCCCTCCCAATGTACATCTGCAGTAAGCCATGTAATTCTCGGGTACCGGCTTCAACTCATAAATATTGAAGAAAGTAACTTAGTGAACAGCGCTGTAAAGTAAATGTACATCTGCGATTATAAATATGAATTTACCGTTCACCAGCCTGGGTACCATGTGGAGCAGTGACAATCTCAGCCTGGGGAATCTCCCATCCACACAAACTGGAACAACAATCACAGAGTCGGACCCTGGACTAATGGCTCTTATTAACAGAGAGTAAGACTGGAAACAGACTGGTTGCTAAAGATCACATCGTGTTTCTGCTCTTCAAGTTAGGGGCTGGTATATATAGCTGGTTAGGGTTTAAGCAGGAGCTTGGAGTTTAGTTACTGTTAATACCACGTTAAATAGTTACTGTTAATACTACATTAAATTAGTATCTGTTAATTCTATCTTAAATTTGTAATTGTTACCAACATATATTAATAACTTCAATTAGATACCTCTGCAGAGTTAGTAAAGTTTGATAATAGTCAAATAAATAGAGGAATGGAAGGGCAGGTCAGTCTCATGAATGGCGCATCCTGTGCCATGTCGGCAACCAAAAGGATGCTTCCCCTGTGCTGGACAACCATGTACTCAGGAGGTGTTGTCAGCTGGATGAGCTCGCTCTCAGGGTTTTGGTGCTTGAGCAGACCCGAGGCTGAGAGCTACTTGGATAGCACCTTTCAGAAGGTGGTCAAACCGCAGATAAGGAGTGTGCAGGCAGAGAGGTAATGGGTTACTGACAGACAGAATAGGAGGACCAGGCAGGTAATGCAGGAATCCCTTGAGTGCATCTCGCTCTCCATCCAGTATTCTCTTCTGAGTATTAGTGAATGCGAAGTTTCCTCTGTGGAATAAAGCCAGAGCCAAGTCCATGGCATCATGGGTGTTTCATCTCAGCGATGTGGAAGATGATAGGGAAAGCAATAGTGGTGGGGGTTTCGAGTTAGTGTAGCAGACAGGCGTTTCAGTGGCCACAGATATGATTCCAGGATGGTTTGTTGCCTCACTGGTGCCAGGGTAAAGGATGTCACCCAGCGGCTGCAGAACATTCCGAGAGGGGAGGGTGAACAGCCAGAAGTCATCGTCCATATCAGTACCAATGGCATAGGTAGAAAGAGGGATGATGTCCTGCAGGCAGATTTTAGGGAGCTAGGAAAATGATTAAAAAGCAGAAGCTCAGAGCTAGTAGTCTCTGGCTTACTCCCTGCTCCATGCGCGAGTGAGTGTAGAAATAGGAGGATACAGCAGATGAATGCGTGGCTGGAAAGATGGTGCACGGAGGGCTTCAGACTCCTGGGGCATTTGGCCCTTTTCTGGGGCAGCTGGGACCTGTACAAGCCAGATGGGTTGCGCCTCAACAGAGCCATTTCCAATATCATCGCGGGGAGGTTTGCTAGTGCTTCTGTGGGGGGTAATGGGCACCAGCTTGTAGCATTAGAATGGAGAAATAAAGGGCCATAAGGATTTGGAGAGACGGAAAGCTCTCAAGTAATAAATAGTAAGGTATTAGGTGGGGTCAGACTAAGAGAGAACACAGGTTGGTCAAAGGAAGGTTTACAGTGTATGTATGTGTATGCACAAAGCCTAGTAAACAAGGTTGGTGAGTGGCAGGTGCAAATAGCCACATCAGAATATGATGTCGTGGCAATAACGCAGATCTCTCTCAAAAAAGGACAGGGATTGGGTATTAAATATTCCACGATATAAGGTGTTCAGGAAAGATAGGGAAGGAAAGATAGGAGTTGGTGTGGCTGTTTGGTTAAGGAGAATGTTACAGTGCTGGATAGAGAGGATGCCCTGGAGGGGTCAAAGACAGAATCTGTATGGCTCGATTTAAGAAAAAATAGAGGTGGCATTACATTACTAGGTGTATTCTATAGACAACCAAATAGTGGGAAATATATGGAGGGGAAATTTTGCAGAGAAATTAGAGAGAGAAGCAAGAACTATAGAGTAGTAATAATGGGGGACTTCAACTATCCTAATACAGACTGGGGTAGTAATAATTTAAAGGGCAGAGAAGGGGAATAATTGCTGAAGTGTGTTCAGGAAATCTTTCTTGATCAGTATGCTTCCAGTCGAATGAGGAAGGAGGCATTGCTGGACCTGGTTCTGGGGAATGAGGTAGGTCAATTGGATGAAGCATCACTCCGTGAATATTTATAAAACAATGATCATAGTATCATAAGGTTCAGACTAGTTAGCGAAAAGGAAAGGCAGCAATCTAGAGTAAAATACATAATTGGAGGAAGGCCAACATCAGTGGGGTGAGAGCGGATCTGGCAGGGGTAAATTGGACCCAAATATTGGCAGGCAAAACTTTAATGGAACAGAGGACTGCATTTAAAGAGTAAATATTTCAGGTACAGTCGAGTTATATTCGCACTAGGGGGAAAGGTAGGTTAACTACACTCAGACTTTCTTTGGGTGACGAAAGAGATAAAGAGTAAGATGGAGCAGAAAAAGAGCACGTTTGACATACGTTAGGTCGAGAATACATCTGAGAATCAGGCTAAATATAGAAAGTTCAGAGGAGAAGTGAAAAATAAATTAAGAGTGGCAAAGAACGGGCAGGAGATTAGAATGGCTGCTAACGAAATGGTAGTCCAAAAGTTTTCTGTTGGCATATCTATAAATATAAACGGATCGATCTGTCTGCCTGTCTGTCTATCTGTCTGTCTATCTGTCTGCCTGTCCTCACATGTGCGTCTGTCCGGCTACACGCTCGAAAGTTATAGAGCGTACCTACGCGTGCGTTACGTCGAAAGAAAGCTTACCATTCCGAAACGGTCGTAAGCGTATTTATGTTTCGGCCGGACAAAAATCGCGCCCGCAGTATCTGCTAAACGTTCAACATTCCGCTCATTAGCATCTCATTATCCGCTCATTAGCGATAGAGTGACCTTGAGGTCGACCAATCGTACGCCGGGTTGCTGGCGCGTGCGGACGGGCCCTCCTACGGTCGAGTGATGGGACGATTGACCAATCCTACGCTTCGGTCACCTGACGGTCGACCAATCGGTGCGTGTGTGGGCGGGCCTTATCGTTTTGAACCGAGGTGAGTCACCGCCATCTTGATTCCAAACTTTTCCTTTCATTTTCCTGCTTTCTCTGCGTCATTAAAAAAAAAGTTGCTTTTAAAACACATAGGCCTAGAAATTCAGTCGCATTTGCGCCCACTTATTGGCTATAGAGTGGTTTGCGCCAGAAATTTTTTAGCGCCCGAAATTCAGCTGGTCCCTAACATCAGCGTTAGCCAGTAGCGCTGCGCCAGCACCGATGACGTCATCGGTGTGCGCAGCGCCCCGGTTCCAATGCGATTCCGTGCCGACCACCAATTCAGTTGCGGCCGCCTCGCCCACGCTGGCCGCAAACAGCGTTTGAAAAACGGTGCCTTGCAGCTCCGAGAGGCCAGCGCATAAAGTGGAGGGGCGGCCAGCCGCTTTCCCGGCGGCCTCCTGGCCGCACCTCCCTCCCCGGACTCCTGCACCACACCCCCGCGGCATTGGTGTCTGACTCCCATGAGCCCCGGCACTTCTCCGTGGTGCCGGGCTCATTTGCCGGGGGAATCCAGCAGCGATCTCACGGCTGCAGGCAGCTCCTCCTTAAGAGAAGGAGGAGGCCTGCAGTACCCCCAGCCTGCCGCACCGCATCGGGGTGCCGCAGTGGCAGGTGGATGCCTGAAACTGACTTTCATCGCCCCAAGCAAGGCGGCCAAACCCTGCAGTAGCGCCCGCCTCCGTCTTGGGCCACCCGCAACTGAATTTCAGGCGGGCGCTGCGGGAATCCGGGCAAGCGCTAAATTTCGGGCGCTAAAGACCTGGCGTGACGACACCGAATTTTTAGCCCACATTCTTTTTTAAAAAAAAGTTAATTACTTTCTAAATCTTTTATCTAATCTCATTAATTTTCCTACATTTCCCCATTTTTCCAGGTAGGCCTCGAAGCCTCGGCCTCTCCTTTGCACCCACGCCCCCAGCTAGGCACATCCCGGCCCCTGTCAACAAGCGGCCCCTGATCCCCGCCATCTTTGTGAAGGCAGGAGGGGCGCGCCTCAGCCGAGCGCCGCTACCGCCGCCATCTTAGTAAAAGCTGGGTGCGGCGGTGGCATCACGGAGCTCTGCGGAGCAGGGTGTGCGGCGGCGTTTAAAACTCCCCCCCCCCCAGTCTGTCACTCTCTCTCTTCCCCGCACCTCCTGAATGCGCGGGGGGAAGAGAGACCCGGGGCACCGTGGCCGCTTTTGGAGACTTCAACTCCGTGACAGGTGAGGAGGGTCTTTGTTCACGCAATCGGCCGCTCAGGCCCAGGCCCGGAGATCGGGAGGCGGAGAGGGGAGGAGGGTTACCAAGGCAACTGGGGCTCGGGTGGGGGGCGGGGTGTCTCTTCCCCTAGAAGCCGGCTCGGGTGGGAGGGGCGGGCTCCAGAGATCGGGCCTCCGGAGATCGGGGGGGGGGTGCGAAGCCCTCGGGTGATTGGGGGGGTGGGGGCGAGCCCTCGGGAGATTGGGGGGAGGGGCGCATCTCAGGTGATCGGGGGGGGCGAGCCTCGGGAGATTGGGGGGGGCGAGTCTCAGGGGGTGTGGGGGGCGAGCCTCGGGGGGGGCGAGCCTCGGGAGATCGGGGGGGTGGGGGGCGAGCCTCGGGGGGGGGCGAGCCTCGGGGAGATCAGGGGGGGTGGGGGGGCGAGCCTCGGGGGGGGCGAGCCCTCGGGAGATCAGGGGGGGGCGGGGATCGGGAGATCGGGGGGGCGGGGCCCGGGAGATCAGTGCGGGGGTGGAGCATCGGGAGATTGGGGGGGGAGTCTCGGGAGATCGGGGGGGCGGGGCTGCGGGGGCTCCCCCCCTCCCCCCCTCCCCTCCCCCTTCCCCCACCCCATCCCCTCCCCCTTTCCTCTCCCCTCCCCCTCACCCCCTGCTCCCTCTCCCCTCCCCTCCCCCCTGCTCCATCTCCCCTCCCCTCCCCTGCCCACCCGCTCCCTCAACCCCTCCCCCCTCCCTTCGTCCCCCTCCTCTCCCCCTCCCTCCCTCCTCCCCCTCCCCACCCCCTCCTCCCACTCCCCTCCCCCTCCCCTCCTCCCCCCTCCCCTCCCCCCCTCCTCCACTCCCCTCCCCCCCCCTTCCCCTCCCCCCCTCCCCTCCCCTCCCCTCCCCCCTCCCCCCCCTTCCCCCCGTCTTCCCCCTCCCCTCCCCTTCCCCCCTCCCCTCCCCCTTCCCCCCTCTTCTTCCCCCGCCTCTTCCCCCCAGTCGCTCTCTCTCTTCCCCCCAGTCGCTCTCAATTTTCAATTCAATTCAATTCAAAATCGCTTTATTGGCATGACAAGGTACATCTTATGTTGCCAAAGCATCGAAAAACATTTATGCTTGTACACAAAAATACAGATCAACCATACAGTGTATAAACAGATATATCCCTGAGTGTATAAATATACATTCATATAATTTGTATATACTCATTTTTTATATTTAGTGGTTGTCCCTCTGTTTATGGCTTGGGAGATCAGGGGGGCAGGGCTCGGGAGATTCGGTGCGGGGGGTGGAGCCTCGGGAGATGAGGATGTCAGGAGGCTACAGTGCGATTTGGACAGGTTGGGGGAATGGGCAGATACGTGGCAGATGCACTATAATGTGGATAAATGCGAGGTTATCCACTTTGGGGGTAAAAACAGGAGGGTAGATTATTATCTAAATGGCAAATAGATTGGGAGTTGGGGAAGTGCAG